>NW_006238903.1:128322-129186 GCF_000375325.1 Capsella rubella | reverse complement strand
GGCTAAGTGGCATGTGAGCGATAGATCTGTCTTGCTGCGGAAATTGAGCTTCAAGCCGGTGGGTTCACCACTTTGCGAACAGATTAACGGTTGATCTGTGACCAGATCCTTGATGGCTAGTTACGATGATCTACCTTTTCTAAGAGGAAATTTCTAGGTTGGGTTTGATCTTTATGACGGTTTGCGGTGGGGTTCGCGAGCCCCAGCTTAAGAATTGGTGTCAAGTCTTAGTCGCAAACGAGCTGTCCTTGCTAGCGTTGGATTTAGTAGGTAGTTTATGTTTTCTGTGTACAGCCCGTTTTCAGATCTCTTTTCCAACAGTCTCCTTCTTTTTTCCAATTATATTTGTGATTTCTCCTATTTTTTAAATTATATGTGGATTTATGTGTCAAATTTTATGTACTATTTCGGTCAAAAATAAAATTTGGCGGGAAAATTTATGTCAAAATTTTTTTGGTGAAAAATATTTTGGCGTGAAAATTTTTGTCAAACTTTTGGGCGGGAAATTTTTGTCGGAAAATTTTGGCGGAAAAATTTTTGACGGAAAAATTTTGGCGGGAAATTTCGTGGAAAGAATAGGACGAAGGGGTTTAATATGAAAATATGAAATTATAATTCCAATTAAAATATGAAATTTTTTGATTGGCTTATTTTTAAGTTCATGGCTTACCCCAAACCGCCAACTGCAAACCCTAAACCCTAAACCCCAAACCCTAAAACCCCAAGCACTAAACCCTAAACTCTTAACCCTATACACTAAAACCTATACACTAACCCTCGAGCATGAGGCCCTGAGACTAAACGCGGAGCCCGAAAGCGCAAACCCTAGACGTAAGTGGTTTGCTATTTAGGGCCTATGGTGCA
>NW_006238903.1:105762-106671 GCF_000375325.1 Capsella rubella | reverse complement strand
GGCTTATTTTTAAGTTCATGGCTTACCCCAAACCGCCAACTGCAAACCCTAAACCCTAAACCCCAAACCCTAAACCCCAAGCCCTAAACCCTAAACCCTAAACCCTAAACCCTAAACCCTAAACCCTAAACCCTAACCCAAAATCCTAAACCCTAAACCACAAACCTTAAACCTAAAATAGCTTTGCCAATCTAGGGCCTATGGGCAGGGGTTAAAGCAAGTGGTGGGCGCTTTTCTTCTATGGTGGTGTAATGCGTGGTTGGATCTGTCGTTCAATTCCAGACGATATCTCTCTTTCACGGCGACTTGAGATGATTTTGCTTTGATCTGCTGGTTGAAGGCTTTGGCGGATCTGGATCAGACTTCTCTTGGCTAAGTGGCATGTGAGCGATAGATTTGTCTTGCTGCGGAAATTGAGCTTCAAACCGGTGGGTTCAGCACTTTGCGAACATATTAACGGTTGATCTCTGACCAGATCCTTGATGGCTAGTTACGGTGATCTACCTTTTCCGAGAGGAAAGTTCTAGGTTGGGTTTGATCTCTGTGACGGTTTCCGGTGGGGTTCGTGAGCTCCAGCCTAAGAATTGGTGTCAAGTCTTAGTCACAAACGAGCTATCCTTGCTAGCGTTGGATTTAGTAGGTAGTTTATGTTTTCGGTGTACTGCCCGTTTTCAGATCTCTTTTCCAACAGTCTCCTTCTTTTTTCCTATAATATTTGTGATTTCTCCAATTTTTAAATTATATGTGGATTTATGTGTCAAATTTCCTGTACTATTTCGGTCAAAAATAAAATTTGGCGGGAAAATTTCTGTCGAAATTTTTTTAGTGAAAAATATTTTTGCGTGAAAATTTTTGTCAAAAACTTTTGGGCGGGAAGCTTTTTGTCAGAAAATTTTGGCGGAAAATTTT
>NW_006238903.1:104633-105263 GCF_000375325.1 Capsella rubella | reverse complement strand
GAGGCTACAATTTCAGATGCCAATCCATAGTTACGGTGATCTACCTTTTCCAAGAGGAAAGTTCTAGGTTGGGTTTGATCTCTGTGACGGTTTGCGGTGGGGTTCGCGAGCTCCAGCCTAAGAATTGGTGTCAAGTCTTAGTCGCAAATGAGCTGTCCTTACTAGCGTTGGATTTAGTAGGTAGTTTATGTTTTCGGTGTACTGCCCGTTTTCATATCTCTTTTACAACAGTCTCCTTCTTTTTTCCTATAATATTTGTGATTTCTCCTATTTTTTAAATTATATGTCGATTTATGTGTCAAATTTCCTGTACTATTTCGGTCAAAAATAAAATTTGGCAGGAAAATTTCTGTCGAAATTTGTTTGATGAAAAATATTTTGGCGTGAAAATTTTTGTCAAAAACTTTTGGGCGGGAACTTTTTGTCGGAAAATTTTGGCGGGAAAATTTTTGACGGAAAAAATTTTGGCGGGAAAATTTTTGACGGAAAAAATTTTGGCGGGAAATTTTGTGGAAAGAATAGGAAGTAGGGGTTTAATATGAAAATATGAAATTATAAATTGCAATTAAAATATGAAATTTTTTGATTGGCTTATTTTTAAGTTCATGGCTTACCCCAAACCGCCAACCC
>NW_006238903.1:103593-104533 GCF_000375325.1 Capsella rubella | reverse complement strand
CCAAGCCCTAAACCCTAAACCCTAAACCCTTAAACCCTAAACCCCAAACCCTAAACCTTAAATAGCTTTGCCAATCTAGGGCCTATGGGCAGGGATTAAAGCAGGTGGTGGGCGCTTTTCTTTTATGGTGGTGTAAGGCGTGGTTGGATCTGTCGTTCAATGCCAGACGATTTCTCTCTTTCACGGCGACCTGAGATGATGTTGCTTCGATCTGCTGGTTGAAGGCTTTGGCGGATCTGGATGAGACGTCTCTTGGCTAAGTGGCATGTGAGCGATAGATTTGTCTTGCTGCGGAAATTGAGTTTCAACCCGGTGGGTTCACCACTTTGCGAACAGATTAACGGTTGATCTGTGACCAGATCTTTGATGGCTAGTTACGGTGATCTACCTTTTCCAAGAGGAAAGTTCTAGGTTGGGTTTTATCTCTGTGACGGTTTGCGGTGGGTTTCGCGAGCTCCAGCCTAAGAATTGGTGTCAAGTCTTAGTCGCAAACGAGCTGTCCTTACTGGCGTTGGATTTAGTAGGTAGTTTATGTTTTCTGTGTACTGCCCGTTTACAGATCTCTTTTCCAACAGTCTCCTTCTTTTTTCCTATAATATTTGTGATTTCTCCTATTTTTAAAATTATATCTCGATTTATGTGTCAAATTTCCTGTACTATTTCGGTCAAAAATAAAATTTGGCGGGAAAATTTCTGTCGAAATTTTTTTGGTGAAAAATATTTTGGCGTGAAAATTTTTGTCAAAAATTTTGGGGGGAACTTTTTGACGGAAAAAAATTTGGCGGGAAATTTCGTTGAAAGAATAGGAAGAAGGGGTTTAATATGAAAATATGAAATTATAAATTCCAATTAAAATATGAAATTTTTTGATTGGCTTATTTTTAAGTTCATGGCTTACCCCAAACCGCCAACTGCAAACCCTAAATCTTAAACCCCAAAC
>NW_006238903.1:103258-103493 GCF_000375325.1 Capsella rubella | reverse complement strand
GCGATAGATCTGTCTTGCTGCGGAAATTGACCTTCAAACCGGTGGGTTCAGCACTTTGCGAACAGATTAACGGTTGATCTGTGACCAGATCCTTGATGGCTAGTTACGGTGATCTACCTTTTCCAAGAGGAAAGTTCTAGGTTGGGTTTGATCTCTGTGACGGTTTGCGGTGGGGTTCGCGAGCTCCAGCCTAAGAATTGGTGTCAAGTCTTAGTCGCAAATGAGCTGTCCTTGC
>NW_006238903.1:101860-103158 GCF_000375325.1 Capsella rubella | reverse complement strand
ATTTTTTAAATTATATTTGGATTTATGTGTCATATTTCCTGTACTATTTCGGTCAAAAATAAAATTTGGCTGGAAAATTTCTGTCGAAATTTTTTTGGGTGAAAAATATTTTGGCGTGAAAATTTTTGTCAAAAACTTTTGGGCGGGAAACTTATTGTCGGAAATTTTGGCGGAAAATTTTTTGATGGAAAACATTTTGGCGGGAAATTTCGTGGAAAGAATAGGAAGAAGGGGTTTAATATGAAAATATGAAATTATAAATTCCAATTAAAATATGAAATTTTTTGATTGGCTTATTTTTGAGTTCATGGCTTACCCCAAACCGCCAACTGCAAACCCTAAACCCTAAACCCCAAACCCTAAACCCCAAACCCTAAACCCTAAACCCTAAACCCTAAACCCAAACCCTAAACCATAAATAACTTTGCCAATCTAGGGCCTATGGGTAGGGATTAAAGCAGGTGGTGGGCGCTTTTCTTCTATGGTGGTGTAAGGCGTGGTTGGATCTGTCGTTCAATGCCAGACGATTACTCTCTTTCACGGCGACCTGAGATGATGTTGCTTCGATCTGCTGGTTGAAGGCTTTGGCGGATCTGGATCAGACTTCTCTTGGCTAAGTGGCATGTGAGCGATAGATCTGTCTTGCTGCGGAAATTGAGCTTCAAACCGGTGGGTTCAGCACTTTGCGAACAGATTAACGGTTGATTTGTGACCAGATCCTTGATGGCTAGTTACGGTGATCTACTTTTTCCAAGAGGAAAGTTCTATGTTGGGTTTGATCTCTGTGACGGTTTGCGGTGGGGTTCGCGAGCTCCAGCTTAAGAATTGGTGTCAAGTCTTAGTCGCAAACGAGCTGTCCTTGCTAGCGTTGGATTTAGTAGGTAGTTTATGTTTTCGGTGTACTGCCCGTTTTCAGATCTCTTTTCCAACATTCTCCTTCTTTTTTCTTATAATATTTGGGATTTCTCCTATTTTTTAAATTATATTTGGATTTATGTGTAATATTTCCTGTACTATTTCGGTCAAAAATAAAATTTGGCTGGAAAATTTCTGTCGAAATTTTTTTGGTGAAAAATATTTTGGCGTGAAAATTTTTGTCAAAAACTTTTGGGGGGAACTTTTTGTCGGAATTTTTGGCGGAAAAATTTTTGACGGAAAAAATTTTGGCGGGAAATTTCGTGGAAAGAATAGGAAGAAGGGGTTTAATATGAAAATATGAAATTATAAATTCCAATTAAAATATGAAATTTTTTGATTGGCTTATTTTTAATTTCATGGCTTACCCCAAACCGCCAACT
>NW_006238903.1:100948-101270 GCF_000375325.1 Capsella rubella | reverse complement strand
CTTTGCGAACATATTAACGGTTGATCTCTGACCAGATCCTTGATGGCTAGTTACGGTGATCTACCTTTTCCGAGAGGAAAGTTCTAGGTTGGGTTTGATCTCTGTGACGGTTTGCGGTGGGGTTCGCGAGCTCCAGCCTAAGAATTGGTGTCAAGTCTTAGTCACAAACGAGCTATCCTTGCTAGCGTTGGATTTAGTAGGTAGTTTATGTTTTCGGTGTACTGCCCGTTTTCAGATCTCTTTTCCAACAGTCTCCTTCTTTTTTCCTATAATATTTGTGATTTCTCCAATTTTTAAATTATATGTGGATTTATGTGTCAAA
>NW_006238903.1:100509-100848 GCF_000375325.1 Capsella rubella | reverse complement strand
TCGGTCAAAAATAAAATTTGGCGGGAAAATTTCTGTCGAAATTTTTTTAGTGAAAAATATTTTTGCGTGAAAATTTTTGTCAAAAACTTTTGGGCGGGAAGCTTTTTGTCAGAAAATTTTGGCGGAAAATTTTTGACGGAAAATATTTTGGCGGGAAATTTCGTAGAGAGATTAGGAAGAAGGGGTTTAATATGAAAATATTAAATTATAAATTCCAATTCAAATATGAAATTTTTTGATTGGCTTATTTTTAAGTTCATGGCTTACCCCAAACCGCCAACTGCAAACCCTAAACCCTAAACCCCAAACCCTAAACCCCAAACCCTAAACCCTAAACCC
>NW_006238903.1:96121-100386 GCF_000375325.1 Capsella rubella | reverse complement strand
GTTCAATGCCAGACGATTTCTCTCTTTCACGGCGACCTGAGATGATGTTGCTTCGATCTGCTGGTTGAAGGCTTTGGCCGATCTGAATCAGACTTCTCTTGGCTAAGTGGCATGTGAGCGATAGATCTGTCTTGCTGCGGAAATTGAGCTTCAAACCGGTGGGTTCAGCACTTTGCGAACAGATTAACGGTTGATTTGTGACCAGATCCTTGATGGCTAGTTACGGTGATCTACTTTTTCCAAGAGGAAAGTTCTAGGTTGGGTTTGATCTCTGTGACGGTTTGCGGTGGGGTTCGCGAGCTCCAGCCTAAGAATTGGTGTCAAGTCTTAGTCGTAAACGAGCTGTCCCTTTTAGCGTTGGATTTAGTAGGTAGTTTATGTTTTCGGTGTACTGCCCGTTTTTCAGATCTCTTTTCCAACAGTCTCCTTCTTTTTTCCTATAGTATTTGTGATCTCTCCTATTTTTTAAATTATATGTCGATTTATATGTCAAATTTCCTGTACTATTTCGGTCAAAAATTAAATTTGGCGGGAAAATTTCTGTCGAAATTTTTTTAGTGAAAAATATTTTGGCGTGAAAATTTTTGTCAAAAACTTTTGGGCGGGAAACTTTTTGTCGGAAAATTTTGGCGGGAAAATTTTTGACGGAAAAAATTTTGGTAGGAAATTTCGTGGAAAGAATACGAAGAAGAGGTTTAATATGAAAATATGAAATTATAAATTCCAATTAAAATATGAAATTATTTGATTGGCTTATTTTTAAGTTCACTGCTTACCCCAACGCGCCAACTGCAAACCCTAAACCTTAAACCCCTAACCCTAAACCCCAAACCCCTAACCCTAAACTCTAAACCTCTAACCCTAGACCCTAAACCCCAAACCCTAAACCTTAAATAGCTTTGCCAATCTAAGGTATATGGGCAGGGATTAAAACATGTGGTGGGCGTTTTTCTTCTATGATGGTGTAAGGCGTGGTTGGATATGTCGTTCAATGCCAGACGATTCCTCTCTTTCACGGCGACATGAGATGATGTTGCTTCAATCTGATGGTTTAAGGCTTTGGCGGATCTGGATTAGACTTCTCTTGGCTAAGTGGCATGTGAGCGATAGATTTGTCTTGCTACGGAAATTGAGCTTCAAACCGGTGGGTTCACCACTTTGCGAACAGATTAACGGTTGATATGTGACCAGATCCTTGATGGCTAGTTACGGTGATCTACCTATTTCAAGAGGAAAGTTCTAGGTTGGGTTTTATCTCTGTGACAGTTTGCGGTGGGGTTCGCGAGGTCCAGCCTAAGAATTGGTGTCAAGTCTTAGTCGCAAACAAGCTGTCCTTGCTAGCGTTGGATTTAATAGGTAGTTTATGTTTTCTGTGTACTGCCCGTTTACAGATCTCTTTTCCAACAGTCTCCTTCTTTTTTCCTATAATATTTGTGATTTCTCCTATTTTTTAAATTATATCTCGATTTATGTGTCAAATTTCCTGTACTATTTCGGTCAAAAATAAAATTTGGCGGGAAAATTTCAGTCGAAATTTTTTTGGTGACAAATATTTTTGCGTGAAAATTTTTGTCAAAAACTTTTGGGCGGGAAACTTTTTGTCGGGAAATTTTGGCGGCAAAATTTTTGACGGAAAAAATTTTGGCGGGAAATTTCGTGGAACGAATAGAAAGAAGGGGTTTAATATGAAAATATGCAATTATAAATTCCAATTAAAATATGAAATTTTTTGATTGGCTTATTTTTAAATTCATGGCTGACCCCAACCCGCCAACTGCAAAACCTAAATCTTAAACCCCAAAACCTAAACCCTAACCCTAAACCCTAAACCCTAAACCCCAAACCCAAAACCCTAAACCCCAAACCCCAAACCCTAAATAGCTTTGCCAATCTAGGGCCTATGGGCAGGGATTAAAGCAGGTGGTGGGCGCTTTTCTTCTATGGTGGTGTAAGGCGTGTTTGGATCTGTCGTTCAATGCCAAACGATTTCTCTCTTTCACGGCGACCTGAGATGATGTTGCTTCGATCTGCTGGTTGAAGGCTTTGGCGGATCTGGATCAGACTTCTCTTGGCTAAATGGCATGTGAGCGATAGATCTGTCTTGCTGCAGAAAATGAGCTTCAAACCGGTGGGTTCAGCACTTTGCAAACAGATTAACGGTTGATCTATGACCAGATCCTTGATGACTAGTTACGGTGATCTACCTTTTCCAAGAGGAAAGTTCTAGGTTGGGTTTGATCTATGTGACAGTTTGCGGTGGGGTTCGCGAGCTCCAGCCTAAGAATTGGTGTCATGTTTTAGTCGCAAACGAGCTATCCTTGCTAGCGTTGGATTTAGTAGGTATTTTATGTTTTCGGTGTACTGCCCGTTTTCAGATCTCTTTTCCAACAGTCTCCTTCTTTTTTCCTATAATATTTGTGATTTCTCCTATTTTTTAAATTTTATGTCGATTTTTGTGTCAAATTTCCTATACTATTTCGGTCAAAAATAAAATTTGATGGGAAAATTTTTGTCGAAATTTTTTTGATGAAAAATATTTTTGCGTGAAAATTTTTATAAAAAGCTTTTGGGCTGGAAACTTTTTGTCAGAATATTTTGGCGGGAAATTTCGTGGAAAGAATAGGAAGAAGGGGTTTAATATGAAAATATGAAATTATAAATTCCAATTAAAATATGAATTTTTTGATTGGCTTATTTTTAAGTTCATGGCTTACCCCAAACCGCACACTGCAAACTCTAAACCCTAAACCCCAAACCCTAAACCCCAATCCCTAAACCCTAAACCCTAAACCCTATACCCTAACCCTAAACCCCAAACCCCAAACCCTAAACTCTAAACCTCAAACCCTAGACCCTAAACCCCAAACCCTAAACCTTAAATAGTTTTGCCAATCTAGGGCTTATGGGTAGGGATTAAAGCAGGTGGTGGGCGCTTTTCTTCTATGATGGTGTAAGGCGTGGTTAGATCTTTCGTTCAATGCCAGCCGATTTCTCTCTTTCACGGCGACCTTAGATGATGTTGCTTCAATCTGCTGGTTAAAGGCTTTGGCTAAGTGGCATGTGAGCGATAGATCTGTCTTGCTGCGGAAATTGAGCTCCAAACCGGTGGGTTCACCACTTTGCGAACATATTAACGGTTGATCTGTGACCAGACCCTTGATGGCTAGTTTATGTTTTCTGTGTACTGCCCGTTTACAGATCTCTTTTCCAACAGTCTCCTTCTTTTTTCCTATAATATTTGTGATTTCTCCTATTTTTAAAATTATATGTCGATTTATGTGTCAAATTTCCTGTACTATTTCGGTCAAAAATAAAATTTGGCGGGAAAATTTCTGTCGAAATTTTTTTGGTGAAAAATATTTTGGCGTGAAAATTTTTGTCAAAAACTTTTGGGGGGAACTTTTTGACGGAAAAAATTTTGGCGGGAAATTTCGTTGAAAGAATAGGAAGAAGGGGTTTAATATGAAAATATGAAATTATAAATTTCTATTAAAATATGAAATTTTTTGATTGGCTTATTTTTAAGTTCATGGCTTACCCAAAACCGCCAATTGCAAACCCTAAATCTTTAACCCCAAACCCTAAACCCCAAGCCCTAAACCCTAAACCCTAAACCCTAAACCCTAAACCCTAAACCCTAAACCCTAACCCTAAACCCTAAACCCCAAACCCTAAACCTTAAATAGTTTTGCCAATCTAGGGCCTATGGGCAGGGATTAAAGCAGGTGGTGGGTGCTTTTCTTCTATGGTAGTATAAGGCGTGTTTGGCTGTGTCGTTCAATGCCACACGATTTCTCTCTTTCACGGCGACCTGAGATGATGTTGCTTCGATCTGCTGGTTGAAGGCTTTGGCGGATCTGGATCAGACTTCTCTTGGCTAAGTGGCATGTGAGCGATAGATTTGTCTTGCTGCGGAAATTGAGCTTCAAACCGGTGGGTTCACCACTTTGCGAACAGATTAACGGTTGATCTGTGACCAGATCCTTGATGGCTAGTTACGGTGATCTACCTTTTCCAAGAGGAAAGTTCTAGGTTGGGTTTTATCTCTGTGACGGTTTGCGGTGGGGTTTGCGAGCTCCAGCCTAAGAATTGGTGTCAAGTCTTAGTCGCAAACGAGCTGTCCTTGCTAGCGTTGGATTTAGTAGGTAGTTTATGTTTTCTGTGTACTGCCCGTTTACATATCTCTTTTCCAACAGTCTCCTTCTTTTTTCCTATAATATTTGTGATTTCTCGTATTTTTTAAATTATATGTCGATTTATGTGTC
>NW_006238903.1:94268-96021 GCF_000375325.1 Capsella rubella | reverse complement strand
ATTTTTTTGGTGAAAAATATTTTGGCGTGAAAATTTTTGTCAAAATCTTTTGAGCGGGAACTTTTTGACAGAAAAAATTTTGGCGGGAAATTTCGTTGAAAGAATAGGAAGAAGGGGTTTAATATGAAAATATGAAATTATAAATTCCAATTAAAATATGAAATTTTTTGATTGGCTTATTTTTAAGTTCATGGCTTACCCCAAACCGCCAACTGCAAACCCTAAATCTTAAACCCCAAACCCTAAACCCCAAGCCCTAAACCCTAAACCCTAAACCTTAAATAGCTTTGCCAATCAAGGGCCTATGGGCAGGGATTAAAGCAGGTGGTGGGCACTTTTCTTCTATGGTGGTGTAAGGCGTAGTTGGATCTGACGTTCAATGCTAGACGATTTCTCTCTTTCACGGCGACCAGAGATGATGTTGCTTCGATTTGCTGGTTGAAGACTTTGGCGGATCTGGATCAGACTTCTCTTGGCTAAATGGCATGTGAGCGATAGATCTGTCTTGCTGCGGAAATTGACCTTCAAACCGGTGGGTTCAGCACTTTGCGAACAGATTAACGGTTGATCTGTGACCAGATCCTTGATGGCTAGTTACGGTGATCTACCTTTTCCAAGAGGAAAGTTCTAGGTTGGGTTTGATCTCGGTGACGGTTTGTGGTGGGGTTCGTGAGCTCCAGCCTAAGAATTGGTGTCAAGTCTTAGTCGCAAATAAGCTGTCCTTGCTAGCGTTGGATTTAGTAGGTAGTTTATGTTTTCGGTGTACTGCCCGTTTTCATATCTCTTTTCCAACAGTCTCCTTCTTTTTTCCTATAATATTTGTGATTTCTCCTATTTTTTAAATTATATGTCGATTTATGTGTCCAATTTCCTGTACTATTTCGGTCAAAAATAAAATTTGGCGGGAAAATTTCTGTCGAAATTTGTTTGATGAAAAATATTTTGGCGTGAAAATTTTTGTCAAAAACTTTTGGGCGTGAACTTTTTGTCGGAAAATTTTGGGGGGAAAAGTTTTGACAGAAAATATTTTGGTGGGAAATTTTGTGGAAAGAATAGGAAGAAGGGGTTTAATATGAAAATATGAAATTATAAATTGCAATTAAAATATGAAAATTTTTGATTGGCTTATTTTTAAGTTCATGGCTTACCCCAAACCGCCAACTGCAAACCCTAAACCCTAAACCCCAAACCCTAAACCCCAAGCCCTAAACCCTAAACCCTAAACCCTAAAACCTAAACCCCAAACCTTAAACCTTAAATAGTTTTGCCAATCTAGGGCCTATGGGCAGGGATTAAAGCAGGTGGTGGGTGCTTTTCTTCTATGGTAGTGTAAGGCGTGTTTGGATGTGTAGTTCAATGCCACACGATTTCTCTCTTTCACGGCGACCTGAGATGATGTTGCTTCGATCTGCTGGTTGAAGGCTTTGGCGGATCTGGATCAGACTTCTCTTGGCTAAGTGGCATGTGAGCGATAGATTTGTCTTGCTGCGGAAATTGAGCTTCAAACCGTTGGGTTCACCACTTTGCGAACAGATTAACGGTTGATCTGTGACCAGATCCTTGATGGCTAGTTACGGTGATCTACCTTTTCCAAGAGGAAAGTTCTAGGTTGGGTTTTATCTCTGTGACGGTTTGCGGTGGGGTTCGCGAGCTCCAGCCTAAGAATTGGTGTCAAGTCTAAAGTCGCAAACGATCTGTCCTTGCTAGCGTTGGGATGTAGTAAGCAGTTTATGTTTTTCTGTGTACTGCCCGT
>NW_006238903.1:93388-93825 GCF_000375325.1 Capsella rubella | reverse complement strand
CCCTAAACCCTAAACCCTAAACCCTAACCCTAAACCCTTAACCCCAAACCCTAAACCTTAAATAGTTTTGCCAATCTAGGGCCTATGGGCAGGGATTAAAGCAGGTGGTGGGTGCTTTTCTTCTATGGTAGTGTAAGGCGTGTTTGGATGTGTCGTTCAATGCCACACGATTTCTCTCTTTCACGGCGACCTGAGATGATGTTGCTTCGATCTGCTGGTTGAAGGCTTTGGCGGATCTGGATCAGACTTCTCTTGGCTAAGTGGCATGTGAGCGATAGATTTGTCTTGCTGCGGAAATTGAGCTTCAAACCGGTGGGTTCACAACTTTGCGAACAGATTAACGGTTGATCTGTGACCAGATCCTTGATGGCTAGTTACGGTGATCTACCTTTTCCAAGAGGAAAGTTCTAGGTTGGGTTTTATCTCTGTGACAGTTT
>NW_006238903.1:92655-93288 GCF_000375325.1 Capsella rubella | reverse complement strand
CTTATTTTTAAGTTCATGGTTTACCCCAAACCGCCAACTGCAAACCCTAAATCTTTAACCCCAAACCCTAAACCCCAAGCCCTAAACCCTAAACCCTAAACCCTAAACCCTAACCCTAAACCCTAAACCACAAACCCTAAACCTTAAATAGCTTTGCCAATCTAGGGCCTATGGGCAGGGATTAAAGCAGGTGGTGGGCGCTTTTCTTCTATGGTGGTGTAAGGCGTAGTTGGATCTGTCGTTCAATGCCTGACGATTTCTCTCTTTCACGGCGACCAGAGATGATGTTGCTTCGATCTGCTGGTTGAAGGCTTTGGCGGATCTGGATCAGACTTCTCTTGGCTAAATGGCATGTGAGCGATAGATCTGTCTTGCTGCGGAAATTGAGCTTCAAACCGGTGGGTTCAGCACTTTGCAAACAGATTAACGGTTGATCTGTGACCAGATCCTTGATGGCTAGTTACAGTGATCTACCTTTTCCAAGAGGAAAGTTCTAGGTTGGGTTTGATCTCTGTGACGGTTTGCGGTGGGGTTCGCGAGCTCCAGCCTAAGAATTGGTGTCAAGTCTTAGTCGCAAATGAGCTGTCCTTACTAGCGTTGGATTTAGTAGGTAGTTTATGTTTTCGGTGTACT
>NW_006238903.1:90895-92319 GCF_000375325.1 Capsella rubella | reverse complement strand
TGAAAATATGAAATTATAAATTCCAATTACAATATGAAATGTTTTGATTGGCTTATTTTTAAGTTCATGGCTTACCCCAAACCGCCAACTGCAAACCCTAAACCCTAAACCCCAAACCCTAAACCCTAAACCCTAAACCCTAAACCCTAAACCCTAAACCCTAAACCCCAAAACGCTAAACCTTAAATAGCTATGCCAATCTAGAGCCTATGGGCAGGGATTAAAGTAGGTGCTGGGCGCTTTTCTTCTATGGTGGTGTAAGGCGTGGTTGGATCTGTCGTTCAATGCCAGACGATTTCTCTCTTTCACGGCGACCAGAGATGATGTTGCTTCGATCTGCTGGTTGAAGGCTTTTGCGGATTTGGATGAGACGTCTCTTGGCTAAGTGGCATGTGAGCGATAGATTTGTCTTGCTGCGGAAATTGAGCTTCAACCCGGTGGGTTCACCACTTTGCGAACAGATTAACGGTTGATCTGTGACCAGATCCTTGATGGCTAGTTACGGTAATCTACCTTTTCCAAGAGGAAAGTTCTAGGTTGGGTTTTATCTCTGTGACAGTTTGCGGTGGATTTCGCGAGCTCCAGCCTAAGAATTGGTGTCAAGTCTTAGTCGCAAACGAGCTGTCCTTGCTGGCGTTGGATTTAGTAGGTAGTTTATGTTTTCTGTGTACTGCCTGTTTACAGATCTCTTTTCCAACAGTCTCCTTCTTTTTTCCTATAATATTTGTGATTTCTCCTATTTTTAAAATTATATGTCGATTTATGTGTCAAATTTTCTGTACTATTTCGGTCAAAAATAAAATTTGGCGGGAAAATTTCTGTCGAAATTTTTTTGGTGAAAAATATTTTGGCGTGAAATTTTTTGTCAAAAACTTTTGGGGGGAACTTTTTGACGGAAAAAAATTTGGCCGGAAATTTCGTTGAAAGAATAGGAAGAAGGGGTTTAATATGAAAATATCAAATTATAAATTCCAATTAAAATATGAAATTTTTTGATTGGCTTATTTTTAAGTTCATGGCTTACCCAAAATCGCCAATTGCAAACCCTAAATCTTAAACCCCAAACCTAAACCCCAATCCCTAAACCCTAAACCCTAATCCCTAAACCCTAAACCCTAAACCCTAACCCTAAACCCTTAACCCCAAACCCTAAACCTTAAATAGTTTTGCCAATCTAGGGCCTATGGGCAGGGATTAAAGCAGGTGGTGGGTGCTTTTCTTCTATGGTAGTGTAAGGCGTGTTTGGATGTGTCGTTCAATGCCACACGATTTCTCTCTTTCACGGCGACCTGAGATGATGTTGCTTCGATCTGCTGGTTGAAGGCTTTGGCGGATCTGGATCAGACTTCTCATGGCTAAGTGGCATGTGAGCGATAGATTTGTCTTGCTGCGGAAATTGAGCTTCAAACCGGTGGGTTCACCAC
>NW_006238903.1:89999-90736 GCF_000375325.1 Capsella rubella | reverse complement strand
GTCGCAAATGAGCTGTCCTTGCTAGCGTTGGATTTAGTAGGTAGTTTATGTTTTCTGTGTACTGCCCGTTTACATATCTCTTTTCCAACAGTCTCCTTCTTTTTTCCTATAATATTTGTGATTTCTCCTATTTTTTAAATTATATGTCGATTTATGTGTCAAATTTCCTGTACTATTTCGGTCAAAAATAAAATTTGGCGGGAAAATTTCTGTCGAAATTTTTTTGGTGAAAAATATTTTGGCGTGAAAATTTTTGTCAAAAACATTTGGGGGGAACTTTTTGACGGAAAAAAATTTGGCGGGAAATTTCGTGGAAAGAATAGGAAGAAGGGGTTTAATATGAAAATATGAAATTATAAATTCCAATTAAAATATGAAATTTTTGATTGGCTTATTTTTAAGTTCATGGCTTATCCCAAACCGCCAACTGCAAACCCTAAATCTTAAACCCCAAACCCTAAACCCCAAGCCCTAAACCCTAAACCCTAAACCCCAAACCCTAAACCTTGAATAGCTTTGCCAATCTAGGGCCTATGGGCAGGGATTAAAGCAAGTGGTGGGCGCTTTTCTTCTATGGTGGTGTAAGGCGTGGTTGGATCTGTCGTTCAATGCCAGACGATTTCTCTCTTTCACGGCGACCAGAGATGATGTTGCTTCGATCTGCTGGTTGAAGGCTTTTGCGGATCTGGATCAGACGTCTCTTGGCTAAGTGGCATGTGAGCGATAGATCTGTCTTG
>NW_006238903.1:89533-89899 GCF_000375325.1 Capsella rubella | reverse complement strand
AGCTTCAAACCGGTGGGTTCAGGACTTTGCGAACAGATTAACGGTTGATCTGTGACCATATCCTTGATGGCTAGTTACGGTGATCTACCTTTTCCAAGAGGAAAGTTCTAGGTTGGGTTTGATCTCTGTGACGGTTTGCGGTGGGGTTCGCGAGCTCCAGCCTAAGAATTGGTGTCAAGTCTTAGTCGCAAACGAGCTGTCCTTGCTAGCGTTGGATTTAGTAGGTAGTTTATGTTTTCTGTGTACTGCCCGTTTACATATCTCTTTTCCAACAGTCTCCTTCTTTTTTCCTATAATATTTGTGATTTCTCGTATTTTTTAAATTATATGTCGATTTATGTGTCAAATTTCCTGTACTATTTCGGT
>NW_006238903.1:88361-88940 GCF_000375325.1 Capsella rubella | reverse complement strand
ACGGTTGATCTGTGACCAGATCTTTGATGGCTAGTTACGGTGATCTACCTTTTCCAAGAGGAAAGTTCTAGGTTGGGTTTGATCTCTGTGACGGTTTGCGGTGGGGTTCGCGAGCTCCAGCCTAAGAATTGGTGTCAAGTCTTAGTCGCAAATGAGCTGTCCTTGCTAGCGTTGGATTTAGTAGGTAGTTTATGTTTTCGGTGTACTGCCCGTTTTCATATCTCTTTTCCAACAGTCTCCTTCTTTTTTCCTATAATATTTGTGATTTCTCCTATTTTTTAAATTATATGTCGATTTATGTGTCAAATTTCCTGTACTATTTCGGTCAAAAATAAAATTTGGCAGGAAAATTTCTGTCGAAATTTGTTTGATGAAAAATATTTTGGCGTGAAAATTTTTGTCAAAAACTTTTGGGCGGGAACTTGTTGTCGGAAAATTTTGGCGGGAAAATTTTTGACGGAAAAAATTTTGGCGGGAAATTTTGTGGAAAGAATAGGAAGTAGGGGTTTAATATGAAAATATGAAATTATAAATTGCAATTAAAATATGAAATTTTTTGATTGGCTTATTTTTAAGTTC
>NW_006238903.1:87222-88261 GCF_000375325.1 Capsella rubella | reverse complement strand
CCCAAGCCCTAAACCCTAAACCCTAAACCCTAAACCCTAAACCCCAAACCCTAAACCTTAAATAGCTTTGCCAATCTAGGGCCTATGGGCAGGGATTAAAGCAGGTAGTGGGCGCTTTTCTTCTATGGTAGTGTAAGGCGTGGTTGGATCTGTCGTTCAATGCCAGACGATTTCTCTCTTTCACGGCGACCTGAGATGATGTTGCTTCGATCTGCTGGTTGAAGGCTTTGGCGGATCTGGATGAGACGTCTCTTGGCTAAGTGGCATGTGAGCGATAGATTTGTCTTGCTGCGGAAATTGAGCTTCAACCCGGTGGGTTCACCACTTTGCGAACAGATTAACGGTTGATCTGTGACCAGATCCTTGATGGCTAGTTACGGTGATCTACCTTTTCCAAGAGGAAATTTCTAGGTTGGGTTTGATCTTTATGACGGTTTGCGGTGGGGTTCGCGAGCCCCAGCTTAAGAATTGGTGTCAAGTCTTAGTCGCAAACGAGCTGTCCTTGCTGGGCGTTGGATTTAGTAGGTAGTTTATGTTTTCGGTGTACTGCCCGTTTTCAGATCTCTTTTCCAACAGTCTCCTTCTTTTTTTCCTATAATATTTGTGATTTCTCATATTTTTTAAATTATATGTCGATTTTTGTATCAAATTTCCTATACTATTTCGGTCAATAATAAAATTTGGCGGGAAAATTTCCGTCGAAATTTTTTTGTCAAAAAATATTTTGGCGTGAAAATTTTTGTCTAAAACTTTTGGGCGGGAAACTTTTTGTCGGAAAATTTTGGCGGCAAAATTTTTGACGGAAAAAATTTTGGCAGGAAATTTCGTGGAAAGAATAGGAAGAAGGGGTTTAATATGAAAATATGAAATTATAAATTCCAAATAAAATATGAAATTTTTTGATAGGCTTATTTTTAAGTTCATGGCTTACCCCAAACCGCCAACTGCAAACCCTTAAACCCTAAACCCCAACCCCTAAACCACTGGCCTAAACATTAAACCCTAAACCCTAAACCCTAACCCTAAACCTAAACCCTAA
>NW_006238903.1:85878-86259 GCF_000375325.1 Capsella rubella | reverse complement strand
CTAAACCCTAAACCCTAAACCCTAAACCCTAAACCCTAAACCCCAAACCCTAAACCTTAAATAGCTTTGCCAATCTAGGGCCTATGGGCAGGGATTAAAGATGGTGGTGGGCGCTTTTCTTCTATGGTGGTGTAAGGCGTGGTTGGATCTGTCGTTCAATGCCAGACGATTTCTCTCTTTCACGGCGACTTGAGATGATGTTGCTTCGATCTGCTGGTTGAAGGCTTTGGCGGATCTGGATCAGACTTCTCTTGGCAAAGTGACATGTGAGCGATAGATTTATCTTGCTGCGGAAATTGAGCTTCAAATGGTGGTGTAAGGCGTGGTTGGATCTGTCGTTCAATGCCAGACGATTTCTCTCTTTCACGGCGACTTGAGATG
>NW_006238903.1:84410-85778 GCF_000375325.1 Capsella rubella | reverse complement strand
AGGGGTTTAATATGAAAATATGAAATTATAAATTGCAATTAAAATATTAAATTTTTTTACTCGCATATTTTTAAGTTCATGGCTTACCCCAAACCGCCAACTGCAAACCCTAAACCCCAAACCCTAAACCCCAAGCCCTAAACCCTAAACCCTAAACCCTAAACCCTAACCCTAAACCCTAAACCCTAAACCCCAAACCCTAAACCTTAAATAGCTTTGCCAATCTAGGGCATATGGGCAGGGATTAAAGCAGGTGGTGGGCGCTTTTCTTCTATGGTGGTGTAAGGTGTGGTTGGATCTTTCGTTCAATGCAAGACGATTTCTCTCTTTCACGGCGACCTGAGATGATGTTGCTTCGATCTGCTGGTTTAAAGCTTTGGCGGATCTGTATCAGACTTCTCTTGGCTAAGTGGCATGTGAGCGATAGATTTGTCTTGCTGCGGAAATTGAGTTTCAAACCGGTGGGTTTACCACTTTGCGAACAGATTAACTGTTGATCTGTGACAAGATCCTTGATGGCTAGTTACGGTGATCTACCTTTTCCAAGAGAAAAGTTCTAGGTTGGGTTCGATCTCTTTGACGGTTTGCTGTGGGGTTCGCGAGCTCCAGCCTAAGAATTGGTGTCAAGTCTTAGTCGCAAACGAGCTGTCCTTGCTAGCGTTGGATTTAGTAGGTAGTTTATGTTTTCGGTGTACTGCCTGTTTTCAGATCTCTTTTCCAACAGTCTCCTTCTTTTTCATATAATATTTGTGATTTCTCCTATTTTTTAAATTATAAGTCGATTTTTGTACTAAATTTCCTGTACTATTGCGGTCAAAAATAAAATTTGGCGGGAAAATTTCTGTCGAAATTTTTTTTGTGAAAAATATTTTAACTTGAAAATTTTTGTCAAAACCTTTTGGGCGGGAAAATTTTTGTCGGAAAATTTTGGCGGGTAAATTTTTGACGGAAAAAATTTTGGCAGGAAATTTCGTGGAAAAAATAGGAAGAAGGGGTTTAATATAAAAATATGAAACTATAAATTTCAATTAAAATATGAAATTTTTTTACTGGCATATTTTTAAGTTCATGGCTTACCCAAAACCGCCAACTGCAAACCCTAAACCCCAAACCCTAAACCCCAAGCCCTAAACCCAAAACCCTAAACCCTAAACACTAAACCCTAAACCCCAAACCCTAAACCTTAAATAACTTTGCCAATCTAGGGCCTATGGGCAGGGATTAAAGCAGGTGGTCGGCGCTTTTCTTCTATGGTGGTGAAAGGCGTGGTTGGATCTGTCATTCAATGCCAGACGATTTCTCTCTTTCACGGCGACCTGAGATTATGTTGCTTCGATCTGCTGGTTGAAGGCTTTCGCGGATTTGGAT
>NW_006238903.1:83383-84310 GCF_000375325.1 Capsella rubella | reverse complement strand
TTTGTCTTGCTGCGGAAATTGAGCTTCAACATGGTGGGTTCACCACTTTGTGAACAAATTAACGGTTGATCTGTGACCAGATCCTTGATGGCTAGTTACGGTGATCTACCTTTTCCAAGAGAAAAGTTCTAGGTTGGGTTCGATCTCTTTGACGGTTTGCTGTGGGGTTCGCGAGCTCCAGCCTAAGAATTGGTGTCAAGTCTTAGTCGCAAACGAGCTGTCCTTGCTAGCGTTGGATTTAGTAGGTAGTTTATGTTTTTGGTGTACTGCCCGTTTTCAGATCTCTTTTCCAACAGTCTCCTTCTTTTTTCCTATAATATTTGTGATTTCTCCTATTTTTTAAATTATATGTCGATTTTTGTACTAAATTTCCTGTACTATTGCGGTCAAAATTAAAATTTGGCGGGAAAATTTCTGTCGAAATTTTTTTGGTGAAAAAGATTTTGGCGTGAAAATTTTTGTCAAAACCTTTTGGGCAGGAAACTTTTTGTCGGAAAATTTTGGCGGGAAAACTTTTGACAGAAAAAATTTTGGCGGGAAATTTCGTGGAAAAAATAGGAAGAAGGGGTTTAATATGAAAATATGAAATTATAAATTGCAATTAAAATATTAAATTTTTTTACCCTAACATATTTTTAAGTTCATGGCTTACCCCAAACCGCCAACTGCAAACCCTAAACCCCAAACCCTAAACCCCAAGCCCTAAACCCTAAACCCTAACCCTAAACCCTAAACCCTAAACCCTAAACCCTAAACCCTAAACCCAAACCCTAAACCTTAAATAGCTTTGCCAATCTAGGGCCTATGGGCAGGGATTAAAGATGGTGGTGGGCGCTTTTCTTCTATGGTGGTGTAAGGCGTGGTTGGATCTGTCGTTTAATGCCAGACGATTTCTCTCTTTCACGGCGACTTGAGATGATGTTGCTT
>NW_006238903.1:82309-83283 GCF_000375325.1 Capsella rubella | reverse complement strand
TTTTCTTCTATGTTGTTGTAAGGCGTGGTTGGATCTGTCGTTCAATGCCAGACTATTTCTCTCTTTCACGGCAACCTGATATGATGTTGCTTCGATCTGCTGGTTGAAGGCTTTGGCGGATCTGGATCAGACTTCTCTTGGCTAAGTGGCATGTGAGCGATAGATTTGTCTTGCTACAGAAATTGAGCTTCAAACCGGTGGGTTCACCACTTTGCGAACAAATTAACGGTTGATCTGTGACCAGATCCTTGATGGCTAGTTACGGTGATCTACCTTTTCCAAGAGAAAAGTTCTAGGTTGGGTTTGATCTTTGTGACGGTTGCGGTGGGGTTCGCGAGCTCCAGCCTAAGAATTGGTGTCAAGTCTTAGTCGCAAACGAGCTGTCCTTACTAGCGTTGGATTTAGTAGGTAGTTTATGTTTTCGGTGTACTACCTGTTTTCATATCTCTTTTCCAACAGTCTCCTTCTTTTTTCCTATAATATTTGTGATTTCTCCTATTTTTTAAATTATATGTCGATTTTTGTACCAAATTTCCTGTACTATTGCGGTCAAAAATAAAATTTGGCGGGAAAATTTCTGTCGAAATTTTTTTGGTGAAAAATATTTTGGCGCGAAAATTTTTGTCAAAACCTTTTGGGCGGGAAACTTTTTGTCGGAAAATTTTGGTGGGAAAATTTTTGACGGAAAAAATTTTGGCGGGAAATTTTTTGGAAAAAATAGGAAGAAGGGGTTTAATATGAAAATATGAAATTATAAATTTCAATTAAAATATGAGCTTTTTTGACTCGCATATTTTTAAGTTCACGGCTTACCCCAAACCGCCAACTGCAAACCCTAAACCCTAAACCCCGAGCCCTAAACCCTAAACCCTAAACCCTAAATCCTAACCCTAAACCCTAAACCCTAAACCCCAAACCCTAAACCCTAAACCCTAAACCCCAAACCCTAATCCTTAAATAGCTTTGCCAATCTA
>NW_006238903.1:81989-82209 GCF_000375325.1 Capsella rubella | reverse complement strand
CTATGGTGGTGTAAGGCGTGGTTGGATCTGTCGTTCAATGCCAGACGATTTCTCTCTTTCACGGCGACCTGAGATGATGTTGCTTCCATCTGCTGGTTGAAGTCTTTGGCGGATCTGGATCAGACTTCTCTTGGCTAAGTGGCATGAGAGCGATAGATCTGTCTTGATCCGGAAGTTGAGCTTCAAACCGGTGGGTTCACCAGTTTGCGAACAGATTAAC
>NW_006238903.1:81522-81889 GCF_000375325.1 Capsella rubella | reverse complement strand
TGACCAGATCCTTGATGGCTAGTTACGGTGATCTACCTTTTCCAAGAGGAAAGTTCTAGGTTGGGTTTGATCTCTGTGACGGTTTGCGGTGGGGTTCGCGAGCTCCAGCCTAAGAATTGGTGTCAAGTCTTAGTCGCAAACGAGCTGTCCTTGCTAGCGTTGGATGTAGTAGGTAGTTTATGTTTTCTGTGTACTGCCCGTTTACATATCTCTTTTCCAACAGTCTCCTTCTTTTTTCCTATAATATTTGTGATTTCTCCTATTTTTTAAATTATATGTCGATTTTTGTACTAAATTTCCTATACTATTGCGGTCAAAAATAAAATTTGGCGGGAAAATTTCTGTCGAAATTGTTTTGGTGAAAAAT
>NW_006238903.1:80626-81422 GCF_000375325.1 Capsella rubella | reverse complement strand
TGGGCAGGGATTAAAGCAGGTGGTGGGTGCTTTTCTTCTATGGTAGTGTAAGGCGTGTTTGGATGTGTCGTTCAATGCCACACGATTTCTCTCTTTCACGGCGACCTTAGATGATGTTGCTTCGATCTGCTGGTTGAAGGCTTTGGCGGATCTGGATCAGACTTCTCTTGGCTAAGTGGCATGTGAGCAATAGATTTGTCTTGCTGCGTAAATTGAGCTTCAAACCGGTGGGTTCACCACTTTGCGAACAGATTAACGGTTGATCTGTGACCAGATCCTTGATGGCTAGTTACGGTGATCTACCTTTTCCAAGAGGAAAGTTCTAGGTTGGGTTTTATCTCTGTGACGGTTTGCGGTGGGGTTCGCGAGCTCCAGCCTAAGAATTGGTGTCAAGTCTTAGTCGCAAACGAGCTGTCCTTGCTAGCGTTGGATTTAGTAGGTAGTTTATGTTTTCTGTGTACTGCCCGTTTACATATCTCTTTTCCAACAGTCTCCTTCTTTTTTCCTATAATATTTGTGATTTCTCCTATTTTTTAAATTATATGTCGATTTATGTGTCAAATTTCCTGTTCTATTTTGGTCAAAAATAAAATTTGGCGGGAAAATTTCTGTCGAAATTTTTTTGGTGAAAAATATTTTGGCGTGAAAATTTTTGTCAAAAACTTTTGAGCGGGAACTTTTTGACGGAAAAAATTTTGGCGGGAAATTTTGTGGAAAGAATAGGAAGAAGGGGTTTAATATGAAAATATGAAATTATAAATTCCAATTAAAATATGAAATTTTTGATTGGCTTATT
>NW_006238903.1:77353-80161 GCF_000375325.1 Capsella rubella | reverse complement strand
AGGTTGGGTTTGATTTTTGTCACGGTTTGCGGTGGGGTTCGCGAGCTCCAGCCTAAGAATTGGTGTCAAGTCTTAGTCGCAAACGAGCCGTCCTTGCTAGCGTTAGATATAGTAGGTACTTTATTATTTTGGTGTACTGCCCGTTTTCATATCTATTTTCCAACAGTCTCCTTTTTATTTCCTATAATATTTGTGATTTCTCCTATTTTTTAAATTATATGTCGAATTTTGTGTCAAAAATTTCCTGTACTATTTTGGTCCAAAAAAATTTGGCTGAAAATTTAGGTCGGAATTTGTTTGCTGAAAAATATTTTGGCGGGAAAATATTTGTTAAAAAGTTTTGGGCGGGAAACTTTTTGTCGGAAAATTTTGGCGTTGACGGAAAAATTTTTGGCGGGAAATTTCGTGGAAAGAATAGGAAGAAGGGGTTTAATATGAAAATATGAAATTATAAATTCCAATTAAAATATGAAATTTTTTGATTGGCTTATTTTTAAGTTCATGACTTACCCCAAACCGCCAACTGCAAACCCTAAACCCTAAACTCCAAACCGTAAACCCAAGCCCTAAACCCTAAACCCTAAACCCTAAACCCTAACCCTAACCCTAAACCCTAACCCTAAACCCTAAACCCCAAACCCTAAACCTTGAATAGCTTTGCCAATCTAGGGCCTATGGGCAGGGATTAAAGCAGTTGGTGGGCGCTTTTCTTCTATGGTGGTGTAAGGCGTGGTTGGTTCTGTCGTTCAATGCCAGACTATTTCTCTCTTTCACGGCGAGCTGAGATGATGTTGCTTCGATCTGCTGGTTGAAGGCTTTGGCGGATCTGGATCAGACTTCTCTTGAATAAGTGGCATGTGAGCGATAGATCTGTCTTGCAGCGGAAATTGAGCTTCAATCCAGTGGGTTCACCACTTTGCGAACAGATTAACGGTTGATCTGTGACCAGAACCTTGATGGCTAGCTACGGTGATCTACCTTTTTCAAGAGTAAAGTTCTAGGTTGGGTTTGATCTCTGTGACGGTTTGCGGTGGGGTCACGAGCTCCAGCCTAAGAAATGGTGTCAAGCCTTAGTCGCAAACGAGCCGTCCTTGCTAGCGTTGGATATAGTAGGTAATTTATATTTTTGGTGTACTGCCCGTTTTCAAATCTCTTTTCCAACAGTCTCCTTTTTATTTCTTGTAATATTTGTGATTTCTCCTATTTTTTAAATTATATGTCGAATTTAGTGTCAAAATTTCCTGTACTATTTCGGTCAAAAAAAAATTTGGCGGGAAAATTTCTGTCGGAAATTTTTTGGTGAAAATTATTTTGGCGGGTAAATTTTTGTCATAAACTTTTGGACAGGAAACTTTTTTTCGGAAAATTTTGTCGGGAAAACTTTTGACAGAAATATTTTTGGCGGGAAATTTTGTGGAAAGAATAATAAGAAGGGGTTTAATATGAAAATATGAAATTATAAATTCCAATTAATATATGGAATTTTTTGATTGGCTTATTTTTAAGTTTATGGCTTACCCCAAACCGCCAACTACAAACCCTAAACCCTAAACCCCAAACCCTAAACCCTAAGCCCTAAACCCTAAACCCTAAACCCTAAACCCCTAAGCCCTAAACCCTAAACCCTAAACCCTAAACCCCTAACCCTAAACCCTAAACCCTAAACCCCAAATCCTAAACCCTAAACCCCAAACCCTAAACCTTAAATAGCTTTGCCAATCTAGCGCCTATGGGCAGGGATTAAAGCAAGTGGTGGGCGCTTTTCTTCTATGGTGGTGTAAGGCGTGGTTGGATCTTTCGTTCAATGCCAGACGATTTCTCTCTTTCACGGCGACCTGAAATGATGTTGCTTCAGTCTGCTAGTTCAAGGCTTTGGCGGATCTGGATCAGACTTCTCTTGGCTAAGTGGCATGTGAGCGATAGATCTGTCTTGCTACGGAAATTGAGTTCCAAACCGGTGGGTTCACCACTTTGCGAACAGATTAACGGTTGATCTATGACCAGATCCTTGATGGCTACTTACGGTGATCTACCTTTTCCAAGAGGAATGTTCTAGGTTGGGTTTGATCGTTGTGAAGGTTTGCGGTGGGGTTCGCGAGCTCCAACCTAAGAATTGGTGTCATATCTTAGTCGCAAACGAGCTGTCCTTGCTAGCGTTGGATTTAGAAGGCACTTTATTTTTTTGGTGTACTGCCCGTTTTCAGATCTCTTTTCCAACAGTCTCCTTTTTATTTCCTATAATATTTGTGATTTCTCCTATAGTTTAAATTATATGTCGATTTTTGTGTCAAATTTCCTATACTATTTCGGTCAAAAATTAATTTTGGCGGGAAAATTTCTGTCGAAATTTTCTTTGGTGACAAATATTATTGCGTGAAAATTTTTGTCAAAAACTTTTTGGCTGGAAACTTTTTGTCGGAAAATTTTGGCGGGAAAATTTTTGACGGAAAAAATTATGGCGGGAAATTTCAAGGAAAGAATAGGAAGAAGGGGTTTAATATGAAAATATGAAATTATAAATTCCAATTAAACTATGAAATTTTTTGATTGGCTTATTTTTAAGTTCATGGCTTACCCCAAACCGCCAACTGCAAACCCTAAACCCTAAACCCCAAACCCTAAACCCTAAACCCGAAACCCTAAACCCTAAACCCTAAACCCTAAACAGTAAACCCTAAACCCCAATCCCTAAACCTTAAATAGCTTTGCCAATCTAGGGCCTATGGGCAGGGATTAAAGCAGGTGGTGGGCGCTTTTCTTCTATGGTGGTGTAAGGCGTGGTTGGATCTGTCATTCAATGCCAGATGA
>NW_006238903.1:76435-77253 GCF_000375325.1 Capsella rubella | reverse complement strand
CCAAACCCTAAACTTTAAATAGCTCTGCCAATCTAGGGCCTATGGGCAGGGATTAAAGCAGGTGGTGGGCGCTTTTCTTCTATGGTGGTGTACGGCGTGGTTGGATCTGTCATTCAATGCCAGACGATTACTCTCTTTCACGGCGACCTGAGATGATGTTGCTTCGATCTGCTGGTTGAAGGCTTTGGCGGATCTGGATCAGACTTCTCTTGGCTAAGTGGCATGTGAGCGATAGATCTGTCTTGCTACTGAAATTGAGCTTCAAACCGGTGGGTCACCACTTTGCGAACACATTAACGGTTGACATGTGACCAGATACTTGATGGCTAGTTACGGTGATCTACCTTTTCCAAGAGGAAAGTTCTAGGTTGGGTTTGATCTCTGTGAAGGTTTGCGGTGGGGTTCCAGAGCTCCAGCCTAAGAATTGGTGTCAAGTCTTAGTCACAAACGAGCTGTCCTTGCTAGCGTTGGATTTAGTAGGTAGTTTATGTTTTATGTGTACTGCCCGTTTTCAGATCTCTTTTCCAACAGTCTCCTTCTTTTTTCCTATAATATTTGTGATTTCTCCTATTTTTTAAATTATATGTGGATTTATGTGTCAAATTTTCTTTACTATTTCGGTCAAAAATAAAATTTGGCGGGAAAATTTCTATCGAAATTTTTTTGGTCAAAAATATTTTTTTTCGTGAAAATTTTTGTCAAAAACTTTTGGGCGGGAAACTTTTTGTTGGAAAACTTTTGGCGGGAAATTTCGTGGAAAGAATAGGAAGAAGGGGTTTAATATGAAAATATGAAATTATAAATTCCAATTAAAATAT
>NW_006238903.1:75547-75828 GCF_000375325.1 Capsella rubella | reverse complement strand
GGTTGGGTTTGATCTCTATGACGGTTTGCGGTGGGGTTCGCGAGCTCCAGCCTACGAATTGGTGTCTAGTCTTAGTCGCAAACGAGCTGTCCTTGCTAGCGTATGATTTAGTAGGTAATTTATGTTTTCGGTGTACTGCCCGTTTTCAGATCTCTTTTCCAACAGTCTCCTTCTTTTTTCCTATAATATTTGTGATTTCTCCTATTTTTAAATTATATGTCGATTTTATGTGTCAAATTTCCTGTACTATTTCGGTCAAAAATAAAATTTGGCGGGAAAAT
>NW_006238903.1:74913-75113 GCF_000375325.1 Capsella rubella | reverse complement strand
CACGGCGACATGAGATGATGTTGCTTCGATCTGCTGGTTGAAGGCTTTGGCGGATCTGGATCAGACTTCTCTTGGCTAAGTGGCATGTGAGCGATAGATTTGTCTTGCTGCGGAAATTGAGCTTCAAACCGGTGGGTTCAGCACTTTGCGAACAGATTAACGGTTGATCTGTGACCAGATCCTTGATGGCTAGTTACGGT
>NW_006238903.1:71619-74493 GCF_000375325.1 Capsella rubella | reverse complement strand
GAATAGGAAGAAGGGGTTTAATATGAAAATATGAAATTATAAATTCCAATTAAAATATGAAATTTTTGATTGGCTTATTTTTAAGTTCATGGCTTACTCCAAACCGCCAACTGTAAACCCTAAACCCTAAACCCCAAACCCTAAACCCCAAGCCCTAAACCCTAAACCCTAAACCCTAAACCCTAAACCCTAACCCTAAACCCTAAACCCCAAACCCTAAACCTTAAATATCTTTGCCAATCTAGGGCCTATGGGCAGGGATGAAAGGAGGTGGTGGGCGCTTTTCTTCTATGGTAGTGTAAGGCGTGTTTGGATTTGTCGTTCAATGCCACACGATTGCTCTCTTTCACGGCGACCTGAGATGATGTTGCTTCGATCTGGTGGTTCAAGGCTTTGGCGGATCTGGATTAGACTTCTCTTGGCTAAGTGGCATGTGAGCGATAGATCTGTCTTGCTGCGGAAATTGAGCTCCAAACCGGTGGGTTCACCACTTTTCGAACAGATCAACGGTTGTTCTGTGACCAGATCTTTGATGGCTAGTTACGGTGATCTACCTTTTCCAAGAGGAATGTTCTAGGTTGGGTTTGATCTCTGTGACGGTTTGCGGTGGGGTTCGCGAGCTCCAGCCTAAGAATTGGTGTCAAGTCTTAGTCGCAAACGAGCTTTCCTTGCTAGCGTTGGATTTAGTAGGTAGTTTATGTTTTCGGTTTACTGCCCGTTTTCAAATCTCTTTTCCAACAGTCTCCTTCTTTTTTCCTATAATTATTGTGATTTCTCCTATTTTTTAAAATATATGTCGATTTTTGTGTCAAATTTCGTGTACTATTGCGGTCAAAAATAAAATTTGGCGGGAAAATTTATGTCGAAATTTTTTTGGTGAAAAATATTTTGGCGTGAAAATTTTTGTCAAAAACTTTTGGGCGGGAAACTTTTTGTCGGAAAATTTTGGCGGGAAAATTTTTGACGGAAAAAATTTTGGCGTGAATTTTCGTGGAAAAATAGGAAGAAGGGGTTTGATATGAAAATATGAAATTATAAATTTCAATTAAAATATGAAATTTTTTGATTGGCATATTTTTAAGTTCATGGCTTACTCCAAACCGCCAACTGCAAACCCTAAACCCCAAACCCTAAACCCCAAGCCCTAAACCCTAAACCCTAAACCCTAAACCCTAAACCCTAACCCTAAACCCTAAACCCTAAACCCTAAACCCCAAACCCTAAACCTTAAATAGCTTTGCCAATCTAGGGCCTATGGGCAGATATTAAAGCATGTGGTGGGCGCTTTCCTTCTATGGTGGTGTAAAGCGTGGTTGGATCTGTCGTTCAATGCCAGACGATTTCTCTCTTTCACGACGACCTGAGATGATGTTGCTTCGATCTGCTGGTTGAAGGCTTTGGCGGATCTGGATCAGACTTATCTTGGCTAAGTGGCATGTGAGCGATAGATTTTTCTTGCTGCGGAAATTGAGCTTCAAACTGGTGGGTTCACCGCTTTGCGAACAAATTAATGGTTGATCTGTGATCAGATCCTTGATGGCTAGTTACGGTGATCTACCTTTTCCAAGAGAAAAGTTCAAGGTTGGGTTAGATCTCTGTGACGGTTTGCGGTGGGGTTCGCGAGCTCCGGCCTAAGAATTGGTGTCGAGTCTTAGTCGCAAACGAGCTGTCCTTGCTAGCGTTGGATTTAGTAGGTAGTTTATGTTTTCGGTGTACTGCCCGTTTTCAGATCTCTTTTCCAACATACTCCTTCTTTTTTCCTATAATATTTGTGATTTCTCCTTTTTTTTAAATTACATGTCGATTTTTGTACTAAATTTCCTGTACTATTGCGGTCAAAAATAAAATTTGGCGGGAAAACTTTTGTCAAAATTTTTTTGGTGAAAAATATTTTGGCGTGAAAACGGGAAACTTTTTGTCGGAAAATTTTTGACAGAAAAAATTTTGGCGGGAAATTTCGTGGAAAAAATTGGAAGAAGGGGTTTAATATGAAAATATGAAATTATAAATTCCAATTAAAATATGAAATTTTTTATTGGCTTATTGTTAAGTTCATGGCTTACCCCAATCCGCCAACTACAAACCTAAACCCTAACCCTAAACCTAAACCCTAAACCCCAAACCTTAAACCCTAAGCCCTAAACCCCAAACCCCAAACCCTAAACTCTAAACCCCAAATCCTAGACCCTAAACTCCAAACCCTAAACCTTAAATAGCTTTGCCAATCTAGGTCTTATGGGTAGGGATTAAAGCACGTGGTGGGCGCTTTTCTTCTATGGTGGTGTAAGGCGTGGTTGGATCTTTCGTTCAATGCCAGACGATTTCTCTCTTTCACGGCGACCTGAGATGATATTGCTTCAATCTGCTGGTTCAAGGCTTTCGCGGATCTGGATCAGACTTCTCTTGGCTAAGTGGCATGTGAGCGATACATCTGTCTTGCTAATGAAATTGAGCTCCAAACCGGTGGGTTCACCACTTTGCGAACATATTAACGATTGATCTGTGACCAGATCCTTGATGGCTAGTTACGGTGATCTACCTTTTCTAAGAGGAAAGTTCTAGGTTGGGTTTGATCTCTGTGACGGTTTGCGGTGGGGTTCGCGAGCTCCAGCCTAAAAATTGGTGTCATGTCTTAGTCGCAAACGAGCTATCCTTGCTAGCGTTGGATTTAGTAGGTAGTTTATGTTTTCAGTGTACTCCCCGTTTTCTGATCTCTTTTCCAACTTTCTCCTTCTTTTTTCCTATAATATTCGTGATTTCTCCTATTAGTTAAAATCATATGTCAATTTTATAACACATTTTCCTGGACTATTTTCTGACAAATATAAAATTAGGCGGGAAAATTCTTGTAGAATTTTTTTTGGTGAAAATATT
>NW_006238903.1:69777-71519 GCF_000375325.1 Capsella rubella | reverse complement strand
TTTTGACTGAAAAAATTTTGGCGGGAAATTTCGTGGAAAAAATAGGAAGAAGGAATTTAATATGAGAATATGAAATTATAAATTCCAATTAAAATATGTAAATTTTTGATTGGCTTATTTTTAAGTTCATGGCTTACCCCAAACCGCCAACTCCAAACCCTAAACCCTAAACCCCAAAACCTAAACCCAAGCCCTAAACCCTAAACCCTAAACCCTAACCCTAAACCCTAAACCCTAAACCCCAAACCTTAAACCTTAAATAGCTTTGCCAATCTAGGGCCTATGGGCAGGGATTAAAGCAGGTGGTGGGCGCTTTTCTTCTATGGTGGTGTAAGGCGTGGTTGGATCTGTCGTTCAATGCCAGACGATTTCTCTCTTTCACGGCGAACTGAGATGATGTTGCTTCGATCTGCTGGTTGAAGGCTTTTGGCGGATATGGATCAGACTTCTCTTGGCTAAGTGGCATGTGAGCGATAGATTTGTCTGCTGCGGAAATTGAGCTTCAAACCGGTGGGTTCGCCACTTTGCGAACATATTAACGGTTGATCTGTGACCAGATCCTTCATGGCTAGTTACGGTGATCTACCTTTTTCAAGAGAAAAGTTCTAGGTTGGGTTTGATCTCTGTGACGGTTTGCGGTGGGGTTCGCGAGCTCCAGCCTAAGAATTGGTGTCAAGTCTTAGTCGCAAACGAGCTGTCCTTGCTAGCGTTGGATTTAGTAGGTAGTTTATGTTTTCGGTGTACTGCCCGTTTTCAGAACTTTTTTCCAACAGTCTCCTTCTTTTTTCCTATAATATTTGTGATTTCTTTTATTTTTTAAATTATATGTCGATTTTTGTGTCAAATTTCGTGTACTAGTTCGGTCAAAAATAAAATTTGGCGGGAAAATTTATGTCGAAATTTTTTTGGTGAAAAATATTTTGGCGTGAAAACTTTTGTCAAAAACTTTTGGGCGGGAAACTTTTTGTCGGAAAATTTTGGTGGGAAAAGTTTTGACGGAAAAAATTTTGGCGGGAAATTTCGTGGAAAAAATTGGAAGAAGGGGTTTAATATGAAAATATGAAATTATAAATTCCAATTAAAATATGAAATTTTTTTATTGGCTTATTTTTAAGTTCATGGCTTACCCCAATCCGCCAACTACAAACCTAAACCCTAACCCTAAACCTAAACCCTAAACCCCAAACCCTAAACCCCAAGCCCTAAACCCCAAACCCCAAACCCTAAACTCTAAACCCAAAATCCTAGACCCTAAACCCCAAACCCTAAACCTTAAATAGCTTTGCAATTCTAGGGCTTATGGGTAGGGATTAAAGCAGGTGATGGGCGCTTTTCTTCTATGGTGGTGTAAGGCGTGGTTGGATCGTTCGTTCAATGCCAGACGATTTCTCTCTTTCACGGCGACCTGAGATGATGTTGCTTCAATCTGCTGGTTCAAGGCTTTCGCGGATCTGGATCAGACTTCTCTTGGCTAAGTGGCATGTGAGCGATACATCTGTCTTGCTAAGGAAATTGAGCTCCAAACCGGTGGGTTCACCACTTTGCGAACATATTAACGGTTGATCTGTGACCAGATCCTTGATGGCTAGTCACGGTGATCTACCTTTTCTAAGAGGAAAGTTCTAGGTTGGGTTTGATCTCTGTGACGGTTTGGAGTGGGATTCGCGAGCTCCAGCCTAAGAATTGGTGTCATGTCTTAGTCGCAAACGAGCTATCCTTGCTAGCGTTGGATTTAGTAGGTA
>NW_006238903.1:69436-69677 GCF_000375325.1 Capsella rubella | reverse complement strand
ATTTTTTAAATTATATGTCGATTTTTATATCAAATTTCCTGTACTATTTCGGACAAAAATAAAATTTGGCGGGAAAGATTATGTCGTTTTTTTTTGGTGAAAATATTTTTGCGTGAAAATATTTGTCAAAAACTTTTGGGCGGAAAACTTTTTGTCGGAAAATTTTGGCGGGAAACTTTTTGACGGAAAAAATTTTGGCGGGGAATTTCGTGGAAAAAATAGGAAGAAGGAGTTTAATATG
>NW_006238903.1:69067-69335 GCF_000375325.1 Capsella rubella | reverse complement strand
TCTAAACCCCAAAACCTAAACCCCAAGCCCTAAACCCTAAACCCTAACCCTAAACCCTAAACCCTAAACCCCAAACTTTAAACCTTAAATACCTTTGCCAATCTAGGGCCTATGGGCAGGGATTAAAGCAGGTGGTGGGCGCTTTTCTTCTATGGTGGTGTAAGGCGTGGTTGGATCTGTCGTTCAATGCCTGACGATTTCTCTCTTTCACGGCGACCTGAGATGATGTTGCTTCGATCTGCTGGTTGAAGGCTTTTGGCGGATATGG
>NW_006238903.1:68760-68967 GCF_000375325.1 Capsella rubella | reverse complement strand
GTGAACATATTAACGGTTGATCTGTGACCAGATCCTTGATGGCTAGTTACGGTGATCTACCTTCTCCAAGAGAAAAGTTCTAGGTTGGGTTTGATCTCTGTGACGGTTTGCGGTGGGTTCGCGAGCTCCAGCCTAAGAATTGGTGTCAAGTCTTAGTCGCAAACGAGCTGTCCTTGCTAGCGTTGGATTTAGTAGCTAGTTTATGTT
>NW_006238903.1:68204-68660 GCF_000375325.1 Capsella rubella | reverse complement strand
TTCGTGGAAAAAATTGGAAGAAGGGGTTTAATATGAAAATATAAATTCCAATTAAAATATGAAAATTTTTTATTGGCTTATTTTTAACTGCATGGCTTACCCCAATCCGCCAACTACAAACCTAAACCCTAACCCTAAACCCCAAACCCTAAACCCCAAGCCCTAAACCCCAAACCCCAAACCCTAAACTCTAAACCCCAAATCCTAGACCCTAAACCCCAAACCCTAAACCTTAAATAGCTTTGCAATTCTAGGGCTTATGGGTAGGGATTAAAGCAGGTGGTGGGCGCTTTTCTTCTATGGTGGTGTAAGGCGTGGTTGGATCGTTCGTTCAATGCCAGACGATTTCTCTCTTTCACGGCGACCTGAGATGATGTTGCTTCAATCTGCTGGTTCAAGGCTTTCGCGGATCTGGATCAGACTTCTCTTGGCTAAGTGGCATGTGAGCGATACATC
>NW_006238903.1:67734-68086 GCF_000375325.1 Capsella rubella | reverse complement strand
GGAAAGTTCTAGGTTGGGTTTGATCTCTGTGACGGTTTGCAGTGGGATTCGCGAGCTCCAGCCTAAGAATTGGTGTCATGTCTTAGTCGCAAACGAGCTATCCTTGCTAGCGTTGGATTTAGTAGGTAGTTTATGTTTTCGGTGTACTGCCCGTTTTCAGATCTCTTTTCCAACTTTCTCCTTCTTTTTTCCTATAATATTTGTGATTTCTCCTATTTTTAAAATTATATGTCGATTTTTATATCAAATTTCCTGTACTATTTCGGACAAAAATAAAATTTGGCGGGAAAGATTATGTCGTTTTTTTTTGGTGAAAATATTTTTGCGTGAAAATATTTGTCAAAAACTTTTG
>NW_006238903.1:67186-67634 GCF_000375325.1 Capsella rubella | reverse complement strand
GGAAACTTTTTGACGGAAAAAATTTTGGCGGGGAATTTCGTGGAAAAAATAGGAAGAAGGAGTTTAATATGAAAATATAAAATTATAAATTCCAATTAAAATATGTAAATTTTTGATTGGCTTATTTTTAAGTTCATGGCTTACCACAAACCGCCAACTCCAAACCCTAAACTCTAAACCCCAAAACCTAAACCCCAAGCCCTAAACCCTAAACCCTAACCCTAAACCCTAAACCCTAAACCCCAAACTTTAAACCTTAAATACCTTTGCCAATCTAGGGCCTATGGGCAGGGATTAAAGCAGGTGGTGGGCGCTTTTCTTCTATGGTGGTGTAAGGCGTGGTTGGATCTGTCGTTCAATGCCTGACGATTTCTCTCTTTCACGGCGACCTGAGATGATGTTGCTTCGATCTGCTGGTTGAAGGCTTTTGGCGGATATGGATCAGACT
>NW_006238903.1:66443-67086 GCF_000375325.1 Capsella rubella | reverse complement strand
ATTAACGGTTGATCTGTGACCAGATCCTTGATGGCTAGTTACGGTGATCTACCTTCTCCAAGAGAAAAGTTCTAGGTTGGGTTTGATCTCTGTGACGGTTTGCGGTGGGGTTCGCGAGCTCCAGCCTAAGAATTGGTGTCAAGTCTTAGTCGCAAACGAGCTGTCCTTGCTAGCGTTGGATTTAGTAGCTAGTTTATGTTTTCGGTGTACTGCCCGTTTTTAGAACTCTTTTCCAACAGTCTCCTTCTTTTTTCCTATAATATTTGTGATTTATTTTATTTTTTAATTTATATGTCAATTTTTGTGTCAAATTTCGTGTACTATTTCGGTCAAAAATAAAATTTGGCGGGAAAATTTATGTCGAAATTTTTTTGGTGAAAAATATTTTGGCGTGAAAACTTTTGTCAAAAACTTTTGGGCGGGAAACTTTTTGTCGGTAAATTTTGGTGGGAAAATTTTTAACGGAAAAAATTTTGGCGGGAAATTTCGTGGAAAAAATTGGAAGAAGGGGTTTAATATGAAAATATAAATTCCAATTAAAATATGAAAATTTTTTATTGGCTTATTTTTAACTGCATGGCTTACCCCAATCCGCCAACTACAAACCTAAACCCTAACCCTAAACCCCAAACCCTAAACCCCA
>NW_006238903.1:65370-66343 GCF_000375325.1 Capsella rubella | reverse complement strand
TGAAAATATTAAATTATAAATTCCAATTAAAATATGTAAATTTTTGATTGGCTTATTTTTAAGTTCATGGCTTACCCCAAACCGCCAACTCCAAACCCTAAACCCTAAACCCCAAAACCTAAACCCAAGCCCTAAACCCTAAACCCTAAACCCTAACCCTAAACCCTAAACCCTAAACCCCAAACTTTAAACCTTAAATAGCTTTGCCAATCTAGGGCCTATGGGCAGGGATTAAAGCAGGTGGTGGGCGCTTTTCTTCTATGGTGGTGTAAGGCGTGGTTGGATCTGTCGTTCAATGCCAGACGATTTCTCTCTTTCACGGCGACCTGAGATGATGTTGCTTCGATCTGCTGGTTGAAGGCTTTTGGCGGATATGGATCAGACTTCTCTTGGCTAAGTGGCATGTGAGCGATAGATTTGTCTGCTGCGGAAATTGAGCTTCAAACCGGTGGGTTCGCCACTTTGCGAACATATTAACGGTTGATCTGTGACCAGATCCTTGATGGCTAGTTACGGTGATCTACCTTTTCCAAGAGAAAAGTTCTAGGTTGGGTTTGATCTCGGTGACGGTTTGCGGTGGGGTTCGCGTGCTCCAGCCTAAGAATTGGTGTCAAGTCTTAGTCGCAAACGAGCTGTCCTTGCTAGCGTTGGATTTAGTAGGTAGTTTATGTTTTCGGTGTACTGCCCGTTTTCAGAACTCTTTTCCAACAGTCTCCTTCTTTTTTCCTATAATATTTGTGATTTCTTTTATTTTTTAAATTATATGTCGATTTTTGTGTCAAATTTCGTGTACTAGTTCGGTCAAAAATAAAATTTGGCGGGAAAATTTATGTCGAAATTTTTTTGGTGAAAAATATTTTGGCGTCAAAACTTTTGTCAAAAACTTTTGGGCGGGAAACTTTTTGTCGGAAAATTTTGGTGGGAAAATTTTTAACGGAAAAAATTTTGGCGGGAAATTTCGTGGAAAAAATTG
>NW_006238903.1:64206-65199 GCF_000375325.1 Capsella rubella | reverse complement strand
CCCCAAACCCTAAACTCTAAACCCCAAATCCTAGACCCTAAACCCCAAACCCTAAACCTTAAATAGCTTTGCCAATCTAGGGCTTATGGGTAGGGATTAAAGCAGGTGGTGGGCGCTTTTCTTCTATGGTGGTGTAAGGCGTGGTTGGATCTTTTGTTCAATGCCAGACGATTTCTCTCTTTCACGGCGACCTGAGATGATGTTGCTTCAATCTGCTGGTTCAAGGCTTTCGCGGATCTGGATCAGACTTCTCTTGGCTAAGTGGCATGTGAGCGATACATCTGTCTTGCTAAGGAAATTGAGCTCCAAACCGGTGGGTTCACCACTTTGCGAACATATTAACGGTTGATCTGTGACCAGATCCTTGATGGCTAGTTACGGTGATCTACCTTTTCTAAGAGGAAAGTTCTAGGTTGGGTTTGATCTCTGTGACGGTTTGCGGTGGGATTCGCGAGCTCCAGCCTAAGAATTGGTGTCATGTCTTAGTCGCAAACGAGCTATCCTTGCTAGCGTTGGATTTAGTAGGTAGTTTATGTTTTCGGTGTACTGCCCGTTTTCAGATCTCTTTTCCAACTTTCTCCTTCTTTTTTCCTATAATATTTGTGATTTCTCCTATTTTTTAAATTATATGTCGATTTTTATATCAAATTTCCTGTACTATTTCGGACAAAAATAAAATTTGGCGGGAAAGATTATGTCGGTTTTTTTTTGGTGAAAATATTTTTGCGTGAAAATTTTTGTCAAAAACTTTTGGGCGGAAAACTTTTTGTCGGAAAATTTTGGCGGGAAACTTTTAGACGGAAAAAATTTTGGCGGGGAATTTCGTGGAAAAAATAGGAAGAAGGAGTTTAATATGAAAATATAAAATTATAAATTCCAATTAAAATATGTAAATTTTTGATTGGCTTATTTTTAAGTTCATGGCTTACCACAAACCGCCAACTCCAAACCCTAACTACCGCCCCAACGTCGGATCCCTCACCTTTACCTAAA
>NW_006238903.1:63558-64106 GCF_000375325.1 Capsella rubella | reverse complement strand
GTCAAGTCTTAGTCGCAAACGAGCTATCCTTGCTAGCGTTGGATTTAGTAGGTAGTTTATGTTTTCGGTGTACTGCCCGTTTTCAGATCTCTTTTCCAACTTTCTCCTTCTTTTTTCCTATAATATTTGTGATTTCTCCTATTTTTAAAATTATATGTCGATTTTTATATCAAATTTCCTGTACTATTTCGGACAAAAATAAAATTTGGCGGGGAAATTTATGTCGATTTTTTTTTGGTGAAAATATTTTTGCGTGAAAATTTTTGTCAAAAACTTTTGGGCGGAAAACTTTTTGTCGGAAAATTTTGGCGGGAAACTTTTTGACGGAAAAAATTTTGGCGGGGAATTTCGTGGAAAAAATAGGAAGAAGGAGTTTAATATAAAAATATAAAATTATAAATTCCAATCAAAATATGTAAATTTTTGATTGGCTTATTTTTAAGTTCATGGCTTACCCCAAACCGCCAACTCCAAACCCTAAACCCTAAACCCCAAAACCTAAACCCCAAGCCCTAAACCCTAAACCCTAAACTCTAACCCTAAACCCT
>NW_006238903.1:62778-63458 GCF_000375325.1 Capsella rubella | reverse complement strand
AAACCCTAAACCCTAAACCTCAAACCCTAAACCCCAAGCCCTAAACGCTAAACCCTAAACCCAAAACCCTAACCGTAAACCTAAACCCTAAACCCTAAACCCCAAACCCTAAACATCAAACCCTAAACTTGAAATAGCTTTGCCAATCTAGGGCCTTTGGGCAAGGATTAAAGCAGGTGGTGGGCGCTTTTCTTCTATGGTGGTGTAAGGCGTGGTTGGATCTGTCGTTCAATGCCTGACGATTTCTCTCTTTCACGGCGACCTGAGATGATGTTGCTTCGATCTGCTGGTTGAAGGCTTTTGGCGGATATGGATCAGACTTCTCTTGGCTAAGTGGCATGTGAGCGATAGATTTGTCTGCTGCGGAAATTGAGCTTCAAACCGGTGGGTTCGCCACTTTGCGAACATATTAACGGTTGATCTGTGACCAGATCCTTGATGGCTAGTTACGGTGATCTACCTTTTCTAAGAGGAAAGTTCTAGGTTGGGTTTGATCTCTGTGACGGTTTGCGGTGGGGTTCGCGAGCTCCAGCCTAAGAATTGGTGTCAAGTCTTAATCGCAAACGAGCTGTCCTTGCTAGCGTTGGATTTAGTAGGTAGTTTATGTTTTCGGTGTACTGCCCGTTTTCAGATCTCTTTTCTTTTTCAATCTCCTTCTTTTTCCTATAATATTTGTGATT
>NW_006238903.1:62450-62678 GCF_000375325.1 Capsella rubella | reverse complement strand
GGAAAAAGTTTTGGCGGGAAATTTCGTTGAAAGAATAGAAAGAAGGGGTTTAATATGAAAATATGAAATTATAAATTCCAATTAAACTATGAAATTTTTTAATTGGCTTATTTTTAAGTTCATGGCTTACCTCAAACCGCCAACTGCAAACCCTAAACCCTAAACCCCAAACCCTAAACCCTAAACCTCAAACCCTAAACCCCAAGCCCTAAACGCTAAACCCTAAAC
>NW_006238903.1:61862-62350 GCF_000375325.1 Capsella rubella | reverse complement strand
AACCTTAAACCCTAAACCCTAAACCCTAACCCTAAACCTAAACCCTAAACCCTAAACCCTAAACCCCAAACCCTAAACCTTAAATAGCTTTGCTAATCTAGGGCCTATGGGCAGGGATTAAATTAGGTGGTGGCACTTTTCTTCTATGGTGGTGTAAGGCGTGGTTGGTTCTGTCGTTCAATGCCAGACGATTTCTCTCATTCACGGCGACCTGAGATAATGTTGCTTCGATCTGCTGGTTGAAGGCTTTTGGCGGATATGGATCAGACTTCTCTTGGCTAAGTGGCATGTGAGCGATAGATTTGTCTTGCTGCGGAAATTGAGCTTCAAACCGGTGGGTTCACCACTTTGCGAACAGATTAACGGTTGATCTGTGACCAAATCCTTGTTAGCTAGTTACGGTGATCTACCTTCTCCAAGAGAAAAGTTCTAGGTTGGGTTTGATCTCTGTGACGGTTTGCGGTGGGGTTCGCGAGCTCCAGCCTAAG
>NW_006238903.1:61217-61762 GCF_000375325.1 Capsella rubella | reverse complement strand
GGTGAAAAATATTTTGGCGTGAAAACTTTTGTCAAAAACTTTTGGGCGGGAAACTTTTTGTCGGAAAATTTTGGCGGGAAAAGTTTTGACGGAAAAAATTTTGGCGGGAAATTTCGTGGAAAAAATTGGAAGAAGGGGTTTAATATGAAAATATGAAATTATAAATTCCAATTAAAATATGAAATTTTTTTATTGGCTTATTTTTAAGTTCATGGCTTACCCCAATCCGCCAACTACAAACCTAAACCCTAACCCCAAACCTAAACCCTAAACCCCAAACCCTAAACCCCAAGCCCTAAACCCCAAACCCCAAACCCTAAACTCTAAACCCCAAATCCTAGACCCTAAACCCCAAACTTTAAACCTTAAATAGCTTTGCCAATCTAGGGCTTATGGGCAGGGATTAAAGCAGGTGGTGGGCACTTTTCTTCTATGGTGGTGTAAGGCGTGGTTGGATCTTTTGTTCAATGTCAGACGATTTCTCTCTTTCACGGCGACCTGAGATGATGTTGCTTCAATCTGCTGATTCAAGGCTTTCGCGGATC
>NW_006238903.1:60702-60964 GCF_000375325.1 Capsella rubella | reverse complement strand
ACGAGCTATCCTTGCTAGCGTTGGATTTAGTAGGTAGTTTATGTTTTCGGTGTACTCCCCGTTTTCAGATCTCTTTTCCAACTTTCTCCTTCTTTTTTCCTATAATATTTGTGATTTCTCCTATTTTTTAAATTATATGTCGATTTTTATATCAAATTTCCTGTACTATTTCGGACAAAAATAAAATTTGGCGGGAAAATTTATGTCGATTTTTTTTTGGTGAAAATATTTTTGCGTGAAAATTTTTGTCAAAAACTTTTGG
>NW_006238903.1:60148-60602 GCF_000375325.1 Capsella rubella | reverse complement strand
TTTGGCGGGAAATTTCGTGGAAAAATAGGAAGAAGGAATTTAATATGAGAATATGAAATTATAAATTCCAATTAAAATATGTAAATTTTTGATTGGCTTATTTTTAAGTTCATGGCTTACCCCAAACCGCCAACTCCAAACCCTAAACCCTAAACCCCAAAACCTAAACCCAAGCCCTAAACCCTAAACCCTAACCCTAAACCCTAAACCCTAAACCCTAAACCCCAAACCCTAAACCTTAAATAGCTTTGCCAATCTAGGGCCTATGGGCATGGATTAAAGCAGGTGGTGGCACTTTTCTTCTATGGTGGTGTAAGGCGTGGTTGGTTCTGACGTTCAATGCCAGACAATTTCTCTCATTCGCGACGGCCTAAGATGATGTTGCTTTGATCTGCTGGTTGAAGGCTTTGGCGGATCTGGATCAGTCTTCTCTTGGCTAAGTGGCATGTGAGCG
>NW_006238903.1:58971-59223 GCF_000375325.1 Capsella rubella | reverse complement strand
ATCTGCTGATTCAAGGCTTTCGCGGATCTGTATCAGACTTCTCTTGGCTAAGTGGCATGTGAGCGATACATCTGTCTTGCTAAGGAAATTGAGCTCCAAACCGGTGGGTTCACCACTTTGCGAACATATTAACGGTTGATCTGTGACCAGATCCTTGATGGCTAGTTATGGTGATCTACCTTTTCTAAGAGGAAAGTTCTAGGTTGGGTTTGATCTCTGTGACGGTTTGCGGTGGGGTTCGCGAGCTCCAGC
>NW_006238903.1:58556-58871 GCF_000375325.1 Capsella rubella | reverse complement strand
AAGAATTGGTGTCATGTCTTAGTCGCAAACGAGCTATCCTTGCTAGCGTTGGATTTAGTAGGTAGTTTATGTTTTCGGTGTACTGCCCGTTTTCAGATCTCTTTTCCAACTTTCTCCTTCTTTTCTCCTATAATACTTGTGATTTCTCCTATTTTTTAAATTATATGTCGATTTTTATATCAAATTTCCTGTACTATTTCGGACAAAAATAAAATTTGGCGGGAAAGTTTATGTCGATTTATTTTTGGTGAAAATATTTTTGCGTGAAAATTTTTGTCAAAAACTTTTGGGCGGAAAACTTTTTGTCGGAAAATT
>NW_006238903.1:57816-58456 GCF_000375325.1 Capsella rubella | reverse complement strand
CAGACTTCTCTCTGCTAAGTGGCATGTGAGCGATAGATTTGTCTGCTGCGGAAATTGAGCTTCAAACCGGTGGGTTCGCCACTTTGCGAACATATTAACGGTTGATCTGTGACCAGATCCTTCATGGTTAGTTACGGTGATCTACCTTTTCCAAGAGAAAAGTTCTAGGTTGGGTTTGATCTTTGTGACGGTTTGCGGTGGGGTTCGCGTGCTCCAGCCTAAGAATTGGTGTCAAGTCTTAGTCGCAAACGAGCTGTCCTTGCTAGCGTTGGATTTAGTAGGTAGTTTATGTTTTCGGTGTACTGCCCGTTTTCAGAACTCTTTTCCAACAGTCTCCTTCTTTTTTCCTATAATATTTGTGATTTCTTTTATTTTTTAAATTATATGTCGATTTTTGTGTCAAATTTCGTGTACTAGTTCGGTCAAAAATAAAATTTGGCGGGAAAATTTATGTCGAAATTTTTTTGGTGAAAAATATTTTGGCGTGAAAACTTTTGTCAAAAACTTTTGGGCGGGAAACTTTTTGTCGAAAAATTTTGGTGGGAAAATTTTTAACGGAAAAAATTTTGGCGGGAAATTTCGTGGAAAAAATTGGAAGAAGTGGTTTAATATGAAAATATAAATTCCAATTAAAATATGA
>NW_006238903.1:57388-57668 GCF_000375325.1 Capsella rubella | reverse complement strand
CCAAATCCTAGACCCTAAACCCCAAACCCTAAACCTTAAATAGCTTTGCAATTCTAGGGCTTATGGGTAGGGATTAAAGCAGGTGGTGGGCGCTTTTCTTCTATGGTGGTGTAAGGCGTGGTTGGATCGTTCGTTCAATGCCAGACGATTTCTCTCTTTCACGGCGACCTGAGATGATGTTGCTTCAATCTGCTGGTTCAAGGCTTTCGCGGATCTGGATCAGACTTCTCTTGGCTAAGTGGCATGTGAGCGATACATCTGTCTTGCTAAGGAAATTGAG
>NW_006238903.1:57024-57288 GCF_000375325.1 Capsella rubella | reverse complement strand
GATACATCTGTCTTGCTAAGGAAATTGAGCTCCAAATTGGTGGGTTCACCACTTTGCGAACATATTAACGGTTGATCTGTGACCAGATCCTTGATGGCTAGTTACGGTGATCTACCTTTTCTAAGAGGAAAGTTCTAGGTTGGGTTTGATCTCTGTGACGGTTTGCGGTGGGGTTCGCGAGCTCCAGCCTAAGAATTGGTGTCATGTCTTAGTCGCAAACGAGCTATCCTTGCTAGCGTTGGATTTAGTAGGTAGTTTATGTTT
>NW_006238903.1:53518-54424 GCF_000375325.1 Capsella rubella | reverse complement strand
GGTGTAAGGCGTGGTTGGATCTTTTGTTCAATGCCAGACGATTTCTCTCTTTCACGGCGACCTGAGATGATGTTGCTTCAATCTGCTGATTCAAGGCTTTCGCGGATCTGTATCAGACTTCTCTTGGCTAAGTGGCATGTGAGCGATACATCTGTCTTGCTAAGGAAATTGAGCTCCAAACCGGTGGGTTCACCACTTTGCGAACATATTAACGGTTGATCTGTGACCAGATCCTTGATGGCTAGTTATGGTGATCTACCTTTTCTAAGAGGAAAGTTCTAGGTTGGGTTTGATCTCTGTGACGGTTTGCGGTGGGGTTCGCGAGCTCCAGCCTAAGAATTGGTGTCATGTCTTAGTCGCAAACGAGCTATCCTTGCTAGCGTTGGATTTAGTAGGTAGTTTATGTTTTCGGTGTACTGCCCGTTTTCAGATCTCTTTTCCAACTTTCTCCTTCTTTTTTCCTATAATGTTTGTGATTTCTCCTATTTTTTAAATTATATGTCGATTTTTATATCAAATTTCCTGTACTATTTCGGACAAAAATAAAATTTGGCGGGAAAATTTATGTCGATTTTATTTTGGTGAAAATATTTTTGCGTGAAAATTTTTGTCAAAAACTTTTGGGCGGAAAACTTTTTGTCGGAAAATTTTGGCGGGAAACTTTTTGACGGAAAAAATTTTGGCGGGGAATTTCGTGGAAAAAATAGGAAGAAGGAGTTTAATATGAAAATATAAAATTATAAATTCCAATTAAAATATGTAAATTTTTGATTGGCTTATTTTTAAGTTCATGGCTTACCACAAACCGCCAACTCCAAACCCTAAACTCTAAACCCCAAAACCTAAACCCCAAGCCCTAAACCCTAAACCCTAACCCTAAACCCTAAACCCTAAACCCCAAACTTT
>NW_006238903.1:52273-53062 GCF_000375325.1 Capsella rubella | reverse complement strand
AGCGTTGGATTTAGTAGCTTCGCGCCTCAGCATGGGTACTGCCCGTTTTTAGAACTCTTTTCCAACAGTCTCCTTCTTTTTTCCTATAATATTTGTGATTTATTTTATTTTTTAAATTATATGTCAATTTTTGTGTCAAATTTCGTGTACTATTTCGGTCAAAAATAAAATTTGGCGGGAAAATTTATGTCGCAATTTTTTTGGTGAAAAATATTTTGGCGTGAAAACTTTTGTCAAAAACTTTTGGGCGGGAAACTTTTTGTCGAAAAATTTTGGTGGGAAAATTTTTAACGGAAAAAATTTTGGCGGGAAATTTCGTGGAAAAAATTGGAAGAAGTGGTTTAATATGAAAATATAAATTCCAATTAAAATATGAAATTTTTTTATTGGCTTATTTTTAACTGCATGGCTTACCCCAATCCGCCAACTACAAACCTAAACCCTAACCCTAAACCCCAAACCCTAAACCCCAAGCCCTAAACCCCAAACCCCAAACCCTAAACTCTAAACCCCAAATCCTAGACCCTAAACCCCAAACCCTAAACCTTAAATAGCTTTGCAATTCTAGGGCTTATGGGTAGGGATTAAAGCAGGTGGTGGGCGCTTTTCTTCTATGGTGGTGTAAGGCGTGGTTGGATTGTTCGTTCAATGCCAGACGATTTCTCTCTTTCACGGCGACCTGAGATGATGTTGCTTCAATCTGCTGGTTCAAGGCTTTCGCGGATCTGGATCAGACTTCTCTTGGCTAAGTGGCATGTGAGCGATACATCTGTCTTGCTAAGGAAATTG
>NW_006238903.1:51661-52173 GCF_000375325.1 Capsella rubella | reverse complement strand
TTCGGTGTACTGCCCTTTTTCAGAACTCTTTTCCAACAGTCTCCTTCTTTTTTCCTATAATATTTGTGATTTCTTTTATTTTTTAAATTATATGTCGATTTTTGTGTCAAATTTCGTGTACTAGTTCGGTCAAAAATAAAATTTGGCGGGAAAATTTATGTCGAAATTTTTTTGGTGAAAAATATTTTGGCGTCAAAACTTTTGTCAAAAACTTTTGGGCGGGAAACTTTTTGTCGGAAAATTTTGGCGGGAAAATTTTTGACGGAAAAAATTTTGGCGGGAAATTTCGTGGAAAAAATTGGAAGAAGGGGTTTAATATGAAAATATGAAATTATAAATTCCAATTAAAATATGAAATTTTTTTATTGGCTTATTTTTAAGTTCATGGCTTACCCCAATCTGCCAACTACAAACCTAAACCCTAACCCTAAACCTAAACCCTAAACCCCAAACCCTAAACCCCAAGCCCTAAACCCCAAACCCCAAACCCGAAACTCTAAACCCCAAATCCT
>NW_006238903.1:51136-51540 GCF_000375325.1 Capsella rubella | reverse complement strand
TTGTTCAATGCCAGACGATTTCTCTCTTTCACGGCGACCTGAGATGATGTTGCTTCAATCTGCTGGTTCAAGGCTTTCGCGGATCTGGATCAGACTTCTCTTGGCTAAGTGGCATGTGAGCGATACATCTGTCTTGCTAAGGAAATTGAGCTCCAAACCGGTGGGTTCACCACTTTGCGAACATATTAACGGTTGATTTGTGACCAGATCCTTGATGGCTAGTTACGGTGAACTACCTTTTCTAAGAGGAAAGTTCTAGGTTGGGTTTGATCTCTGTGACGGTTTGCGGTGGGGTTCGCGAGCTCCAGCCTAAGAATTGGTGTCAAGTCTTAGTCGCAAACGAGCTGTCCTTGCTAGCGTTGGATTTAGTAGGTAGTTTATGTTTTCGGTGTACTGCCCGTTTT
>NW_006238903.1:49328-50825 GCF_000375325.1 Capsella rubella | reverse complement strand
TGATTGGCTTATTTTTAAGTTCATGGCTTACCACAAACCGCCAACTCCAAACCCTAAACCCTAAACCCCAAAACCTAAACCCCAAGCCCTAAACCCTAAACCCTAACCCTAAACCCTAAACCCTAAACCCCAAACTTTAAACCTTAAATAGCTTTGCCAATCTAGGGCCTATGGGCAGGGATTAAAGCAGGTGGTGGGCGCTTTTCTTCTATGGTGGTGTAAGGCGTGGTTGGATCTGTCGTTCAATGCCTGACGATTTCTCTCTTTCACGGCGACCTGAGATGATGTTGCTTCGATCTGCTGGTTGAAGGCTTTTGGCGGATATGGATCAGACTTCTCTTGGCTAAGTGGCATGTGAGCGATAGATTTGTCTGCTGCGGAAATTGAGCTTCAAACCGGTGGGTTCACCAGTTTGCGAACAGATTAACGGTTGATCTATGATCAGATCCTTGATGGCTAGTTATGGTGATCTACCTTTTCCAAGAGGAAAGTTCTAGGTTGGGTTTGATCTATGTGACGGTTTGCGGTGGGGTTCGCGAGCTCCAGCCTAAGAATTGGTGTCAAGTCTTAGTCGCAATCGAGATGTCCTTGCTAGCGTTGGATTTAGTAGGTAGTTTATGTTTTCGGTGTACTGCCCGTTTTCAGATCACTTTTCGAACAATCTCCTTCTTTTTTCCTATAATATTTGTGATTTCTCATATTTTTTAAATTATATGTCGATTTTTGTGTCAAATTTCCTATACTATTTCGGTCAAAAATAAAATTTGGCGGGAAAATTTATGTCGAAATTTTTTTGGTGAAAAAAATTTTGGCGTGAAAATTTTTGTCTAAAACTTTTGGTCGGGAAAATGTTTGTCCAAAACTTTTGGGAGGGAAAATCGTGGAAAGAATAGTAAGAAGGGGTTTAATATGAAAATATGAAATTATAAATTCCAATTAAAATATGAAATTTTTTTAATGGCTTATTTTTAAGTTCATGACTTACCTCAAACCGCCAACTGCAAACCCTAAACCCTAAACCCCAAACCCTAAACCCTAAACCCTAAACCCTAACCCTAAACCTAAACCCTAAACCCTAAACCCTAAACCCCAAACCCTAAACCTTAAATAGCTTTGCCAATCTAGGGCCTATGGGCAGGGATTAAAGCAGGTGGTGGCACTTTTCTTCTATGGTGGTGTAAGGAGTGGTTGGTTCTGACGTTCAATGCCAGACGATTTCTCTCATTCGCGACGGCCTGAGATGATGTTGCTTCGATCTGCTGGTTGAAGGCTTTGGCAGATCTGGATCAGACTTCTCTTGGCTAAGTGGCATGTGAGCGATAGATCTGTCTTGCTCAGAAAATTGAGTTTCAAACCGGTGGGTTCACCACGTTGTGAACAGATTAACGGTTGATTTGTGACCAGATCCGTGATGGCTAGTTACGGTGATCTACCTTTTCCAAGAGGAAAGTTCTAGGTTGGGTTTGATCTCTGTGACGGTTTGCGGTGGGGTTCGTG
>NW_006238903.1:48906-49228 GCF_000375325.1 Capsella rubella | reverse complement strand
AAATTTTGGCGGGAAAATTTTTGACGTAAAAAATTTTGGCGGGAAATTTCGTGGAAAGAATAGGAAGAAGGGGTTTAATATGAAAATATGAAATTATCAATTCCAAATAAAATATGAAATTTTTTGATTGGCTTATTTTTAAGTTCATGGCTTACCCCAAACCGCAAACTGCAAACCCTAAACCCTAAACCAAACCTAACCCCAAGCCTTAAACGCTAAACCCTAAACCCTAAACCCTAACCCTAAACCTAAACCCTAAACCCTAAACCCCAAACCCTAAACTTTAAATAGCTTTGCCAATCTAGGGCCTGTGGGCAGGGAT
>NW_006238903.1:46373-48806 GCF_000375325.1 Capsella rubella | reverse complement strand
AGGTGGTGGCACTTTTCTTATATGGTGGTGTAAGGCGTGGTTGGTTCTATCGTTCAATGCCAGACGATTTCTCTCATTCGCGACGGCCTGAGATGATGTTGCTTTGATCTGCTGGTTGAAGGCTTTGGCGGATCTGGATCAGACTTCTCTTGGCTAAGTGGCATGTGAGCGATAGATCTGTCTTACTGCGGAAATTGAGCTTCAAACCAACGGGTTCACAATTTTGCGAACAGATTAACGGTTGATCTGTGACCAGATCCTTGATGGCTAGTTACGTTGATCTACTTTTTCCAAGAGGAAAGTTCTAGGTTGGGTTTGATCTCTGTGACGGTTTGCGGTGGGGTTCGTGAGCTAAAACCTAAGAATTGGTGTCAGGTCTTAGTCGCAAACGAGCTGTCCTTGCAAGCGTTGGATTTAGTAGGTAGTTTATGTTTTTGGTGTACTGCCCGTTTTCAGATCTCTTTTCCAACAGTCTCCTTCTTTTTTCCTATAATATTTGTGATTTCTCATATTTTTTAAATTATATGTCAATTTTGTATCAAATTTCCTATAATATTTCGGTCAATAATAAAATTAGGTGGGAAAATTTCTGTCGAAAGTTTTTTGTCGAAAAATATTTTGGGGTGAAAATTTTTGTCAATAACTATTGGGCGGGAAACTTTTTGTCGGAAATTTTGGCGGGAAAATTTTTGAAGGAAAAAATTTTGGCGGGAAATTTCGTGGAAAGAATAGGAAGAAGGGGTTTAATATGAAAATATGAAATTATAAATTCCAATTAAAATATGAAATTTTTGATTGGCTTATTTTTAAGTTCAAGGCTTACCTCAAACCGCCAACTGCAAACCCTAAACCCTAAACCCTAAACCCCAACCCTAAACCCCAAGCCCTAAACCGTAAACCCTAAACCCTAAACCCTAACCCTAAACCTAAACCCTAAACCTTAAATAGCTTTGCCAATCTAGGGCCTCTGGGCAGGGATTAAAGCAGGTGGTGGGCGCTTTTCTTCTATGGTGGCGTAAGGTGTGGTTGGTTCTGTCGTTCAATGCCAGACGATTTCTCTCTTTCACGGCGACCTGAGATGATGTTGCTTCGATCTGCTGGTTGAAGGCTTTGGCGGATCTGGATCAGACTTCTCTTAGCTAAGTGGCATGTGAGCGATAGATCTGTCTTGCTGCGGAAGTTGAGCTTCAAACCGGTGGGTTCACCACTTTGCGAACAGATTAACGGTTGATCTGTGACCAGATCCTTGATGGCTAGTTACGGTGATTTACCTTTTCCAAGAGGAAAGTTCTAGGTTGGGTTTGATCTCTGTGACGGTTTGCAGTGGGGTTCGCGAGCTCCAGCCTAAGAATTGGTGTCAAGTCTTAGTCGCAAACGAGCCGTCCTTGCTAGCGTTGGATTTGGTAGGTAGTTTATGTTTTTGGTGTACTGCCCGGTTTCAGATCTCTTTTCTAACAGTCTCCTTTTTATTTCCTGTAATATTTGTGATTTCTCCTATTTTTTAAATTATATATCGATTTTTGTGTCAAATTTCCTATATTATTTCGGTCAAAAATAAAATTTGGCGGGAAAATTTATGTCAAAATTTTTTGGTGAAAAATACTTTGGCCTGAAAATTTTTGTCCAAAACTTTTGGGCGGGAAACTTTATGTCGGAAAATTTTGGCGGAAATTTTTTTGACGGAAAAAATTTTGGCGGGAAATGTCGTGGAAAGAATAGGAAGAAGGGGTTTATTATGAAAATATAAAATTATAAATTCCAAATAAAATATAAAATTTTTTGATTGGCTTATTTTTAAGTTCATCGCTTACTCCAAACCGCCAACTACAAACCCTAAACCCTAAACCCCAAACCCTAAACCCCAAGCCTTAAACCCTAAACCCTAAACCCTAAACCCTAAACCCTAAACCCTAAACCCTAAACCTTAAATAGCTTTGCCAATCTAGGGCCTATGGGCAGGGACTAAAGCAGGTGGTGGGCGCTTTTCTTCTATGGTGGTGTAAGGCATGGTTGTTCTGTCGTTCAATGCCAGACGATTTCTCTCATTCACGGCGACCTGAGATGATGTTGCTTCGATCTGCTGGTTGAAGTCTTTGGCGGATCTGGATCAGACTTCTCTTGGCTAAGTGGCATGTAAGCGATAGATCTGTTTTGCTGCGGAAGTTGAGCTTCAAACCGGTGGGTTCACCACTTTGCAAACAGAGTAACGGTTGATCTGTGACCAGATCCTTGATGGCTAGTTACGGTGATCTACCTTTTCCAAGAGGAAAGTTCTAGGTTGGGTTTGATCTCTGTGACGGTTTGCGGTGGGGTTCGCGAGCTCCAGCCTAAGAATTGGTGTCATGTCTTAGTCGCAAACGATCTATCCTTGCTAGCGTTGGATTTTGTAGGTATTTTATGTTTTCAGTGTACTGCCCTTTTTCAGATCTCTTT
>NW_006238903.1:45091-46077 GCF_000375325.1 Capsella rubella | reverse complement strand
GAAATTATAAATTCCAAATAAAATATGAAATTTTTTGATTGGCTTATTTTTAAGTTCATGGCTTACCCCAAACTGCCAACTGCAAACCCTAAACCCTAAACCCCAAACCCTAAACCCCAAGCCATAAACGCTAAACCCTAAACCCTAAACCCTAACCCTAAACCTAAACCCTAAACCCTAAACCCTAAACCTTAAATAGCTTTGCCAATCTAGGGCCTATGGGCAGGGATTAAAGCAGGTGGTGGGCGCTTTTCTTCTATGGTGGTGTAAGGCGTGGTTGGTTTTGTCGATCAATGCCAGACGATTTCTCTCATTCACGGCGACCTGAGATGATGTTGCTTCGATCTGCTGGTTGAAGTCTTTGGTGGATCTGGATCAGACTTCTCTTGGCTAAGTGGCATGTGAGCGATAGATCTGTCTTGCTGCGGAAGTTGAGCTTCAAACCGGTGGGTTCACCACTTTGCAAACAGATTAACGGTTGATCTGTGACCAGATCCTTGATGGCTAGTTACGGTGATCTACCTTTTCCAAGAGGAAAGTTCTAGGTTGGGTTTGATCTCTGTGACGGTTTGCGGTGGGGTTCGCGAGCTCTAGCCTAAGAATTGGTGTCAAGTCTTAGTCACAATCGAGCCGTCCTTGCTAGCAATGGATTTGGTAGGTAGTTTATGTTTTCGGTGTACTGCCCGTTTTCAGATCTCTTTTCTAACAGTCTCCTTTTTATTTCATGTAATATTTGTGATTTCTTCTATTTTTTAAATTATATGTCGATTTTTGTGTCAAATTTCCTATACTATTTCGGTCAAAAATAAAATTTGGCGGGAAAATTTCTGTCGAAATGTTTTTGGTGAAAAATATTTTGGCGTGAAAATTTTTGTCAAAAAACTTTTGGGCGGGAAACTTTTTGTCGGAAAATTTTGGCGGAAAAATTTTTGACGGAAAAAATTTGTGCGGCAAATTTCGTGGAAAGAATAGGAAGAAGGGGTTTA
>NW_006238903.1:44789-44991 GCF_000375325.1 Capsella rubella | reverse complement strand
AAATATGAAATTATAAATTCCAATTAAAATATGAAATTTTTTGATTGGCTTATTTTTAAGTTCATGACTTAGCCCAAACCGCCAACTGCAAACCCGCCAACTGCAAACCCTAAACCCTAAACCCCAAACCCTAAACCCCAAGCCCTAAACCCTAAACCCTAAACCCTAAACCCTAAACCCCAAGCCTTAAACCCTAAACCCT
>NW_006238903.1:44441-44689 GCF_000375325.1 Capsella rubella | reverse complement strand
TAATATTTGTGATTTCTCCTATTTTTTAAATTATATGTCGATTTTTGTGTCAAATTTCCTATACTATTTCGGTGAAAAATAAAATTTGGCGGGAAAATTTCTGTCGAAATTTTTTTGGTGAAAAATATTTTGGCGTGAAAATTTTTGTCAAAAACTTTTGGACGGGAACCTTTTTGTCGGAAAATTTTGGCGGGAAAATTTTTGACGGAAAAAATTTGTGCGCGAAATTTCGTGGAAAGAATAGGAAG
>NW_006238903.1:43139-44341 GCF_000375325.1 Capsella rubella | reverse complement strand
GGGTTTAATATGAAAATATGAAATTATAAATTCCAAATAATATATGAAATTTTTTGATTGGCTTATTTTTAAGTTCATGGCTTACCCAAAACCGCCAACTGCAAACCCTAAACCCTAAACCCCAAACCCTAAACCCCAAGTCTTAAACCCTAAACCCTAAACCCTAACCCTAAACCTAAACCCTAAACCCTAAACCCTAAACCCCAAACCCTAAACCTTAAATAGCTTTGCCAATCTAGGGCCTATGGGCAGGGATTAAAGCATGTGGTGGGCGCTTTTCTTCTATGGTGGTGTAAGGCGTTGTTGGTTCTGTCGTTCAATGCCAGACGATTTCTCTCATTCACGGCGACCTGAGATGATGTTGCTTCGATCTGCTGGTTGAAGTCTTTGGCGGATCTGGATCAGACTTCTCTTGGCTAAGTGGCATGTGAGCGATAGATCTGTCTTGCTGCGGAAGTTGAGCTTCAAACCGGTGGGTTCACCACTTTGCGAACAGATTAACGGTTGATCTGTGACCAGATCCTTGATGGCTAGTTACGGTGATCTACCTTTTCCAAGAGGAAAGTTCTAGGTTGGGTTTGATATCTGTGACGGTTTGCGGTGGGGTTCGCGAGCTCCAGCCTAAGAATTGGTGTCAAGTCTTAGTCGTAATCGAGCCGTCCTTGCTAGCGTTGGATTTGGTAGGTAGTTTATGTTTTCGGTGTACTGCCCGTTTTCAGATCTCTTTTCTAACAGTCTCCTTTTTATTTCATGTAATATTTGTGATTTCTTCTATTTTTTAAATTATATGTCGATTTTTGTGTCATATTTCCTATACTATTTCGGTCACAAATAAAATTTGGCGGGAAAATTTCTGTCGAAATTTTTTTGGTGAAAAATATTTTGGCGTGAAAATTTTTGTCAAAAACTTTTGGGCGGGAAACTTTTTGTCGGAAAATTTTGGCGGGAAAATTTTTGACGGAAAAAATTTGTGCGGGAAACTTCGTGGAAAGAATAGGAAGAAGGGGTTTAATATGAAAATATGAAATTATAAATTCCAATTAAAATATGAAATTTTTTGATTGGCTTATTTTTAAGTTCATGACTTAGCCCAAACCGCCAACTGCAAACCCTAAACCCTAAACCCCAAGCCCTAAACCCTAAACCCTAAACCCTAAGCCTAAACCCTAAACCCTAACACTAAACCCTAAACCCTAAACACC
>NW_006238903.1:42061-43039 GCF_000375325.1 Capsella rubella | reverse complement strand
GCCAATCTAGGGGCTATGGGCAGGGATTAAAGCAGGTGGTGGGCGATTTTCTTCTATGGTGGTGTAAGGCGTGGTTGATTCTGTCGTTCAATGCCAGACGATTTCTCTCTTTCACGGCCACCTGAGATGATGTTGCTTCGATCTGCTGGTTGAAGGCTTTGGCGGATCTGGATCTGACTTCTCTTGGCTAAGTGGCGTGTGAGCGATAGATTTGTCTTGCTGCGGAAATTGAGCTTCAAACCGGTGGGTTCACCACTTTGCGAACAGATTAACGGTTGATCTGTGATCAGATTCTTGATGGCTAGTTACAGTGATCTACCTTTTCCAAGAGGAAAGTTCTAGGTTGGGTTTGATCTCTGTGACGATTGCGGTGGGGTTCGCGAGCTCCAGCCTAAGAATAGGTGTCAAGTCTTAGTCGCAAACGAGCCGTCCTTGCTAGCGTTGGATTTAGTAGGTAGTTTATGTTTTCGATGTACTGCCCGTTTTCAGATCTCTTTTCCAACAGTCTCCTTCTTTTTTCCTAGAATATTTGTGATTTCTCATATACTTTAAATTACATGTCGATTTTTGTGACAAATTTCCTATACTATTTCGGTCAAAAATAAAATTTGGCGGGAAAATTTCTGTCGAAATTTTTTTGGTGAAAAATATTTTGGCGTGAAAATTTTTGTCAAAAAACTTTTGGGCGGGAAACTTTTTGTCGGAAAATTTTGGCGGGAAAATTTTTGACGGAAAAAATTTGTGCGGGAAATTTCGTGGAAAGAATAGGAAGAAGGGGTTTAATATGAAAATATGAAATTTTAAATTCCAATTAAAATATGAAATTTTTTGATTGGCTTATTTTTAAGTTCATGACTTAGCCCAAACCGTCAACTGCAAACCCTAAACTCTAAACCCCAAACCCTAAACCCCAAGCCCTAAACCCTAAACCCTAAACCCTAAGCGTAAACCCTAAACCCTAACACTAAACCCTAAACC
>NW_006238903.1:41309-41961 GCF_000375325.1 Capsella rubella | reverse complement strand
TTAAAGCAGGTGGTGGGCGATTTTCTTCTATGGTGGTGTAAGGCATGGTTAATTCTGTCGTTCAATGCCAGACGATTTCTCTCTTTCACGGCCACCTGAGATGATGTTGCTTCGATCTGCTGGTTGAAGGCTTTGGCGGATCTGGATCTGACTTCTCTTGGCTAAGTGGCGTGTGAGCGATAGATTTGTCTTGCTGCGGAAATTGAGCTTCAAACCGGTGGGTTCACCACTTTGCGAACAGATTAACGGTTGATCTGTGATCAGATTCTTGATGGCTAGTTACAGTGATCTACCTTTTCCAAGAGGAAAGTTCTAGGTTAGGTTTGATCTCTGTGACGATTGCGGTGGGGTTCGCGAGCTCCAGCCTAAGAATAGGTGTCAAGTCTTAGTCGCAAACGAGCCGTCCTTGCTAGCGTTGGATTTAGTAGGTAGTTTATGTTTTCGATGTACTGCCCGTTTTCAGATCTCTTTTCCAACAGTCTCCTTCTTTTTTCCTAGAATATTTGTGATTTCTCATATTTTTTAAATTATATGTCGATTTTTGTGTCAAATTTCCTATACTATTTCGGTGAAAAATAAAATTTGTTGGGAAAATTTCTGTCGAAATTTTTTTAGTGAAAAATATTTTGACGTGAAAATTTTTGTCTAAAAC
>NW_006238903.1:40289-41209 GCF_000375325.1 Capsella rubella | reverse complement strand
CTTCGATCTGCTGGTTGAAGTCTTTGGCGGATCTGGATCAGACTTCTCTTGGCTAAGTGGCATGTGAGCGATAGATCTGTCTTGCTGCGGAAGTTGAGCTTCATACCGGTGGGTTCACAATTTTGCGAACATATTAACGGTTAATCTGTGACCAGATCCTTGATGGCTAGTTACGGTGATCTACCTTTTCCAAGAGGAAAGTTCTAGGTTTGGTTTGATCTCTGTGACGGTTTGTGGTGGGGTTCGCGAGCTCCAGCCTAAGAATAGGTGTCAAGTCTTAGTCGCAAACGAGCCGTCCTTGCTAACGGTTGATTTAGTAGGTAGTTTATGTTTTCGGTGTACTGCCCGTTTTCAGATCTCTTTTCCAACAGTCTCCTTCTTTTTTCCTATAATATTTGTGATTTCTCATATTTTTTAAATTATATGTCGATTTTTGTGTCAAATTTCCTATACTATTTTGGTCAAAAATAAAATTTGGAGGGAAAATTTCTGTCGAAATTTTTTTAGTGAAAAATATTTTGACGTGAAAATTTTTGTCTAAAACCTTTGGGTGGGAAACTTTTTGTCGGAAAATTTTGGCGGGAAAATTATTGACGGAAAAAATTTGTGCGGGAAATTCCGTGGAAAGAATAGGAAGAAGGGGTTTAATATGAAAATATGAAATTAAAATTCCAATTAAAATATTAAATTTTTTGATTGGCTTATTTTTAAGTTCATGGCTTAGCCCAAACCGCCAACTGCAAACCCTAAACCCTAAACCCCAAACCCTAAACCCCAAGCCCTAAACCCTATACCCTAAACCCTAAACCCTAAACCCCTAAAACCTAAACCCTAAACCCTAAACACCAAACCCTAAACCTTAAATAGCTTTGCCAATCTAGGGCCTATGGGCAGGGATTAAAGCAGTTGGTGGGCGCTTT
>NW_006238903.1:39761-40189 GCF_000375325.1 Capsella rubella | reverse complement strand
CTAGGTTGGGTTTGATCTCTGTGACGGTTTGCGGTGGGGTTCGCGAGCTCCAGCCTAAGAATTGGTGTCAAGTATTAGTCGCAAACGAGCTGTCCTTGCTAGCGGTTGATTTAGTAGGTAGTTTATGTTTTTGGTGTACTGCCCGTCTTCAGATCTCTTTTCCAACAGTCTCCTTCTTTTTTCCTATAATATTTGTGATTTCTCATATTTTTTAAATTATATGTCGATTTTTGTGTCAAATTTCCTATACTATTTCAGTCAAAAATAAAATTTGGCGGGAAAATTTCTGTCGAAATGTTTTTAGTAAAAAATATTTTGATGTGAAAATTTTTGTCTAAAACCTTGGGCGGGAAACTTTTTGTCGGAAAATTTTGGCGGGAAAATTTTTGACGGAAAAAATTTTGGCGGGAAATTTCGTGGAAAGAATA
>NW_006238903.1:37222-39661 GCF_000375325.1 Capsella rubella | reverse complement strand
CTTGCTGCGGAAGTTGAGCTTCAAACCGGTGGGTTCACCACTTTGCGAACAGATTAACGGTTGATCTGTGACCATATCCCTGATGGCTAGTTACGGTGATCTACCTATTCCAAGAGGAAAGTTCTAGGTTGGATTTGATCTCTGTGACGATTTGCGGTGGGGTTCGCGAGCTCCAGCCTAAGAATTGGTGTCAAGTCTTAGTCGCAATCGAGCCGTCCTTGCTAGCGTTGGATTTGGTAGGTAGTTTATGTTTTGGTGTACTGCCCGTTTTCAGATCTCTTTTCTAACAGTCTCCTTTTTATTTCCTGTAATATTTGTGATTTCTCCTATTTTTTAAATTATATGTCGATTTTCGTGGCAAATTTCCTATACTATTTCGGTCAAAAATAAAATTTGGCGGGAAAATTTATGTCGAAATTTGTTTGCTGAAAAATATTTTGGCGGGAAAATATTTGTCAAAAACTTTTGGGCGGGAAACTTTTTGTCGGAAAAATTTGGCAGGAAAATTTTTGACGGAAATATTTTTGGCAGGAAATTTCGTGGAAAGAATAGGAAGAAGCGGTTTAATATGAAAATATGAAATTATAAATTCCAATTAAAATATGAAATTTTTTGATTGGCTTATTTTTAAGTTCATGGCTTAGCCCAAACCGCCAACTGCAAAGCCTAAACCCTAAACCCCAAACCCTAAACCCCAAGCCCTAAACCCTAACCCCTAAACCCTAAACCCTAAACCCTATCCCTAAACCCTAAACCCCAAACCCTAAACCATAAATAGCTTTGCCAATCTAAGGCCTCTGGGCAGGGATTAAAGCAGGTGGTGGGCGCTTTTCTTCTATGGTGGTGTTAGGCGTGGTTGGATCTGTCGTTCAATGCCAGACGATTTCTCTCTTTCACGGCGACCTGAGATGATGTTGCTTCGATCTGCTGGTTGAAGGTTTTGGCGGATCTGGATCAGACTTCTCTTGGCTAAGTGGCGTGTGAGCGATAGATTTGTCTTGCTGCAGAAATTGAGCTTCAAACCGGTGGGTTCACAACTTTGCGAACATATTAACGGTTGATCTGTGACCAGATCCTTGATGGCTAGTTACGGTGATCTACCTTTTCCAAGAGAAAAGTTCTAGGTTGGGTTTGGTCTCTGTGACGGTTTGCGGTGGGATTCGCGAGCTCCAGCCTAAGAATTGGTGTCAAGTCTTAGTCGCAAACGAGCTGTCCTTGCTAGCGTTGGATTTAGTAGGTAGTTTATGTTTTTGGTGTACTACCCGTTTTCAGATCTCTTTTCCAACAGTCTCCTTCTTTTTGCCTACAATATTTGTGATTTCTCAAATTTTTAAATTATATGTCGATTTTTGTGTCAAATTTCCTATACTATTTCGGTCAAAAATAAAATTTGGCGGGAAAATTTCTGTCGAAATTTTTTTGGTGAAAAATATTTTGGCAGGAAAATTTTTGTCAAAAACTTTTGGGCGGGAAACTTTTTGTCGGAAAATTTGTGCGGGAAAATTTTTGACGGAAAAAATTTGTGCGGGATATTTCGTGGAAAGAATAGGAAGAAGGAGTTTAATATGAAAATATGAAATTAAAATTCCAATTAAAATATGAAATTTTTTGATTGGCTTATTTTTAAGTTCATGGCTTAGCCCAAACCGCCAACTGCAAACCCAAAACGCTAAACCCCCAACCTTAAACCCCAAGCCCTAAACCCTAAACCCTAAACCCTAAACCCTAAAACTAAACCCTAAACCCTCAACACTAGGGCCTATGGGCAGGGATTAAAGCAGGTGGTGGGCGCTTTTCTTCTATGATGGTGTAAGGCGTGGTTGATTCTGTCGTTCAATGCCAGACGATTTCTCTCTTTCGCGGCGACCTGAGATGATGTTGCTTCGATATACTGGTTGAAGGCTTTGGCGGATCTGGATCAGACTTTTCTTGGCTAAGTGGCATGTGAGCGATAGATCTGTCTCGCTGCGGAAATTGATCTCCAAACCGTTGGGTTCACCACTTTGCGAACAGATTAACGGTTGATCTGTGACCAGATCCTTGATGGCTAGTTACGGTGATCTACCTTTTCCAAGAGAAAAGTTCTAGGTTGGGTTTGATCTCTGTGACGGTTTGCGGTGGGGTTCGCGAGCTCCAGCCTAAGAATTGGTGTCAAGTCTTAGTCACAAACGAGCTGTCCTTGCTAGCGGTTGATTTAGTAGGTAGTTTATGTTTTTGGTGTACTGCCCGTTTTCCGATCTCTTTTCCAACAGTCTCTTTCTTTTTTCCTATAATATTTGTGATTTCTCATATTTTTTAAATTATATGTCAATTTTTGTGTCAAATTTCCTATACTATTTCGGTCAAAAATAAAATTTGGCGGGAAAATTTCTGTCGAAATTTTTTTAGTGAAAAATATTTTGACGTGAAAATTTTTGTCTAAAACCTTTGGGCGGGAAA
>NW_006238903.1:36288-36694 GCF_000375325.1 Capsella rubella | reverse complement strand
TTGGCTTATTTTTAAGTTCATGGCTTACCCCAAACCGCCAACTCCAAACCCTAAACCCTAAACCCCAAAACCAAAACCCCAAGCCCTAAACCCTAAACCCTAAACCCTAACCCTAAACCCTAAACCCTAAACTTTAAACCTTAAATACCTTTGCCAATCTAGGGCCTATGGGCAGGGATTAAAGCAGGTGGTGGGCGCTTTTCTTCTATGGTGGTGTAAGGCGTGGTTGGATCTGTCGTTCAATGCCAGACGATTTCTCTCTTTCACGGCGACCTGAGATGATGTTGCTTCGATCTGCTGGTTGAAGGCTTTTGGCGGATATGGATCAGACTTCTCTTGGCTAAGTGGCATGTGAGCGATAGATTTGTCTGCTGCGGAAATTGAGCTTCAAACCGGTTGGTTCGCC
>NW_006238903.1:33346-36188 GCF_000375325.1 Capsella rubella | reverse complement strand
AAATTTGTGCGGGAAATTTCGTGGAAAGAATAGGAAGAAGGGGTTTAATATGAAAATATGAAATTAAAATTCCAAATAAAATATGAAATTTTTTGATTGGCTTATTTTTAAATTCATGGCTTAGCCCAAACCGCCAACTGCAAACCCTAAACCCTAAACCCCAAACCCTAAACCCCAAGCCCTAAACCCTAAACCCTAAACCCTAAACCCTAAACCCTAAAACCCTAAACACCAAACCCTAAACCTTAAATAGCTTTGCCAATCTAGGGCCTATGGGCAGGGATTAAAGCTGGTGGTGGGCGCTTTTCTTCTATGATGGTGTAAGGCATGGTTGATTCGGTCGTTCAATGCCAGACGATTTCTCTCTTTCGCGGCGACCAGAGATGATGTTGCTTCGATATGCTGGTTGAAGGCTTTGGCAGATCTGGATCAGACTTCTCTTGGCTAAGTGGCATGTGAGCGATAGATCTTTCTTGCTGCGGAAATTGAGCTTCAAACCGTTGGGTTCACCACTTTGCGAACATATTAACGGTTGATCTGTGACCAGATCCTTGATGGCTAGTAACGGTGATCTACCTTTTCCAAGAGAAAAAGTCTAGGTTGGGTTTGATCTCTGTGACGGTTTGCGGTGGGGTTCGCGAGCTCCAGCCTAAGAATTTAGTAGGTAGTTTATGTATTCGGTGTACTGCCCGTTTTCACATCTCTTTTCCAACAGTCTCCTTCTTTTTTCTTATATTTGTGATTCCTCCAATTTTTAAATTATTTGTCGATTTTTGTGTCAAATTTCCTATACTATTTCGGTCAAAAGTAAAATTTGCCGGGAAAATTTCTGTCGAAATTTTTTTGGTAAAAAATATTTTGGCGTGAAAATTTTTGTCAAACACTTTTGGGCGAGAAACTTTTAATCGGAAAATTTTGGCGGAAAAATTCTTGACGGAAAATGTTTTGGAGGGAAATTTTGTGGAAAGAATAGGAAGAAGGTGTTTATTATGAAAATATGAAATTATAAATTCCAATTAAATATGAAATTTTTTGATTGGCTTATTTTTAAGTTTATAGCTTACCCCAAACCGCCAACTTTAAACCCTTAACCCTAAACCCCAAACCCCAAGCCCTAAACCCTAAACCCTAAACCCTAAACCCTAAACCCTAAACCCTAAACCCTAACCGTAAACCCTAACCCTAAACCCTAAACCCTAAACCCCAAACCCTAAACCTTAAATAGCTTTGCCAATCTAGGGCCTATGGGCAGGGATTAAAGCATGTGGTGGGCGCTTTTCTTCTATGGTGGTGTAAGGCGTGGTTGGATCTGTCGTTCAATGCCAGACGATTTCTCTCTTTCACGGCGACCTGAGATGATGTTGCTTCGATCTGCTGGTTCAAGCCTTTGGCGGATCTGGATCAGACTTCTCTTGGCTAAGTGGCATTTGAGCGATAGATCTGTCTTGCTGCGGAAATTGAGCTTCAAACCGGTGGGTCACCACTTTGCGAACAGATTAACGGTTGATCTGTGACCAGATCCTTGATGGCTAGTTACGGTGGTGATCTACCTTTTCCAAGAGGAAAGTTCTAGGTTGGGTTGTTCTCTGTGACGGTTTGCGGTGGGGTTCGCGAGCTCCAGCCTAAGAATTGGGGTCGAGTCTTAGTCGCAAACCAGCCGTCCTTGCTAGCGTTAGATATAGTAGGCACTTTATTTTTTTGGTGTACTGTCTCTTTTCCAACAGTCTCCTTCTTTTTTCTTATAATATTTTTGATTTCTCCTATTTTTAAGTTATATGTCGATTTTTGTGTCAAATTTCTTGTACTATTTTGGTCAAAAATAAATTTTGGCGGGAAAATTTATGTCAAAATTTTTTTGGTAAATAATATTTTGGCGTGAAAATTTTTGTCAAAAAATTTTGGGCGGGAAACTTTTACTCTGAAAAATTTGGCGGGAAAATTATTGACGGAAATATTTTTGGCGGGAAATTTTGTGGAATAAATAGGAAGAAGGGGTTTAATCTGAAAATATAAAATTATAAATTCCAATTAAAATATGAAATTTTTTTGATTGGCTTATTTTTAGGTTTATGGCTTACCCCAAACCGCCAACTGCAAACCCTAAACCCTAAACCTCAAACCCTAAACCCTAAGCCCTAAACCCTAAACCCTAAACCCTAAACCCTAACCCTAAACCCCAAATCCTAAACCCTAAACCCTAAACCTCAAACCCTAAACCCTAAACCCCAAACCCTAAACCTTAAATAGCTTTGCCAATATAGGGCCTATGTGCAGGGATTAAAGCAGGTGGTGGGCGCTTTTCTTCTATGGTAGTGTAAGGCGTGGTTGGATCTTTCGTTCAATGCCAGACGATTTCTCTCTTTCACGGCGACCTGAGATGATGTTGCTTCGATCTGCTGGTTTAAAGCTTTGGCGGATCTGTATAAGACTTCTCCTTGCTAAGTGGCATGTGAGCGATAGATTTGTCATGCTGCGGAAATTGAGCTTCAAACCGGTGGGTTTACCACTTTGCGAACAGATTAACGGTTGATCTGTGACCAGATCCTTGATGGCTAGTTACGGTGGTGATCTAACTTTTCCAAGAGGAAATTTCTAGGTTGGGTTGATCTCTGTGACGGTTTGCGGTGGGGTTCGCGAGCTCCAGCCTAAGAATTGGGGTCGAGTCTTAGTCGCAAACCAGCCGTCCTTGCTAGCGTTAGATATAGTAGGCACTTTATTTTTTTGGTGTACTGCCCGTTTTCAGATATCTTTTCCAACAGTCTCCTTTTTATTTCTTGTAATATTTGTGATTTCTCCTATTTTTTAAAATTATATGTCGATTTTTGTACTAAATTTCCTGTAC
>NW_006238903.1:32975-33246 GCF_000375325.1 Capsella rubella | reverse complement strand
CCCCAAACCCTAAACCTTAAATAGCTTTGCAATTCTAGGGCTTATGGGTAGGGATTAAAGCAGGTGGTGGGCGCTTTTCTTCTATGGTGGTGTAAGGCGTGGTTGGATCGTTCGTTCAATGCCAGACGATTTCTCTCTTTCACGGCGACCTGAGATGATGTTGCTTCAATCTGCTGGTTCAAGGCTTTCGCGGATCTGGATCAGACTTCTCTTGGCTAAGTGGCATGTGAGCGATACATCTGTCTTGCTAAGGAAATTGAGCTCCAAACCG
>NW_006238903.1:31812-32126 GCF_000375325.1 Capsella rubella | reverse complement strand
TCAATGCCAGACGATTTCTCTCTTTCACGGCGACCTGAGATGATGTTGCTTCAATCTGCTGATTCAAGGCTTTCGCGGATCTGTATCAGACTTCTCTTGGCTAAGTGGCATGTGAGCGATACATCTGTCTTGCTAAGGAAATTGAGCTCCAAACCGGTGGGTTCACCACTTTGCGAACATATTAACGGTTGATCTGTGACCAGATCCTTGATGGCTAGTTACGGTGATCTACCTTTTCTAAGAGGAAAGTTCTAGGTTGGGTTTGATCTCTGTGACGGTTTGCGGTGGGGTTCGCGAGCTCCAGCCTAAGAATT
>NW_006238903.1:30306-30808 GCF_000375325.1 Capsella rubella | reverse complement strand
CTTGGCTAAGTGGCATGTGAGCGATAGATCTGTCTTGCTGCGGAAATTGAGCTTCAAACCGGTGGGTTCACCACTTTGCGAACAGATTAACGGTTGATCTGTGACCAAATCCTTGTTGGCTAGTTACGGTGATCTACCTTTTCCAAGAGGAAAGTTCTAGGTTGGGTTTGATCTCTGTGGCGGTTTGCGGTGGGGTTTGCAAGCTCCAGCCTAAGAATTGGTGTCAAGTCTTAGTCGCAAACGGGCCGTCCTTCCTAGCGTTGGATTTGGTAGGTAGTTTATGTTTTCGGTGTACTGCCCGTTTTCAGATCTCTTTTCTAACAGTCTCTTTATTTCCTGTAATATTTGTGATTTCTCCTATTTTATAAATTATATGTCGATTTTTGTGTCAAATTTCCTGTACTATTTCGGTCAAAAATAAAATTTAGCGGGAAAATTTCTGTCGAAATTTTTTTGGTGAAAAATATTTTTGCGTGAAAATTTTTGTCAAAAACTTTTGGGC
>NW_006238903.1:29928-30206 GCF_000375325.1 Capsella rubella | reverse complement strand
GGCACTTTTCTTCTATGGTGGTGTAAGGCGTGGTTGGTTCTGACGTTCAATGCCAGACGATTTCTCTCATTCGCGACGGCCTGAGAAGATGTTGCTTCGATCTGCTGGTTGAAGGCTTTGGCAGATCTGGATCAGACTTCTCTTGGCTAAGTGGCATGTGAGCGATAGATCTGCCTTGCTACGGAAATTGAGCTTCAAACCGGTGGGTTCACCACGTTGCGAACAGATTAACGGTTAATCTGTGACCAGAACCTTGATGGCTAGTTACGGTGATCTAC
>NW_006238903.1:28342-29828 GCF_000375325.1 Capsella rubella | reverse complement strand
AAGGGGTTTAATATGAAAATATGAAATTATAAATTCCAATTAAACTATGAAATTTTTTAATTGGCTTTTTTTTAAGTTCATGGCTTACCTCAAACCGCCAACTGCAAACCCTAAACCCTAAACCCCAAACCCTAAACCCTAAACCTCAAACCCTAAACCCCAAGCCCTAAACGCTAAACCCTAAACCCAAAACCCTAACCGTAAACCTAAACCCTAAACCCTAAACCCCAAACCCTAAACCTCAAACCCTAAACCTGAAATAGCTTTGCCAATCTAGGGCCTTTGGCAGGGATTAAAGCAGGTGGTGGGCGCTTTTCTTCTATGGTGGTGTAAGGCGTGGTTGGTTCTGTCGTTCAATGCCATACGATTTCAAGTCTTAGTCGCAAACGGGCCGTCCTTGCTAGCGTTGGATTTGGTAGGTAGTTTATGTTTTCGGTGTACTGCCCGTTTTCAGATCTCTTTTCTAACAGTCTCCTTTTTATTTCCTGTAATGTTTGTGATTTCTCCTATTTTTTAAATTATATATCGATTTTTCTGTCAAATTTCCTATATTATTTCGGTCAAAAATAAAATTTGGCGGGAAAATTTCTGTCGAAATTTTTTTTGTGAAAAATATTTTGACGTTAAAATTTTGGCGGGAAATTTCGTGGAAAGAATAGGAAGAAGGGGTTTAATATGAAAGTATGAAAATATAAATTCCAAATAAAATATGAAATTTTTTGATTGGCTTATTTTTAAGTTCATGGCTTACCCCAAACCGCCAACTGCAAACCCTAAACCCTAAACCCTAAACCCCAAGCCTTAAACGCTAAACCCTAAACCCTAAACCCTAAACCTAAACCTAAACCCTAAACCCTAAACCCTAAACCCCAAACCCTAAACCTTAAATAGCTTTGCTAATCTAGGGCCTATGGGCAGGGATTAAATTAGGTGGTGGCACTTTTCTTCTATGGTGGTGTAAGGCGTGGTTGGTTCTGTTGTTCAATGCCAGACGATTTCTCTCATTCACGGCGACCTGAGATAATGTTGCTTCGATCTGCTGGTTGAAGGCTTTTGGCGGATATGGATCAGACTTCTCTTGGCTAAGTGGCATGTGAGCGATAGATTTGTCTTGCTGCGGAAATTGAGCTTCAAACCGGTGGGTTCGCCACTTTGCGAACATATTAACGGTTGATCTGTGACCAGATCCTTGATGGCTAGTTACGATGATCTACCTTCTCCAAGAGAAAAGTTCTAGGTTGGGTTTGATCTCTGTGACGGTTTGCGGTGGGGTTCGCGAGCTCCAGTCTAAGAATTGGTGTCAAGTCTTAGTCGCAAACGAGCTGTCCTTGCTAGCGTTGGATTTAGTAGGTAGTTTATGTTTTCGGTGTACTGCCCGTTTTCAGAACTCTTTTCCAACAGTCTCCTTCTTTTTCCCTATAATATTTGTGATTTCTTTTATTTTTTAAATTATATGTCGATTTTTGTGTCAAATTTCGTGTACTAG
>NW_006238903.1:24762-28242 GCF_000375325.1 Capsella rubella | reverse complement strand
AATTGGTGTCAAGTCTTAGTCGCAAACGAGCTGTCCTTGCTAGCGTTGGATTTAGTAGGTAGTTTATGTTTTCGGTGTACTGCCCGTTTTCAGATCTCTTTTCCAACACTCTCCTTCTTTTTTCCTTTAATATTTGTGATTTCTCCTATTTTTTAAATTATATGTCGATTTTTGTACTAAATTTCCTGTACTATTTCGGTCAAAAATAAAATTTGGCGGGAAAATTTCTGTCGAAATTTTTTGGTGAAAAATATTTTGGCGTGAAAATTTTTGTCAAAAAATTTTGGGCGGGAAACTTTTTGTCGGAAAATTTTGGCGGAAAACTTTTTTACGGAAAAAAATTTGGCGGGAAATTTCGTGGAAAGAATAGGTAGAAGGGGTTTAATATGAAAATATGAAATTATAAATTCCAATTAAATAATGAAATTTTTTGATTGACTTATTTTTAAGTTCATGGCTTACCCCAAACCGCCAACTGCAAACCCTAAACCCTAAACCCCAAACCCTAAACCCCAAGCCGTAAACCCTAAACCCTAAACCCTAAACCTTAAACCCTAAACCCTAAACCCTAACCCTAAACCTAAACCCTAAACCCTAAACCCTAAACCCCAAACTATGGGTAGGGATTAAAGCAGGTGGTGGGCGCTTTTCTTCTATGGTGGTGTAAGGTGTGGTTGGATCTGTCGTTCAATGCCAGACGATTTCTCTCTTTCACGGCGAGCTGAGATGATGTTGCTTCGATCTGCTGGTTGAAGGCTTTGGCGGATCTGGATCAGACTTCTCTTGGCTAAGTGGCATGTGAGCGATAGATCTGTCTTGCTGCGGAAATTGAGCTTCAAACCGGTGCGTTCACCACTTTGCGAACAGATTAACGGTTGATCTGTGAGTAGATCCTTGATGGCTTGTTACGGTGATCTACCTTTTCCAATAGGAAAGTTCTAGGTTGGGTTTGATCTATGTGACAGTTTGCGGTGGGGTTCGCGAGCTCCAGCCTAAGAATTGGTGTCAAGTCTTAGTCGCAAACAGCCATCCTTGCTAGCGTTGGATTTAGTAGGTAGTTTATGTTTTCGGTGTACTGTCTCTTTTCCAACAGTCTCCTTCTTTTTTCTTATAATATTTGTGATTTCTCCAATTTTTTAAATTATTTGTCGATTTTTGTGTCAAATTTCCTATACTATTTCGGTCAAAAATAAAATTTGCCGGGAAACTTTATGTCGAAATTTTTTTGGTAAAAAATATTTTGGCGGGAAAATTTTTGTCAAAAACTTTTGGGCGAGAAACTTTTAATCGGAAAATTTTGGCGGAAAAATTCTTGACGGAAAATGTTTTGGCGGATAATTTTGTGGAAAGAATAGGAAGAAGGTGTTTATTATGAAAATATGAAATTATAAATTCCAATTAAATATGAAATTTTTTGATTGGCTTATTTTTAAGTTTATGGCTTACCCCAAACCGCCAACTTTAAACCCTTAACCCTAAACCCCAAGCCCTAAACCCTAAACCCTAAACCCTAAACCCTAACCCTAAACCCTAACCCTAAACCCTAAACCCTAAACCACAAATCCTAAACCTTAAATAGCTTTGCCAATCTAGGGCATATGGGCAGGGATTAAAGCAGGTGGTGGGCGCTTTTCTTCTATGGTGGTGTAAGGTGTGGTTGGACCTGTCGTTCAATGCCAGACGATTTCTCTCTTTCACGGCGACCTGAGATGATGTTGCTTCGATCTGCTGGTTAAAGACTTTGGCGGATCTAGATCGGACTTCTCTTGGCTAAGTGGCATGTTAACGATAGATCTGTCTTGCTGCGGAAGCTTCAAACCGGTGGGTCACCACTTTGCGAACAGATTAACGGTTGATCTGTGACCAGATCTTTGATGGCTAGTTACGGTGATCTACCTTTTCCAAGAGGAAAGTTCTAGGTTGGGTTTGATCTCTGTGAAGGTTTGCGGTGGGGTTCCAGAGTTCCACCCTAAGAATTGGTGTCGAGTCTTAGTCGCAAACGAGCCGTCCTTGCTAGCGTTGGATTTAGTAGGTAGTTTATGTTTTCGGTGTACTGTCTCTTTTCCAACAGTCTCCTTCTTTTTTCTTATAATATTTGTGATTTCTCCTATTTTTGAAATTATATGTCGATTTTTGTGTCAAATTTCTTTTACTATTTCGGTCAAAAATAAATTTTGGTGGGAAAATTTATGACGAAACTTTTTTGGTAAAAAATATTTTGGCGTGAAAATTATTGTCAAAAAATTTTGGGCGGGAAACTTTTACTCTGAAAAATATGGCGGGAAAATTTTTGACGGAAATATTTTTGGCCGGAAATTTTGTGGAAAGAATAGGAACAAGGGGTTTAATCTGAAAATATGAAATTATAAATTCCAATTAAAATATGAAATTTTTTTGATTGGCTTATTTTTAAGTTTATGGCTTACCCCAAACCGCCAACAGCAAACCCTAAACTCTAAACCCCAAACCCTAAGCCCTAAACCCTAAACCCTAAACCCTAACCCTAAACCCCAAACCCTAAACCCTAAACCCTAAACCCCAAACCCTAAACCCTAAACCCCAAAACCTAAACCTTAAATAGCTTTGCCAATATAGGGCCTATGGGCAGGGATTAAAGCAGGTGGTGGGCGCTTTTCTTCTATGGTGGTGTAAGGCGTGGTTGGATCTTTCGTTCAATGCAAGACGATTTCTCTCTTTCACGGCGACCTGAGATGATGTTGCTTCGATCTGCTGGTTTAAAGCTTTGGCGGATCTGTATCAGACTTCTCTTGGCTAAGTGGCATGTGAGCGATAGATTTGTCTTGCTGCGGAAATTGAGTTTCAAACCGGTGGGTTTACCACTTTGCGAACAGATTAACGGTTGATCTGTGACCAGAGCCTTGATGGCTAGTTACGGTGGTGATCTACCTTTTCCAAGAGGAAAGTTCTAGGTTGGGTTCGCGAGCTCCAGCCTAAGAATTGGGGTCGAGTCTTAGTCGTAAACGAGTCGTCCTTGCTAGCGTTAGATATAGTAGGCACTTTATTTTTTTGGTGTACTGCCCGTTTTCAGATCTCTTTTCCAACAGTCTCCTTTTTATTTCTTGTAATATTTGTGATTTCTCCTATTTTTTTAATTATATGTCGATTTTTGTGTCAAATTTCCTATACTATTTTGGTCAAAAATAAATTTTGGCGGGAAAATTTCTGTCGAAATTTTCTTTGGTGACAAATATTATTGCGTGAAAATTTTTGTCAAAAACTTTTTGGCGGGAAACTTTTTGTCGGAAAATTTTGGCGGGAAAATTTTTGACGGAAAAAATTATGGCGGGAAATTTCGTGGAAAGAATAGGAAGAAGGGGTTTAATATGAAAATATGAAATTATAAATTCCAATTAAACTATGAAATTTTTTGATTGGCTTATTTTTAAGTTCATGGCTTACCCCAAACCGCCAACTGCAAACCCTAAACCCTAAACCCCAAACCCTAAACCCTAAACCCTA
>NW_006238903.1:23622-24662 GCF_000375325.1 Capsella rubella | reverse complement strand
AATATGAAAATATGAAATTATAAATTCCAATTAAAATATGAAATTTTTTTATTGGCTTATTTTTAAGTTCATGGCTTACCCCAATCTGCCAACTACAAACCTAAACCCTAACCCTAAACCTAAACCCTAAACCCCAAACCCTAAACCCCAAGCCCTAAACCCCAAACCCCAAACCCGAAACTCTAAACCCCAAATCCTAGACCCTAAACCCCAAACCCTAAACCTTAAATAGCTTTGCCAATCTAGGGCTTATGGGTAGGGATTAAAGCAGGTGGTGGGCGCTTTTCTTCTATGGTGGTGTAAGGCGTGGTTGGATCTTTTGTTCAATGCCAGACGATTTCTCTCTTTCACGGCGACCTGAGATGATGTTGCTTCAATCCGCTGGTTCAAGGCTTTCGCGGATCTGGATCAGACTTCTCTTGGCTAAGTGGCATGTGAGCGATACATCTGTCTTGCTAAGGAAATTGAGCTCCAAACCGGTGGGTTCACCACTTTGCGAACATATTAACGGTTGATCTGTGACCAGATCCTTGATGGCTAGTTACGGTGAACTACCTTTTCTAAGAGGAAAGTTCTAGGTTGGGTTTGATCTCTGTGACGGTTTACGGTGGGGTTCGCGAGCTCCAGCCTAAGAATTGGTGTCATGTCTTAGTCGCAAACGAGCTATCCTTGCTAGCGTTGGATTTAGTAGGTAGTTTATGTTTTCGGTGTACTGCCCGTTTTCAGATCTCTTTTCCAACTTTCTCCTTCTTTTTTCCTATAATATTTGTGATTTCTCCTATTTTTTAAATTATATGTCGATCTTTATATCAAATTTCCTGTACTATTTCGGACAAAAATAAAATTTGGCGGGAAAATTTATGTCGATTTTTTTGGTGAAAATATTTTTGCGTGAAAATTTTTGTCAAAAACTTTTGGGCGGAAAACTTTTTGTCGGAAAATTTTGGCGGGAAACTTTTTGACGGAAAAAATAGGAAGAAGGAGTTTAATATAAAAATATAAAATTATAAATTCCAATTTTATCTGTAAATTTTTGATTG
>NW_006238903.1:21703-22445 GCF_000375325.1 Capsella rubella | reverse complement strand
AGCAGGTGGTGGGCGCTTTTCTTTTATGGTGGTGTAAGGCGTGGTTGGTTCTGTCGTTCAATGTCAGACGATTTCTCTCTATCACGGCGACCTGAGATGATGTTGCTTCGATCTGCTGGTTGAAGGCTTTGGCGGATTTGGATCAGACTTCTCTTGGCTAAGTGGCATGTGAGCGATAGATCTGTCTTGCTGCGGAAATTGAGGTTCAAGCCTGTCGGTTCACCACTTTGCGAACAGATTAACGGTTGATCTCTGACCTGATCCTTGATGGCTAGTTACGGTGATCTACCTTTTCCAAGAGGAAAGTTCTAGGTTGGGTTTGATCTCTGTGACGGTTTGCGGTGGGGTTCGCGAGCTCCAGTCTAAGAATTGGTGTCAAGTCTTAGTCGCAAATGAGCCGTCCTTGCTAGCGTTAGATATAGTAGGTACTTTATTATTTTGGTGTACTGCCTGTTTTCATATCTATTTTCCAACAGTCTCCTTTTTATTTCCTATAATATTTGTGATTTCTCCTATTTTTTAAATTATATGTCGAATTTTGTGTCAAAATTTCCTGTACTATTTCGGTCCAAAAAAAATTTGGCTGAAAATTTAGGTCGGAATTTGTTTGCTGAAAAATATTTTGGCGGGAAAATATTTGTTAAAAAGTTTTGGGCGGGAAACTTTTTGTCGGAAAATTTTGGCGGGAAAATTTTTGACGGAAATATTTTTGGCGGGAAATTTTGTGGAAAGAATAGGAAGA
>NW_006238903.1:21245-21603 GCF_000375325.1 Capsella rubella | reverse complement strand
CTAAACCCTAAACCCTAAACCCTAAACCCTAAACCCCAAACCCTAAACCTTAAATAACTTTGCCAATCTAGGGCCTATGGGCAGGGATTAAAGCAGGTGGTGGCACTTTTCTTCTATGGTGGTGTAAGGCGTGGTTGGTTCTGACGTTCAATGCCAGACGATTTCTCTCATTCGCGACGGCCTGAGATGATGTTGCTTCGATCTGCTGGTTGAAGGCTTTGGCAGATCTGGATCAGACTTCTCTTGGCTAAGTGGCATGTGAGCGATAGATCTGCCTTGCTACGGAAATTGAGCTTCAAACCGGTGGGTTCACCACGTTGCGAACAGATTAACGGTTAATCTGTGACCAGAACCTTGA
>NW_006238903.1:20281-21145 GCF_000375325.1 Capsella rubella | reverse complement strand
GAAAAGTTCTAGGTTGGGTTTGATCTCGGTGACGGTTTGCGGTGGGTTCGCGAGCTCCAGCCTAAGAATTGGTGTCAAGTCTTAGGCGCAAACGAGCTGTCCTTGCTAGCGTTGGATTTTGTAGGTAGTTTATGTTTTCGGTGTACTGCCCGTTTTCAGATCTCTTTTCCAGCAGTCTCCTTCTTTTTTCTTATATTATTTGTGATTTCTCTTATTTTTTAAATTATATGTCGATTTTTGTACTAAATTTTCTGTACTATTGCGGTCAAAAAAAAAATTTGGCGAGAAGATTTCTATCAAATTTTTTTTTGTGAAAAATATTTTGGCGGGAAAATTTTTGTCAAAAACTTTTAGGCGGAATACTTTTTGTCGGATAATTTTGGCGGGAAAGTTTTTGACAGAAATATTTTTGGCGGGAAATTTTGTGGAGAGAATAGGAAGAAGGGGTTTAATATGAAAATATGAAATTATAGATTCCAATTAATATATGAAAATTTTTGATTGGGTTAATTTTAAGTTTCAGCCTTACCCCAAACTGCCACCGCAAACCCTAAACCCTAAACCCTAACCCCTAAACCCTAAACCCTAAACCCTAAACCGTAAACCCTAAACCCTAAATCCTAAACCCTAAACCCCAAACCCTAAACCTTAAATAGCTTTGCCAATCTAGGGCCTATGGGCAGGGATTAAAGCAGGTGGTGGGCGCTTTTCTTCTATGGTGGTGTAAGGCATGGTTGGATCTTTCGTTCAATGCCAGACGATTTCTCTCTTTCACAGCGACCTGAGATGATGTTGCTTCAATCTGCTGGTTCAAGGCTTTGGCGGATCTGGATCAGACTTCTCTTGGCTAAGTGGCATGTGAGC
>NW_006238903.1:19686-19903 GCF_000375325.1 Capsella rubella | reverse complement strand
GCGTGAAAATTTTTGTCAAAAACTTTTTGGCTGGAAACTTTTTGTCGGAAAATTTTGGCGGGAAAATTTTTGACGGAAAAAATTATGGCGGGAAATTTCAAGGAAAGAATAGGAAGAAGGGGTTTAATATGAAAATATGAAATTATAAATTCCAATTAAACTATGAAATTTTTTGATTGGCTTATTTTTAAGTTCATGGCTTACCCCAAACCGCCAA
>NW_006238903.1:16600-19586 GCF_000375325.1 Capsella rubella | reverse complement strand
TTCGAACAGTCTCCTTCTTTTTTCCTATATTATTTGTGATTTCTCATATTTTTTAAATTATATGTCGATTTTTGTATCAAATTTCCTATACTATTTTGGTAAATAATAAAATTTGGCGGGAAAATTTCTGTCGAAATTTTTTTGTTGAAAAATATTTTGGCGTGAAAATTTTTGTCCAAAACTTTTGGGCGGGAAACTTTTTGTTGGAAAATTTTGGCGGAAAAATTTTTGACGGAAAAAATTTTGGCGGGAAATTTCGTGGAAAGAATTGGAAGAAGGGGTTTAATATGAAAATATGAAATTATAAATTCAAAATAAAATATGAAATTTTTTGATTGGCTTATTTTTAAATTCATGGCCTACCCCAAACCGCCAACTGCAAACCCTAAACCCTAAAGCCCAAGCCTTAAACGTTAAACCTTAAACCCTAAACCCTAACCCAAAACCTAAACCCTAAACCCTAAACCTTAAACCCCAAACCCTAAACCTTAAATAGCTTTGCCAATCTAGGGCCTATGGGCAGGGATTAAAGCAGGTGGTGGCACTTTTCTTCTATGGTGGTGTAAGGCGTGTTTGGTTCTGTCGTTCAATGCCAGACAATTTCTCTCATTCACGGCGACCTGAGATGATGTTGCTTCGATCTGCTGGTTGAAGGCTTTGGCGGATCTGGATCAGACTTCGCTTGGCTAAGTGGCATGTGAGCGATAGATCTGTCTTGCTACGGAAATTGAGCTTCAAACCAGTGGGTTCACCACTTTGCGAACAAATTAATGGTTTATCTGTGGCCAGATCCTTGATGGCTGGTTACGGTGATCTACCTTTTCCAAGAGGAAAGTTCTAGGTTGGGTTTGATCTCTGTGACGGTTTGCGGTGGGGTTCGTGAGCTCCAGCCTAAGAATTGGTGCAAGTCTTAATCGCAAACGAGCTGTCCTTGCTAGCGTTGGATTTAGTAGGTAGTTTATGTTTTCGGTGTACTGCCCGTTTTCAGATCTCTTTTCCAACAGTCTTTTTCTTTTTTCCTATAATATTTGTGATTTTCATATTTTTTAAATTATATGTCGATTTTTTTGTCAAATTTCCTATACTATTTTGGTCAAAAATAAAATTTGGCGGGAAAATTTCTGTCGAAATGTTTTTTGTGAAAAATATTTTGTCGTGAAAATTTTTGTCTAAAACTTTTGGGTGGGAAACTTTTTATCGGAAAATTTTGGCGGAAAAATATTTGACGTAAAAAATTTTGGCGGCAAATTTCGTGGAAAGAATAGGAAGAAGGGGTTTAATATGAAAATATGAAATTATAAATTCCAAATAAAATATGAAATTTTTTGATTGGCTTATTTTTAAGTTCATGGCTTACCCCAAACTGCCAACTGCAAACCCTAAACCCTAAACCCCAAACCCTAAACCCCAAGCCATAAACGCTAAACCCTAAACCCTAAACCCTAACCCTAAACCTAAACCCTAAACCCTAAACCCTAAACCTTAAATAGCTTTGCCAATCTAGGGCCTATGGGCAGGGATTAAAGCAGGTGGTGGCGCTTTTCTTCTATGGTGGTGTAAGTCGTGGTTGGTTCTGACGTTCAATGCCAGACGATTTCTCTCATTCACGACGGCCTGAGATGATGTTGCTTCGATCTGCTGGTTGAAGGCTTTGGCGGATCTGGATCAGACTTCTCTTGGCTAAGTGGCATGTGAGCGGTGGGTTCACCACGTTGCGAACAGATTAACGGCTAATCTGTGACCAGATCCTTGATGGCTAGTTACGGTGATATACCTTTTCCAAGAGCAAAGTTCTAGGTTGGGTTTGATCTCTGTGACGGTTTGCGGTGGGGTTCGTGAGCTCCAGCCTAAGAATTGGTGTCAAGTCTTAGTCGCAAACGAGCTGTCCTTGCTAGAGTTGGATTTAGTAGGTAGTTTATGTTTTCGGTGTACTGCCCGTTTTCAGATCTCTTTTCCAACAGTCTCCTTCTTTTTTCCTATAATATTTGTGATTTCTCATTATTTTAAAATTATATGTCGATTTTTGTATCAAATTTCCTATACTATTTCAGTCAATAATAAAATTTGGCGGGAAAATTTCTGTCGAAAAATATTTTGTCGTGAAAACTTTTGTCTAAAACTTTTGGGCGGGAAACTTTTTGTCGGAAAATTTTGGCGGAAAAAGTTTTGACGGAAAAAATTTTGGCTGGAAATTTCGTGGAAAGAATAGGAAGAAGGGGTTTAATATGAAAACATAAAATTATAAATTCCAAATAAAATATGAAATTTTTTGATTAGCTTATTTTTAAGTTCATGGCTTACCCCAAACTGCCAACTGCAAACCCTAAACCCTAAACCCCAAGCCTTAAACGTTAAACCCTAAACCCTAACCCTAAACCTAAACCCTAAACTCTAAACCCTAAACCCCAAACCCTAAACCTTAAATAGCTTTGCCAATCTAGGGCCTATGGGCAGGGATTAAAGCAGGTGGTGGCACTTTTCTTCTATGGTGGTGTAAGGCGTGGTTGGTTCTGTCGTTCAATGCCAGACGATTTCTCTCATTCACGGCGACCTGAGATGATGTTGCTTCGATCTGCTGGTTGAAGGCTTTGGCGGATCTGGATCAGACTTCTCTTGGCTAAGTGGCATGTGAGCGATAGATTTGTCTTGCTGCGGAAATTGAGCTTCAAACCGGTGGGTTCACCACTTTGCGAACATATTAACGGTTGTTCTGTGACCAGATCCTTGATGGCTAGTTACGGTGATCTACCTTTTCCAAGAGGAATGTTCTAGGTTGGGTTTGATCTCTATGATGGTTTGCGGTGGAGTTTGCGAGCTCCAGCCTAAGAATTGGTGTCAAGTCTTAGTCGCAAACGAGCTGTCCTTGCTAGCGTTGGATTTAGTAGGTAGTTTATGTTTTCGGTTTACTGCCCGTTTTCAGATCTCTTTTCCAACAGTCTCCTTCTTTTTTCCTATAATATTTGTGATTTTTCCTATTTTTAAAATT
>NW_006238903.1:14579-15342 GCF_000375325.1 Capsella rubella | reverse complement strand
TGGCATATTTTTAAGTTCATGGTTTATCCCAAACCGCCAACTGCAAACCCTAAACCCTAAACCCCAAACCCTAAACCCCAAGCCCTAAACCCTAAACCCTAAACCCTAAACCCTAAACCCTAAACCCTAAACCCCAAACCCTAAACCTTAAATAGCTTTGCCAATCTAGGGCCTATGGGCAGATATTAAAGCATCTGGTGGGCGCTTTCCTTCTATGGTGGTGTAAGACGTGGTTGGATCTGTCGTTCAATGCCAGACGATTTCTCTCTTTCACGGCGACCTGAGATGATGTTGCTTCGATCTGCTGGTTGAAGGCTTTGGCGGATCTGGATCAGACTTCTCTTGGCTAAGTGGCATGTGAGCGATAAATTTGTCTTGCTGCGGAAATTGAGCTTCAAACTGGTGGGTTCACCGCTTGGCGAACAAATTAACGGTTGATATGTGATCATATCCTTGATGGCTAGTTACGGTGATCTACCTTTTCAAAGAGAAAAGTTCTAGGTTGGGTTAAATCTCTGTGACGGTTTGCGGTGGGGTTCGCGAGCTCCAGCCTAAGAATTGGTGTCAAGTCTTAGTCGCAAACGAGATGTCCTTGCTAGCGTTGGATTTAGTAGGTAGTTTATGTTTTCGGTGTACTGCCCGTTTTCAGATCTCTTTTCCAACATACTCCTTCTTTTTTCCTATAATATTTGTGATTTCTCCTATTTTTTAAATTATATGTCGATTTTTGTACTAAATTTCCTGTACTATTGCGGTCAAAAAT
>NW_006238903.1:7783-14479 GCF_000375325.1 Capsella rubella | reverse complement strand
CCTAAACCCCAAACGCTAAACCTTAAATAGCTTTGCCAATAGGGTCTACGGGCAGGGATTAAAGCAGGTGGTGGGCGCTTTTCTTTTATGGTGGTGTAAGGCGTGGTTGGTTCTGTCGTTCAATGCCAGACGATTTCTCTCTTTCACGGCGACTTGAGATGATGTTGCTTCGATCTGCTGGTTGAAGGCGTTGGCGGATTTGGATCAGACTTCTCTTGGCTAAGTGGCATGTGAGCGATAGATCTGTCTTGCTGCGGAAATTGAGGTTCAAGCCTGTCGGTTCACCACTTTGCGAACAGATTAACGGTTGATCTGTGAGTAGATCCTTGATGGCTTGTTACGGTGATCTACCTTTTCCAAGAGGAAAGTTCTAGGTTGGGTTTGATCTCTGTGACGGTTTACGGTGGGGTTCGCGAGCTCCAGCCTAAGAATTAGGGTCAAGTCTTAGTCGCAAACGAGCCGTCCTTGCTACCGTTGGATATAGTATGTAATTTATATTTTTGGTGTACTGCCCGTTTTAAGATCTCTTTTCCAACAGTCTCCTTTATATTTCTTGTAATATTTGTGATTTCTCCTATTTTTTAAATTATACGTCAAATTTTATGTCAAAATTTCCTGTACTATTTCGGTCAAAAAAAAATTTGGTGGGAAAGTTTCTGTCGGAATTTTGTTGGTGAAAAAGATTGTGGCGGGAAAATTTTTATCATAAACTTTTGGGCGGGAAACTTTTTGTCGGAAACTTTTGGCGGGAAAATTTTTGACGGAAATATTTTTGGCGGAAAATTTTGTGGAAAGAATAGGAAGAAGGGGTTTAATATGAAAATATGAAATTATAAATTCCAATTAATATATGGAATTTTTTGATTGGCTTATTTTTAAGTTTATGGCTTACCCCAAACCGCCAACCGCAAACCCTAAACCCTAAACCCTAAACCCTAACCCTAAACCCCAAACCCTAAACCTTAAATAGCTTTGCCTATCTAGGGCCTATGGGCAGGGACTAAAGCATCTGGTGGGCGCTTTTCTTCTATGGTGGTGTAAGGCGTTGTTTGATTTGTCGTTCAATGCCAGACGATTTCTCTCTTTCACGGCGACCTGAGATGATGTTGCTTCGATATGCTGGTTTAAGGCTTTGGCGGATCTGGATCAGACTTTTCTTGGCTAAGTGGCATGTGAGCGATAGATCTGTCTTGCTACTGAAATTGAGCTTCAAACCGGTGGGTCACCACTTTGCGAACACATTAACGGTTGACATGTGACCAGATACTTGATGGCTAGTTACGGTGATCTACCTTTTCCAAGAGGAAAGTTCTAGGTTGGGTTTGATCTCTGTGAAGGTTTGCGGTGGGGTTCCAGAGTTCCAGCCTAAGAATTGGTGTCAAGTCTTAGTCGCAAACGAGCCGTCCTTGCTAGCGTTGGATTTAGTAGGTAGTTTATGTTTTCGGTGTACTGTCTCTTTTCCAACAGTCTCCTTCTTTTTTCTTATAATATTTGTGATTTCTCCTATTTTTTAAATTATATGTCGATTTTTGTGTCAAATTTCCTGTTCTATTTCGGTCCAAAATAAAATTTGGCGGGAAAATTTATGTCGAAATTTTTTTGGAAAAACCTATTTTGGCGTGAAAATTATTGTCAAAAACTTTTGGGCGGGAAACTTTTACTCGGAAAAATTTGGCAGGAAAATTTTTGACGGAAATATTTTTGGCGGGAAAATTTGTGGAAAGAATAGGAAGAAGGGGTTTAATATGAAAATATGAAATTATAAATTCCAATTAAAATATGGAATTTTTTATTGGCTTATTTTTAAGTTTATGGCTTACCCCAAACCGCCAACCGCAAACCCTAAACCCTAAACCCTAAACCCTAACCCTAAACCCTAACCCTAAACCCCAAACCCTAAACCTTAAATAGCTTTGCCAATCTAGGGCCTATGGGCAAGGACTAAAGCAGCTGGTGGGCGCTTTTCTTCTATGGTGGTGTAAGGCGTGGTTGGATTTGTCGTTCAATGCCAGACGATTTCTCTCTTTCACGGCGACCTGAGATGATGTTGCTTCGATCTGCTGGTTTAAGGCTTTGGCGGATCTGGATCAGACTTCTCTTGGATAAGTGGCATGTGAGCGATAGATTTGTCTTAATACTGAAATTGAGCTTCAAACCGGTGGGTCACCACTTTGCGAACAGATTAACGGTTGATCTGTGACCAGATCCTTTATGGCTAGTTACGGTGATCTACCTTTTCCAAGAGTAAAGTTCTAGGTTGGGTTTGATCTCTGTGACGGTTTGCGGTGGGATTCGCGAGCTCCAGCCTAAGAATTGGTTTCAAGTCTTAGTCGCAAACGAGCCGTCCTTGTTAGCGTTGGATATAGTAGGTAGTTTATATTTTTGGTGTACTACCCGTTTTCAGATCTCTTTTCCAAAAGTCTCCTTTTTATTTCTTGTAATATTTGTCATTTCTCCTATTTTTTAAATTATATGTCAATTTTTTGTCAAATTTCTTGTACTATTTCGGTCAAAAATAAAATTTGGCGGGAAATTTTTGTCAAAAACTTTTGAGCGGGAAACTTTTAGTCGGAAAATTTTGGCGGGAAAATTTTTGGCGGAAAAATTTTTGGCGGGAAATTTTGTGGAAAGAATAGGAAGAAGGGGTTTATATGAAAATATGAAATTATAAATTCCAATTAAAATATGAAATTTTTTGATTGGATTATTTTTAAGTTTATGGCTTACCCCAAACCGCCAACTGCAAACCCTAAACCCTAAATCCCAAACCCTAAACCCGAAGCCCTAAACCCTAAACCTTAAACCGTTACCCTAAACCCCAAACCCTAAACCCTAAACTCCAAACCCTAGACCCTAAACCCCAAACCCTAAACCTTAAATAGCTTTGCCAATCTAAGGCCTATGGGCAGGGATTAAAGCTGGTGGTGGGCGCTTTTCTTCTATGTTGGTGTAAGGCGTGGTTGGATCTGTCGTTCAATGCCAAACGATTTCTCTCTTTCACGGCGACCTGAGATGATGTTGCTTCGATCTGCTGGTTGAAGGCTTTGGCGGATCTGGATCAGACTTCTCTTGGCTAAGTGGCATGTGAGTAATAGATTTGTCTTGCTAGGGAAATTGAGCTTCAAACCGGTAGGTTCACCACTTTGCGAATAGATTAACGGTTGATCTGTGACCAGATCCTTGATGGCTAATTACGGTGATCTACCTTTTCCAAGAGTAAAGTTCTAGGTTGGGTTTGATCTCTGTGACGGTTTGCGGTGGGGTTCGCGAGCTCCAGCCTAAGAATTGGTGTCAAGTCTTAGTCGCAAACGAGCCGTCCTTGCTAGCGTTGGATATAGAAGGTAGTTTATATTTTTGGTGTACTGCCCGTTTTCAGATCTCTTTTCCAACAATCTCCTTTTTATTTCTTGTAATATTTTTCATTTCTCCTATTTTTTAAATTATATGTCGATTTTTTGTCCAATTTCTTGTACTATTTCGGTCAAAAATAAAATTTGGCGGGAAAATTTCCGTCGAAATTTTTTTGGTAAAAAATATTTGGCGTGAAAATTTTTGTCAAAAACTTTTGGGCGGGAAACTTTTAGTCGGAAAATTTTGGCGTGAAAATTTTTGACGGAAAACTTTTTGGCGGGAAATTTTGTGGAAAGAATAGGAAGAAGGGGTTTAATATGGAAAATATGAAATTAAATATTCCAATTAAAATATGAAATTTTTTGATTGGCTTATTTTTAAGTTTATGGCTTACCCCAAACCGCCAACTGCAAACCCTAAACCCTAAACCCCAAACCCTAAACCCCAAGCCCTAAACCATAAACCCTAAACCTTAACCCTAAACCCGAAACCCCAAACCCTAAACCCTAAACCCTAAACCCTAAACCCTAAACCCCAAACCCTAAACCTTATATAGCTTTGCCAATCTAGAGCCTATGGGCAGGGATTAAAGCAGGTGGTGGGCGCTTTTCTTCTATGGTTGTGTAAGGCGTGGTTGGATCTTTCGTTCAATGGCAGACGATTTCTCTCTTTCACGGCGACCTGAGATGATTTCGCTTCGATCTACTGGTTGAAGGGTTTGGCGGATCTAGATCAGACTTCTCTTGGCTAAGTGGCATGTGAGCGATAGATTTGTCTTGCTGCAGAAATTGAGCTTCAAACCGGTGGGTTCACCACTTTGCGAACAGATTAACGGTTGATCTGTGACCAGATCCTTGATGGCTAGTTACGGTGATCTACCTTTTCCAAGAGGAAAGTTCTAGGTTGGGTTTGATCTCTTTGACGGTTTGCGGTGGGGTTCGCGAGCTCCAGCCTAAGAATTGGTGTCAAGTCTTAGTCGCTAACGAGCCGTCTTTGCTAGCGTTAGATATAGTAGGTACTTTATTTTTTTGGTGTACTGCCCGTTTTCAGATCTCTTTTCCAACAGTCTCCTTTTTATTTCTTGTAATATTTGTGATTTCTCCTATTTTTTAAATTATATGTCGAATTTTGTGTCAAAATTTCCTGTACTATTTCGGTCAAAAAGAAATTTGGCGGGAAAATTTCTGTCGGAATTTTTTTGGTGAAAAATATTTTGGCGGGAAAATTTTTGTCATAAACTTTTGGGCGGGAAACTTTTACTCGGAAAATTTCGGCGGGAAAATTTTTGACGGAAATATTTTTGGCGGGAAATTTTGTGGAAAGAATAGGAAGAAGTGGTTTAATATGAAAATATGAAAATATAAATTCCAATTAAAATATGGAATTTTTTTATTGGCTTATTTTTAAGTTTATGGCTTACCCCAAACCGCCAACCACAAACCCTAAACGCTAAACCCTAACCCTAAACCCCAAACTCTAAACCTTAAATAGCTTTCCCAATCTAGGGCCTATGGGCAGGGACTAAAGCAGCTGGTGGGCGCTTTTCTTCTATGGTGGTGTAAGGCGTGGTTTGATTTGTCGTTCAATGCCAGACGATTTCTCTCTTTCACGGCGACTTGAGATGATGTTGCTTTCGATCTGCTGGTTTAAAGCTTTGGCGGATCTGGATCAGACTTATCTTGGCTAAGTGGCATGTGAGCGATAGATCTGTCTTGCTGCGGAAATTGAGCTTCAAATCGGTGGGTCACCACTTTGCGAACACATTAACGGTTTATATGTGACCAGATACTTGATGGCTAGTTACGGTGATCTACCTTTTCCAAGAGGAAAGTTCTAGGTTGGGTTTGATCTCTGTGAAGGTTTGCGGTGGGGTTCGCGAGCTCCAGCCTAAGAATTGGTGTCAAGTCTTAGTCGCAAACGAGCCGTCCTTGCTAGCGTTAGATATAGTAGGTACTTTATTTTTTTGGTGTACCGCCCGTTTTCAGATCTCTTTTCCAACAGTCTCCTTTTTATTTCTTGTAAAATTTGTGATATCTCCTAGTTTTTTAATTATATGTCGAATTTTGTGTCAAAATTTCCTGTACTATTTCGGTCAAAAAAAAATTTGGCGGGAAAGTTTCTGTCGGAATTTTGTTGGTGAAAAATATTTTGGCGGGAAAATTTTTAGAGAGAATTACTTAGATAGACCACAATTGTATGTTTATTCCTTAAACAGCCAAATCTTTTTTTTTATTCCTTAGATGTTTAGTGGGATGGGTGTAATTACAATAAACACCCTTTGTCTGTTTTCACTTAAAATTGCCACATCAGATCCGGAAATGCCACGTCATACCCGAAATTGCCACATCATCATCGACATTTATTCTTTCATTAATTATCAAAAAGGAAACGGAACAGTTTATTTCTCATCACTGTTTACAATCGAAAAAAAAAATAAAAAAATTTCTCTCTCGCGTTCGAAAGAGAACTTCTTCGCCGCCGACGAAGACAATACTCGCCGACGAACACAATACTCGCCGTCGACGAACCATTACGCTCTCTCTGTTTCGCTCTTCAAACTCGCCTTCAGTCGCTGTGAAGAGAAGAAGTCGCCGTGAGTGAGTCGTCGTTTTCGTTGATACATTGGAGACCCTTCATATTCCGGTAAGTGTCGAACTGTATTTAGAGTTATTCCGACTATAATCGTGTTTGTTTTTGCTTATTATGGCTGATTGTCGCCGTCGTTTGCTCTATTCATTCGACGGCTGAGTTACAATATTTTTGACGGCTGATTTGTCAGATCTATAGATTCGACGACTGAGTTACTTATCATGTTATGGCTGAGTTACTTATCATGTTATGGCTGAGTTGTCTTAGTTTGTTATTGATGCGGCTGAGTTATAATATTTGTTATGTCTCACTTATTAACTTGTTTTATGTTGTGGCTGAGTTATAGTTTATGTCATGGCTTAGTTATAGTTAATGTTGTGGCTGAGTTATAGTTTATGTTGTGGCTGCGTTATAGTTTATGTTGTGGCTGAGTTATTGTGTACTTTATGGCTGAGTTATAGTTTAGTTGCGGCTGAGTTTGTTGTATGTTGCGGCTGAGTTATGATGTGTTTATGCTTATTTCAGATGGCTGCAGAACAAGCAATTAATTACCCACCGAGACTTTACAAAGAAGGGATGTCTAGCCTCAAGAATAAAAGCATGTGTACCTATTTTAGGATGGCAGATTTCCCTGGGGTTAGGGAATCAATTGGACAAGACGCGTGGGATGAGATCAAGCAATTACCTCTTGGAATAGTTGCTAAATTAGTTGAAAGCAAATTCGTTTGGTCTGCTAAGACTGTACACTATCTATTG
>NW_006238903.1:7174-7683 GCF_000375325.1 Capsella rubella | reverse complement strand
CGAGCTGTCCTTGCTAGCGTTGGATTTAGTAGGTAGTTTATGTTTTCGGTGTACTGCCCGTTTTCAGATCTCTTTTCCAACAGTCTCCTTCTTTTTTTCCTATAATATTTGTGATTTCTCATATTTTTTAAATTATATGTCGATTTTTGTATCAAATTTTCTATACTATTTCGGTCAGTAATAAAATTTGGCGGGAAAATTTCCGTTGAAATTTTTTTGTCGAAAAATATTTTGGCGTGAAAATTTTTGTCTAAAACTTTTGGGCGGGAAACTTTTTGTCGGAAAATTTTGGCGGCAAAATTTTTGACGGAAAAAATTTTGGCAGGAAATTTCGTGGAAAGAATAGGAAGAAGGGGTTTAATATGAAAATATGAAATTATAAATACCAAATAAAATATGAAATTTTTTGATTGGCTTATTTTTAAGTTCATGGCTTACCCCAAACCGCCAACTGCAAACCCTAAACCCTAAACCCCAAGCCTTAAACATTAAACCCTAAACCCTAAACC
>NW_006238903.1:6542-6869 GCF_000375325.1 Capsella rubella | reverse complement strand
TGAACAGATTAACGGTTGATTTGTGACCAGATCCGTGATGGCTAGTTACGGTGATCTACCTTTTCCAAGAGGAAAGTTCTAGGTTGGGTTTGATCTCTGTGACGGTTTGCGGTGGGGTTCGTGAGCTCCAGCCTAAGAATTGGTGTCAAGTCTTAATCGCAAACGAGCTGTCCTTGCTAGAGTTGGATTTAGTAGGTAGTTTATGTTTTCGGTGTACTGCCCGTTTTCAGATCTCTTTTCCAACAGTCTCCTTCTTTTTTTCCTATAATATTTGTGATTTCTCATATTTTTTAAATTATATGTCGATTTTTGTATCAAATTTCCTAT
>NW_006238903.1:6028-6254 GCF_000375325.1 Capsella rubella | reverse complement strand
TGCAAACCCTAAACCCAAAACCCCAAGCCTTAAACATTAAACCCTAAACCCTAAACCCTAACCCTAAACCTAAACCCTAAACCCTAAACCCTAAACCCCAAACCCTAAACCTTAAATAGCTTTGCCAATCTAGGGCCTATGGGCAGGGATTAAAGCAGGTGGTGGCACTTTTCTTCTATGGTGGTGTAAGGCGTGGTTGGTTCTGTCGTTCAACGCCAGACGATTT
>NW_006238903.1:5023-5928 GCF_000375325.1 Capsella rubella | reverse complement strand
CTAAGTGGCATGTGAGCGATAGATCTGTCTTGCTGCGGAAATTGAGCTTCAAACCAGTGGGTTCACCACTTTGCGAACAAATTAACGGTTCATCTATAACTAGATCCTTGATGGCTATTTACGGTGATCAACCTTTTCCAAGAGGAAAGTTCTAGGTTGGGTTTTATCTCTGTGACGGTTTGCGGTGGGGTTCGCGAGCTCTAGCCTAAGAATTGGTGTCAAGTCTTAGTCGCAAACGAGCTGTCCTTGCTAGCGTTGGATTTAGTAGGTAGTATATGTTTTTGGTGTACTGCCCGTTTTCAGATCTCTTTTCCAACAGTATCCTTCTTTTTTTCCTATAATATTTGTGATTTCTCATATTTTTTAAATTATATGTCGATTTTTGTATCAAATTTCCTATACTATTTCGGTCAATAATAAAATTTGGCGGGAAAATTTCTGTCGAAATTTTTTTGTCAAAAACTTTTTGGCGGAAAACTTTTTGTCGGAAAATTTTGGCGGAAAAAATTTTGGCGGAAAAAATTTTGGCGGGAAATTTCGTGGAAAGAATAGGAAGAAGGGGTTTAATATAAAAATATGAAATTATAAATTCCAAATAAAATATGAAATTTTTTGATTGGCTTATTTTTAAGTTCATGGCTTACCCCAAACCGCCAACTCCAAACACTAAACCCTAAACCCCAAAACCTAAACCCCAAGCCCTAAACCCTAAACCCTAACCCTAAACCCTAAACCCTAAACCCCAAACCTTAAACCTTAAATAGCTTTGCCAATCTAGGGCCTATGGGCAGGGATTAAAGCAGGTGGTGGGCGCTTTCCTTCTATGGTGGTGTAAGGCGTGGTTGGATCTGTCGTTCAATGCCAGAAGATTTCTCTCTTTCACGGCGACCTGAGATGATGTTGAT
>NW_006238903.1:2068-2696 GCF_000375325.1 Capsella rubella | reverse complement strand
TTTAACCCCCCCAAAAACCCGACCCAAACCTAACCAAAACCCCTAAAACCAACCTAAACCCCCAACGACCCTTAAAACCGTTAAACCCTAACCCTAAACCCTAAACCCTAACCTAAACCCCCCTATAAACCCTAAACCCCAAACCCTAAACCTTAAATAGCTTTGCCAATCTAGGCCCTATGGGCAGGGATTAAAGCAGGTGGTGGCACTTTTCTTCTATGGTGGTGTAAGGCGTGGTTGGTTCTGTCGTTCAATGCCAGACGATTTCTCTCATTCACGGCGACCTGAGATGATGTTGCTTCGATCTGCTGGTTGAAGGCTTTGGCAGATCTGGATCAGACTTCTCTTGGCTAAGTGGCATGTGAGCGATAGATCTGTCTTGCTGCGGAAATTGAGCTTCAAACCAGTGGGTTCACCACTTTGCGAACAAATTAACGGTTCATCTGTGACCAGATCCTTGATGGCTAGTTACGGTGATCAACCTTTTCCAAGAGGAAAGTTCTAGGTTTGGTTTGATCTCTGTGACGGTTTGCGGTGGGGTTCGCGAGCTCCAGCCTAAGAATTGGTGTCAAGTCTTAGTCGCAAACGAGATGTCCTTGCTAGCGTTGGATTTAGTAGGTACTTTATG
>NW_006238903.1:1707-1943 GCF_000375325.1 Capsella rubella | reverse complement strand
TTTTGGTCAGAAATAAAATTTGGCGGGAAAATTTCTGTCGAAATGTTTTTTGTGAAAAATATTTTGGCGTGAAAATTTTTGTCTAAAACTTTTGGGCAGGAAACTTTTTGTCGGAAATTTGGCGGAAAAATTTTTGACGGAAAAAATTTTGGCGGGAAATTTCGTGGAAAGAATAGGAAGAAGGGGTTTAATATGAAAACATGAAAATATAAATTCCAAATAAAATTGAAATTTTT
>NW_006238903.1:1147-1607 GCF_000375325.1 Capsella rubella | reverse complement strand
CCCAAACCGCCAACTGCAAACCTTAAACCCCAAGCCTTAAACGTTAAACCCTAAACCCGAACCCTAAACCTAAACCCTAAACCCTAAACCCTAAACCCCAAACCCTAAACCTTAAATAGCTTTGCCAATCTAGGGCCTATGGGCAGGGATTAAAGCAGGTGGTGGCACTTTTCTTCTTTGGTGGTGTAAGGCGTGGTTGGTTCTGTCGTTCAATGCCAGACGATTTCTCTCATTCACGGCGACCTGAGATGATGTTGCTTCGATCTGCTGGTTGAAGGATTTGGCGGATCTGGATCAGACTTCTCTTGGCTAAGTGGCATGTGAGCGATAGATTTGTCTTGCTATGGAAATTGAGCTTCAAACCAGTGGGTTCACCACGTTGCGAACAAATTAACGGTTGATTTGTGACCAGATCCTTGATGGCTAGTTACGGTGATCTACCTTTTCCAAGAGGAAAGTT
>NW_006238903.1:0-1047 GCF_000375325.1 Capsella rubella | reverse complement strand
GGTTTGCGGTGGGGTTCGTGAGCTCCAGCCTAAGAATTGGTGTCTAGTCTTAGTCGCAAACGAGCTGTCCTTGCTAGCGTTGGATTTAGTAGGTAGTATATGTTTTTGGTGTACTGCCCGTTTTCAGATCTCTTTTCCAACAGTATCCTTCTTTTTTTCCTATAATATTTGTGATTTCTCATATTTTTTAAATTATATGTCGATTTTTGTATCAAATTTCCTATACTATTTCGGTCAATAATAAAATTTGGCGGGAAAATTTCTGTCAAAAAATATTTTGGCGTGAAAATTTTTGTCTAAAACTTTTGGGCGGGAAACTTTTTGTCGAAAAATTTTGGCTGAAAAATTTTCAATGAAAACATTTTGGCGGGAAATTTCGTGGAAAGAATAGGAAGAATAGGTTTAATATGAAAATATGAAATTATAAATTCCAAATAAAATATGAAGTTTTTTGATTGGCTTATTTTTAAGTTCATGGCTTACCCCAAACCGCCAACTACAAACCCTAAACACTAAACCCCAAGCCTTAAACGTTAAACCCTAAACCCTAAACCCTAACCCTAAACCTAAACCCTAAACCTTAAACCCTAAACCCCAAACCCTAAACCTTAAATAGCTTTGCCAATCTAGGCCCTATGGGCAGGGATTAAAGCAGGTGGTGGCACTTTTCTTCTATGGTGGTGTAAGGCGTGGTTGGTTCTGTCGTTCAATGCCAGACGATTTCTCTCATTCACGGCGACCTGAGATGATGTTGCTTCGATCTGCTGGTTGAAGGCTTTGGCAGATCTGGATCAGACTTCTCTTGGCTAAGTGGCATGTGAGCGATAGATCTGTCTTGCTGCGGAAATTGAGCTTCAAACCAGTGGGTTCACCACTTTGCGAACAAATTAACGGTTCATCTGTGACCAGATCCTTGATGGCTAGTTACGGTGATCAACCTTTTCCAAGAGGAAAGTTCTAGGTTTGGTTTGATCTCTGTGACGGTTTGCGGTGGGGTTCGCGAGCTCCAGCCTAAGAATTGGTGTCAAGTCTTAGTCGCAAACGAGA
>NW_006238904.1:113117-114871 GCF_000375325.1 Capsella rubella | reverse complement strand
GCTGAAATTTGGGCCGAAATGAGCTAAGAACCCATAACCATTGCTTTCAAGCATTAAATGGCTTGAATAATATTTTTTGTGGTTCAAATATGTTAGAATACAATAAGTTTGATTGATTACAAGTGCTAGAGCATCATGAAGAGTGTTTAGAAGTTTGGAGAAAGACTTGTTGAAATTTGGTCCCAAATGGGCTAAGAACTCTGAAACATTGCGTTGCACCACTAAATGGATAGTTTAGTATTGTTTGGGGTTAGAATAGGTTAGAATACATTAAATTTTATTGATTAAAAGTTCTAGAGATGAATGAAGAGTGTTTAGAAGAGTGTAGAAAGACTTGCGGAAATTTGGGACGAAATGAGCTAAGAACCCACAACCATTGCTTTCAAGCATTAAATGGCTTGAATAATTGTTTTTTGTGGTTAAAATATGTTAGAATACAATAAGTTTGATTGATTACAAGTGCTAGAGCATCATGAAGAGTGTTTAGAAGTTTGGAGAACGACTTGTTGAAATTTGGTCCCAAATGGGGTAAGAACTCTGAAACATTGCGTTGCACCACTAAATGGATAGTTTAGTGTTGTTTGGGGTTAGAATAGGTTATAATACATTAAATTTTATTGATTACAAGTTCTAGAGATGCATGAAGAGTGTTTAGAAGAGTGTAGAAAGACTTGCTGAAATTTGGGCCGAAATGAGCTAAGAACCCACAACCATTGCTTTCAAGCATTAAATGTCTTGAATAATGTTTTTTGTTGTTAAAATATGTTAGAATACAATAAGTTTGATTGATTACAAGTGCTAGAGCATCATGAAGAGTGTTTAGAAGTTTGGAGGAAGACTTGTTGAAATTTGGTCCCAAATGGGCTAAGAACTCGGAAACATTGCGTTGAACCACTAAATGTTTTGTTTAGTGTTCTTTGGGATTAGAATAGGTTAGAGTACATTAAATTTGATTGATTACAAGTTCTAGAGATGTATGAAGAGTGTTTAGAAAAGTGTAGAAAGACTTGCTGAAATTTGGGCCGAAATGGGCTAAGAACCCACAACCATTGCTTTCAAGAATTAAATGGCTTGTCTACTGTGTTTTGGGGTTAGAATATGGTAGAATACAATAGTTTTGATTGATTACAAGTGCTAAAGCATCATGACGAGTGTTTAGAAGTTTGGAGGAAGACTTGTTGAAATTTTCTCCCAAATTGGCTAAGAACTCGAAAACATTGCGTTGCACCACTAAATGGCCTGTTTAGTGTTCTTTGGGGTTAGAATAGGTTAGAATACAATAATTTTGATTGATTACAAGTGCTAGAGCAGCATGAAGAGTGTTTAGAAGTTTGGAGAAAGACTTGTTGAAATTTGGTCCCAAATGGGCTAAGAACTTGGAAACATTGCGTTGAACCACTAAATGGCTTGTTTAGTGTTCTTTCGGGTTAGAATAGGTTAGAATACATTAAATTTGATTGATTACGAGTTCTAGAGATGCATGAAGAGTGTTTAGAAGAGTGTAGAAAGACTTGCTGAAATTTGGGCCGAAATGGGCTAAGAACCTACAACCATTGCTTTCAAGCATTAAATGGCTTGTATACTGTTTTTTGGGGTTAGAATATGTAAGGATACAATAATTTGTATTGATTACAAGTGCTAGAGCATCATGAAGAGTGTTTAGAAGTTTGGAGAAAGTCTTGTTGAAATTCAGTCCCAAATGGGCTAAGTACTCGGAAACATTGCGTTGAACCACTAAATGGCTTGTTTAGTGT
>NW_006238904.1:112587-113017 GCF_000375325.1 Capsella rubella | reverse complement strand
TTACAAGTTCTAGAGATGCATGAAGAGTGTTTAGAAGAGTTTAGAAAGACTTGCTGAAATTTGAGCCGAAATGGGCTAAGAACCCACAACCATTGCTTTCAAGCATTAAATGGCTTGTATACTGTTTTTTGGGTTATAATATGTTATAATACAATAATTTTGATTGATTACAAGTGCTAGAGCATCATGAAGAGTGTTTGGATGTTTGGAGAAAGACTTGTTGACATTTGGTCCCAAATAGGCTAAGAACTCGGAAACATTGCGTTGAACCAGTAAATGGCTTGTTTAGTGTTCTGTGGGGTTAGAATAGGTTAAAGTACATTAAATTTGATTTATTAAAAGTTCTAGAGATGCATGAAGAGTGTTTAGAAGAGTGTAGAAAGACTTGCTGAAATTTGGGCCGAAATGGGTTAAGAACCCACCACCATTT
>NW_006238904.1:108295-109033 GCF_000375325.1 Capsella rubella | reverse complement strand
AGAATAGGTTAGAATACATTAAATTTGATTGATTACAAGTTCTAGAGATGCATGAAGAGTGTTTAGAAGAGTTTAGAAAGACTTGCTGAAATTTGAGCCGAAATGGGCTAAGAACCCACAACCATTGCTTTCAAGCATTAAATGGCTTGTATACTGTTTTTTGGGGTTATAATATGTTATAATACAATATTTTTGATTGATTACAAGTGCTAGAGCATCAAGACGAGTGTTTAGAAGTGTGGAGAAAGACTTGTTGAAATTTGGTCCCAAATAGGCTAAGAACTCGGAAACATTGCGTTGAACCATAAATGGCTTGTTTAGTGTTTTTTTGGGCTAGAATAGGTTAGAATACATTAAATTTATTGATTACAAGTTCTAGATATGCATGAAGAGTGTTTCGAAGAGTGTAGAAAGACTTACTGAAATTTGGGACGAAATGAGCTAACAACCCACAACCATTGCTTTCAAGCATTAAATGGCTTGTCTACTGTTTTTTGGGGTTAGAATAAGTTAGAATACAATAAGTTTGATTGATTACAAGTGCTAGAGCATCATGAAGAGTGTTTAGAAGTTTGGAGAAAGACTTGTTGACATTTGGTCCCAAATAGGCTAAGAACTCGGAAACATTGCGTTGAACCAGTAAATGGCTTGTTTAGTGTTCTGTGGGGTTAGAATAGGTTAAAGTACATTAAATTTGATTTATTACAAGTTCTAGAGATGCATGAAGAGTGTTTAGAA
>NW_006238904.1:107350-108175 GCF_000375325.1 Capsella rubella | reverse complement strand
AATTTTGATTGATTACAATTCCTAGAGAATCATGAAGAGTGTTTAGAAGTTTGGAGAAAGACTTGTTGAAATTTGGTCCCAAATAGGCTAAGAACTCGGAAACATTGCGTTGAACCACTAAATGGCTTGTTTAGTGTTCTTTGGGGTTAGAATAGGTTAAAGTACATTAAATTTGATTGATTACAAGTTCTAGAGATGCATGAAATGTGTTTAGAAGAGTTTAGAAAGACTTGCTGAAATTTGGGCCGAAATGGGCTAAGAACCTACAACCATTGCTTTCAAGCATTAAATGGCTTGTCTACTGTTTTTTGGGGTTAGAATATGTTGGAATACAATAATTTTGATTGATTACAAGTGCTAGAGAATCATGAAGGGTGTTTAGAAGTTTGGAGAAAGACTTGTTGAAATTTGGTCCCAAATAGGCTAAGAACTCGGAAACATTGCGTTGAACAACTAAATGGCTTGGTTAGTGTTCTTTGGGGTTATAATAGGTTAAAGTACATTAAATTTGATTGATTACAAGTTCTAGAGATGCATGAATAGTGTTTAGAAGAGTGTAAGGAGACTTGCTGAAATTTGGGCCGAAATGGGTTAAGAACCTACAAACATTGCTTTCAAGCATTAAATGGCTTGTATACTGTTTTTTGGGGTTAGAATAAGTTAGAATACAATAATTTTGATTGATTACAAGTGCTAGAGCATCATGAAGAGTATTTAGAAGTTTGTAGGAAGACTTGTTGAAATTTGGTCCCAAATTGGCTAAGAACTCGAAAACACTGCGTTGCACCACTAAATGGCTTCTTTAGTGTTCTTTGGGGTTAGAAA
>NW_006238904.1:106542-107219 GCF_000375325.1 Capsella rubella | reverse complement strand
ATTAAAAGGCTTGTCTACTGTTTTTTGGGGTTAGAATATGTTGGAATACAATAATCTTGATTGATTACAAGTGCTAGAGAATCATGAAGAGTGTTTAGAAGTTTGGAGAAAGACTTGTTGAAATTTGGTCCCAAATAGGCTAAGACCTCGGAAACATTGTGTTGAACCACAAAATGGTTTGTTTAGTGTTCTTTGGGGTTAGAATAGGTTAAGTACATTAAATTTGATTGATTACAAGTTCTAGGGATGCATGAATAGTGTTTAGAAGAGTGTAGAAAGACTTGCTGAAATTTGGGCCGAAATGGGTTAAGAACCCACAACCAATTCTTTCAAGCATTAAATGACTTGTATACTGTTTTTTGGGGTTAGAATATGTTAGAATACAATAATTTTGATTGATTACAAGTTCTAGAGCATCATGAAGAGCGTATAGAAGTTTGGAGAAAGACTTGTTGAAATTTGGTCCCAAATGGGTTAAACGGAAACATTTCGTTGAACTACTAAGTGGCTTGTGTAGTGTTCTTTGGGGTTAGAATAGGTTAGAGTACATTAAATTTGATTGATTACAAGTTCTATAGATGCATGAAGAGTGTTTAGAGGAGTGTAGAAAGACTTGCCGAAATTTGGGCCGAAATGAGCTAAGAACCCACAACCATTGCTTTCAAGCATTAAATGGC
>NW_006238904.1:105291-106442 GCF_000375325.1 Capsella rubella | reverse complement strand
GCTGAAATTTGGGACGAAATGAGCTAAGAACCCACAACCATTGCTTTCAAGCATTAAATGGCTTGTCTACTGTTTTTTGTGGTTAAAATATGTTAGAATACAATAAGTTTGATTGATTACAAGTGCTAGAGCAACATGAAGAGTGTTTAGAAGTTTGGAGGAAGACTTGTTGAAATTTGGTCCCAAATGGGCTAAGAAATCGAAAACATTGCGTTGAACCACTAAATTTCTTGTTTAGTGTTCTTTGGGGTTAGAATAGGTTAGAGTACATTAAATTTGATTGACTACAAGTTCTAGAGATGCATGAAGAGTGTTTAGAAGAGTGTAGAAAGACTTGCAGAATTTTGGGCCGAAATGGGCTAAGAACCTACAACCATTGGTTTCAAGCATTAAATGGATTGTCTACTGTTTTTTGGGTTTAGAATATGTTAGAATACAATAATTTTGATTGATTACAAGTGCTAGAGCATCATGAAGAGTGTTTGGAAGTTTGGAGAAAGACTTGTTGACATTTGGTCCCAAATAGGCTAAGAACTCGGAAACATTGCGTTGAACCACTAAATGGCTTGTTTAGTGTTCTTTGGGGTTAGAATAGGTTAAAGTACATTAAATTTGATTTATTACAAGTTCTAGAGATGCATGAAGAGTGTTTAGAAGAGTATAAAAAGACTTGCTGAAATTTGGGCCGAAATGTGTTAAGAACCCACAACCATTGCGTTCAAGCATTTAATGGCTTGTATACTGTTTTTTGGGATTAGAATATGTTAGAATACAGTAATTTTGATTGATTACAATTTCTAGAGCATCGTGAAGAGTGTTTAGAAGTTTGGAGAAAGACTTATTGAAATTAGGTCCCAAATAGGCTAAGAACTCGGAAACATTGCGTTGAACCACTAAATGGCTTGTTTAGTGCTCTTTGGGGTTAGAATAGGTTAGAATACATTAAATTTGATTGACTACAAGTTCTAGAGATGCATGAAGAGTGTTTTGAAGAGTTTAGAAAGACTTGCTGAAATTTGGGCCGAAATGGGCTAAGAACTCGGAAACATTGCTTTCAAGCATAAAATGGCTTGTATACTGTTTTTTTGGGGTTAGAATATGTTAGAATACAATAATTTTGATTGATTACAAGTGCTAGAGCATCATGAAGA
>NW_006238904.1:104919-105191 GCF_000375325.1 Capsella rubella | reverse complement strand
CATCATGAAGAGTGTATAGAAGTTTGGAGAAAGACCTGTTGAAATTTGGTCCCAAATGGGCTAAGAACTCTGAAACATTGCGTTGCACCACTAAATGGATAGTTTAGTGTTGTGTGGGGTTAGAATAGGTTAGAATACATTATATTTGATTGATTACAATTTCTAGAGATGCATGAAGAGTGTTTAGAAGAGTGTAGAAAGACTTGCTGAAATTTAGGACGAAATGAGCTAAAAACCCACAACCATTGCTTTCAATCATTAAATGGCTTGAA
>NW_006238904.1:103289-104819 GCF_000375325.1 Capsella rubella | reverse complement strand
TTATTGATTACAAGTGTTAGAGTATCATGAAGAGTGTTTAGAAGTTTGGAGAAAGACTTGTTAATATTTGGTCCCAAATGGGCTAAGAACTCGGAAACATTGCGTTGAACCACTAAATGGCTTGTTTAGTGTTCTTTGGGGTTAGAAAAGGTTAAATTACATTACATTTGATTGATTACAAGTTCTAGAGATGCATGAAATGTGTTTAGAAGAGTTTAGAAAGACTTGCTGAAATTTGGGCCGAATTGGGCTAAGAACCTACAACCATTGCTTTCAAGCATTAAATGGCTTGTATACTGTTTTTTGGGGTTAAAATAAGTTAGAATACAATAATTTTGATTGATTACAAGTGCTAGAGCATCATGAAGAGTGTTTAGAAGTTTGGAGGAAGACTTGTTGAAATTTTGTCCCAAATGGGCTAAAAATCGGAAACATTGTGTTGCACCACTAAATGGATAGTTTAGTTTTGTTTGGGGTTAGAATAGGTTAGAATAAATTAAATTTGATTGATTACAATTTCTAGAGATGCATGAAGAGTGTTTAGAAGAGTGTAGAAAGACTTGCTGAAATTTAGGACGAAATGAGCTAAGAACCCACAACCATTGCTTTCAAGCATTAAATGGCTTGTATACTGTTTTTTAGGGTTATAATAACTTAGAATACAATAATTTTGATTGATTACAAGTGCTAGAGCATCACGAAGAAGGTTTAGAAGTTTGGAGAAAGACTTGTTGAAATTTGGTCCCAAATGGGCTAAGAACTCGGAAACATTGCGTTGAACCACTAAATAGCTTGTTTAGTGTTCTTTGGGGTTAGAATAGGTTAAAGTACATTAAACTTGATTTATTAGAAGTTCTAGAGATGCATGAAGAGTGTTTAGAAGAGTGTAGAAAGACTTGCTGAAATTTGGGCCGAAATGGGTTAAGAACCCACAACCATTGCTTTCAAGCATTAAATGGCTTGTATACTGTTTTTTGGGGTTAGAATATGTTAGAATACAATAATTTGTATTGATTACAAGTGTTAGAGTATCATGAAGAGTGTTTAGAAGTTTGGAGAAAGACTTGTTGAAATTTGGTCCCAAATGGGCTAAGAACTCGGAAACATTGCGTTGAACCACTAAATGGCTTGTTTAGTGTTATTTGGGGTTAGAATAGGTTAGAATACATTAAATTCGATTGGTTAAAAGTTCTAGAGATGCATGAAGAGTGTTTAGAAGAGTGTAGAAAGACTGGCTGAAATTTTGGCCGAAATGGGCTAAGAACCCACAACCATTGCTTTGAAGCATTAAATGGCTTGTCTACTGTTTTTTGGGGTTAGAATATTTTAGAATACAATAAGTTTGATTGATTAAGAGTGCTAGAGCATCATGAAGAGTGTTTAGAAGTTTGGAGAAAGACTTGTTTAAATTTGGTCCCAAATGGGCTAAGAACTCGGAAACATTGTGTTCCACCACTAAATGGCTTCTTTAGTGTTCTTTGGGGTTTGAATAGGTTAGAATACATTAAATTTGATTGATTACAAGTTCTA
>NW_006238904.1:102356-102857 GCF_000375325.1 Capsella rubella | reverse complement strand
ATACTGTTTTTTTGGGGTTAGAATATGTTAGAATACAATAAATTTAATTGATTACAAGTGCTAGAGCATCATGAAGAGTGTTTAGAAGTTTGGAGAAAGACTTGTTGAAATTTGGTCCCAAATGGGCTAAGAACTCGGAAACATTGTGTTGAACCACTAAATGGCTTGTTTAGTATTCTTTGGGGTTAGAATAGGTTAAAATACATTAAATTTGATTGATTACAAGTTCTAGAGATGCATGAAGAGTGTTTAGAAGAGTGTAGAAAGACTTGCTAAAATTTGGGCCGAAATGGGTTAAGAACCCACAACCATTGCTTTCAAGCATTAAATGGCTTGTATACAGTTTTTTGGGGTTAGAATATGTTAGAATACAATAATTTTGATTGATTATAAGTGCTAGAGCATCATGAAGAGTGTTGAGAAGTTTGGAGAAAGACTTGTTGAAATTTGGTCCCAAATAGGCTAAGAACTCGGAAACATTGCGTTGAACCACTAAATGGC
>NW_006238904.1:101871-102256 GCF_000375325.1 Capsella rubella | reverse complement strand
GTTGAAATTTGGTCCCAAATAGGCTAAGAACTCGGAAACATTGCGTTGAACCACTAAATGACTTGTTTAGTGTTCTTTGGGGTTAGAAGAGGTTAAAGTACATTAAATTTGTTGATTACAAGTTCTAGAGATGCATGAATAGTGTTTAGAAGAGTGTAGAAAGACTTGCTGAAATTTGGGCCAAAATGGGTTAAGAACCCACAACCATTGCTTTCAAGCATTAAATGGCTTGTATTCTGTATTTTGGGGTTAGAATATGTTAGAATACAATAATTTTGATTGATTACAAGTGCAAGAGCATCATGAAGAGTGTTTAGAAGTTTGGAGAAAGACTTGTTGAAATTTGGTCCCAAATAGGCTAAGAACTTGGAAACATTGCGTTGAA
>NW_006238904.1:101059-101737 GCF_000375325.1 Capsella rubella | reverse complement strand
AAATGGGCTAAGAACCTACAACCATTGCTTTCAAGCATTAAATGGCTTGTCTACTATTTTTTGGGGTTGGAATATGTTGGAATACAATAATTTTGATTGATTACAAGTGCTAGAGAATCATGAAGAGTGTTTAGAAGTTTGGAGAAAGACTTGTTGAAATTTGGTCCCAAATAGGCTAAGAACTCGGAAACATTGCGTTGAACCACTAAATGACTTGTTTAGTGTTCTTTGGGGTTAGAATAGGTTAAAGTACATTAAATTTGTTGATTACAAGTTCTAGAGATGCATGAATAGTGTTTAGAAGAGTGTAAGGAGACTTGCTGAAATTTGGGCCGAAATGGGTTAAGAACCTACAAACATTGCTTTCAAGCATTAAATGGCTTGTATACTGTTTTTTGGGGTTAGAATAAGTTAGAATACAATAATTTTGATTGATTACAAGTGCTAGAGCATCATGAAGAGTGTTTAGAATTTTGGAGAAAGACTTGTTGAAATTTAGTCCCAAATAGAATAAGAACGCGGAAACATTGCGTTGAACCACTAAATGGCTTGTTTAGTGTTCTTTGGGGTTAGAATAGGTTAAAGTACAATAAATTTGATTGATTACAAGTTCTAGAGATGCATGAATAGTGTTTAGAAGAGTGTAGAAAGACTTGCTGAAATTTGGGCCGAAATGGA
>NW_006238904.1:99985-100959 GCF_000375325.1 Capsella rubella | reverse complement strand
CTGTTTTTTGGGGTTATAATATGTTGGAATACAATAGTTTTGATTGATTACAAGTGCTAGAGAATCATGAAGAGTGTTTAGAAGTTTGGAGAAAGACTTGTTGAAATTTGGTCCCAAATAGGTTAAGAACTCGGAAACATTGCGTTGAACAACTAAATGGCTTGTGTAGTGTTCTTTGGGGTTAGAATAGGTTAGAGTACATTAAATATGATTGATTACAAGTTTTAGAGATGCATGAAGAGTGTTTAGAATAGTGTAGAAAGAATTGCTGAAATTTGGGCCGAATTGGGCTAAGAACCTACAATCATTGCTTTCAAGCATTAAATGGCTTGTCTACTGTTTTTTGGGGTTAGAATATGTTAGAATACAATAATTTTAATTGATTACAAGTGCTAGAGCATCATGAAGGGTGTTTAGAAGTTTGGAGAAAGACTTGTTGAAATTTGGTCCCAAATAGGCTAAGAACTCGGAAACATTGCGTTGAACCACTAAATGGCTTGTTTAGTGTTCTTTGGGGTTAGAATAGGTTAAAGTACATTAAATTTGATTGATTACAAGTTCTAGAGATGCATGAAATGTGTTCAGAAGAGTTTAGAAAGACTTGCTGAAATTTGGGCCGAAATGGGCTAAGAACCTACAACCATTGCTTTCAAGCATTAAATGGCTTGTCTACTGTTTTTGGGGTTAGAATATGTTGGAATACAATAATTTTGATTGATTACAAGTGCTAGAGAATCATGAAGGGTGTTTAGAAGTTTGGAGAAAGACTTGTTGAAATTTGGTCCCAAATAGGCTAAGAACTCGGAAACATTGCGTTGAACAACTAAATGGCTTGGTTAGTGTTGTTTGGGGTTATAATAGGTTAAAGTACATTAAATTTGATTTATTACAAGTTCTAGAGATGCATGAATAGTGTTTAGAAGAGTGTAGAAAGACTTGCTGAAATTTGGGCCGACATGGGTTAAGAACCCACA
>NW_006238904.1:99462-99885 GCF_000375325.1 Capsella rubella | reverse complement strand
AATGGCTTGTCTACTGTGTTTTGGGGTTAGAATATGTTGGAATACAATAATTTTGATTGATTACAAGTGCTAGAGAATCATGAAGAGTGTTTAGAAGTTTGGAGAAAGACTTGTTGAAATATGGTCCCAAATAGGCTAAGAACTCGGAAACATTGCGTTGAACCACTAAATGGCTTGTTTAGTGTTCTTTGGGGTTAGAATAGGTTAAAGTACATTAAATTTGTTGATTACAAGTTCTAGATATGCATGAATAGTGTTTAGAAGAGTGTAAGAAGACTTGCTGAAATTTGGGCCGAAATGGGTTAAGAACCCACAACCATTGCTTTCAAGCATTAAATGGCTTGTATACTGTTTTTTGGGGTAGAATAAGTTAGAATACAATAATTTTGATTGATTACAAGTGCTAGAGCATCATGAAGAGTG
>NW_006238904.1:98606-99194 GCF_000375325.1 Capsella rubella | reverse complement strand
TGTGGTTAAAATATGTTAGAATACAATAATTTTGATTGATTACAAAGTCTAGAGCATCATGAAGAGTGTTTAGAAGTTTGGAGAAAGACTTGTTGAAATTTGGTCCCAAATGGGCTAAGAACTCGGAAACATTGCGTTGAACCCCTAAATGGCTTGTGTAGTGTTCTTTAGGGTTAGAATAGGTTAGAGTACATTAAATTTGATTGGTTACAAGTTCTAGAGATACGTGAAGAGTGTTTAGAAGAGTGTAGAAAGACTTGCTGAAATTTGGGCCGAAATGGGCTAAGAACCTACGACCATTGCTTTCAAGCATTAAATGGCTTGTCTACTGTTTTTAGGGTTAGAATAACTTAGAATACAATAAGTTTGATTGATTACAAGTGCTAGAGAATCATGAAGATTGTTTAGAAGTTTGGAGAAAGACTTGTTGAAATTCAGTCCCAAATGGGCTAAGTACTCGGAAACATTGCGTTGAACCACTAAATGGCTTGTGTAGTGTTCTTTGGGGTTAGAATAGGTTAGAGTACATTAAATTTGATTGATTATAAGTTCTAGAGATGCATGAAGAGTGTTTAGAAGAGTGTAGAA
>NW_006238904.1:96708-98506 GCF_000375325.1 Capsella rubella | reverse complement strand
TAGAATATGTTAGAATACAATAAGTTTGATTGATTAAGAGTGCTAGAGCATCATGAAGAGTGTTTAGAAGTTTGGAGAAAGACTTGTTGAAATTTGGTCCCAAATAGGCTAAGAACTCGGAAACATTGTTTTGAACCACTAGATGGCTTGTTTAGTGTTCTTTGGGGTTAGAATAGGTTAAAGTGCATTAAATTTGATTGATTACAAGTTCTAGAGATGCATGAAGAGTGTTTAGAAGAGTGTAGAAAGAGTTGCTGAAATTTGGGCCAAAATGGGTTAAGAACCCACAACCATTGCTTTCAAGAATTAAATGACTTGTATACTGTGTTTTGGGGTTAGAATATGTTAGAATACAATAATTTGTATTGATTACAAGTGTTAGAGTATCATGAAGAGTGTTTAGAAGTTTGGAGAAAGACTTGTTGATATTTGGTCCCAAATGGGCTAAGAACTCGGAAACATTGCGTTAAACCACTAAATGGCTTGTTTAGTGTTCTTTGGGGTTAGAATAGGATAGAATACATTAAATTTGATTGAATACAAGTTCTAGAGATGCATGTAGAGTGTTTAGAAGAGTGTAGAAAGACTTGCTGAAATTTGGGACGAAAGGAGCTAAGAACCCACAACCATTGCTTTCAATCATTAAATGGCTTGAATAATGTTTTTGTGGTTAAAATATGTTAGAATACAATAAGTTTGATTGATTACAAGTGCTAGAGCATCATGAAGAGTGTTTAGAAGTTTGGAGAAAGACTTGTTGAAATTTGGTCCCAAATAGGCTAAGAACTTGGAAACATTGCGTTGAACCACTAAATGGCTTGTTTAGTGTTCTTTGGGGTTAGAATAGGTTAAAGTACATTAAATCTGATTGATTACAAGTTCTAGAGATGCATGAAATGTGTTTAGAAGAGTTTAGAAAGACTTGCTGAAATTTGGGCCGAAATGGGATAAGAACCTACAACCATTGATTTCAAGCATTAAATGGCTTGTCTACTGTTTTTTGGGGTTAAAATATGTTGGAATTCAATAATTTTGATTGATTACAAGTACTAGAGAATCATGAAGAGTGTTTAGAAGTTTGGAGAAAGACTTGTTGAAATTTGGTCCCAAATAGGCTAACAACTCGGAAACATTGCGTTGAACAACTAACTGGCTTGGTTAGTGTTCTTTGGGATTATAATAGGTTAAAGTACATTAAATTTGATTGATTACAAGTTCTAGAGATGCATGAATAGTGTTTAGAAGAGTGTAGAAAGACTTGCTGAAATTTGGGCCGAAATGGGTTAAGAACCCACAACCATTGCTTTCAAGCATTAAATGGCTTGTCTACTATTTTTTGGGTTTAGAATATGTTGGAATACAATAAATTTGATTGATTACAAGTGCTAGAGAATCATGAAGAGTGTTTAGAAGTTTGGAGAAAGACTTGTTGAAATTTGGTCCCAAATAGGCTAAGAACTCGGAAACATTGCGTTGAAGCACTAAATGGCTTGTTTAGTGTTCTTTGGGGTTAGAATAGGTTAAAGTACATTAAATTTGATTGATTACAAGTTCTAGAGATGCATGAAATGTGTTTAGAAGAGTTTAGAAAGACTTACTGAAATTTGGGCCGAAATGGGCTAAGAACCTACAACCATTGCTTTCAAGCATTAAATGGCTTGTCTACTGTTTTTTGGGTTTGAATATGTTGGAATACAATAGTTTTGATTGATTACAAGTTCTAGAGAATCATGAAGAGTGTTTAGAAGTTTGGAGAAAGACTTGTTGAAATTTGGTCCCAAATAGGCTAAAAACTCGG
>NW_006238904.1:95986-96608 GCF_000375325.1 Capsella rubella | reverse complement strand
ATTAAATCTGATTGATTACAAGTTCTAGAGATGCATGAAGAGTGTTTAGAAGTGTGTAGAATGACTTGCTGAAATTTGGGCCGAAATGGGTTAAGAACCCACAACCATTACTTTCAAGCATTAAATGGCTTCTATACTGTTTTTTCGGGTTATAATATCTTAGAATACAATAATTTTGATTGATTACAAGTGCTAGAGCATCATGAAGAGTGTTTAGAAGTTTGGAGATAGACTTGTTGAAATTTGGTCCCAAATGGGCTAAGAACTCGGAAACATTGCGTTGAACCACTATATGGCTTGTTTAGTGTTCTTTGGGGTTAGAATAGGTTAGAATACATTAAATTTGATTGATTACGAGTTCTAGAGATGCATGAAGAGTGTTTAGAAGAGAGTAGAAAGACTTGCTGAAATTTGGGCCGAAATGGGTTAAGAACCTACAACCATTGCTTTCAAGCATTAAATGGCTTGTCTACTGTTTTTGGGGTTAGAATAACTTAGAATACAATAATTTTGATTGATTACAAGTGCAAGAGCATCATGAAGAGTGTTTAGAAGTTTGGAGAAAGACTTGTTGAAATTTGGTCCCAAATAGGCTAAGAACTTGGAAACATTGCGTTGAACC
>NW_006238904.1:94587-95886 GCF_000375325.1 Capsella rubella | reverse complement strand
GTTAAAGTACATTAAATTTGATTGACTACAAGTTATAGAAATGCATGAAGAGTGTTTAGAAGAGTGTAGAAAGACTTGCTGAAATTTGGGCCGAAATGGGTTAAGAACCCACAACCATTGCTTTCAAGCATTAAATGGCTTGAAAAATGTTTTTTGTGGTTAAAATATGTTAAAATACAATAAGTTTGATTGATTACAAGTGCTAGAGCATCATGAAGAGTGTTTAGAAGTTTCGAGAAAGACTTGTTGAAATTTGGTCCCAAATGGGCCAAGAACTCGGAAGCATTGCGTTCCACCACGAAATGGCTTCTTTAGTGTTTTTGGGGTTTGAATAGGTTAAAGTACATTAAACTTGATTTATTAGAAGTTCTAGAGATGTATGAAGAGTGTTTAGAAGAGTGTAGAAAGACTTGCTGAAATTTTGGCCGAAATGGGCTAAGAACCTACAACCATTGCTTTCAAGCATTAAATAGCTTGTCTACTGTTTTTTTGTGGTTAGAATATGTTAGAATACAATAATTTTGAATTATTACAAGTGCTAGAGCATCATGAAGAGTGTTTAGAAGTTTGGAGAAAGACTTGTTGAAATTTGGTCCCAAATAGGCTAAGAACTCGGAAACATTGCGTTGAACCACTAAATGGCTTCTTTAGTGTTCTTTGGGGTTAGAATAGGTTAGAGTACATTAAATTTGATTGATTACAAGTTCTAGAGATGCATGAAGAGTGTTTAGAAGAGTGTAGAAAGACTTGCTGAAATTTGGGCCGAAATGGGTTAAGAACCTACAACCATTGCTTTCAATCATTAAATGGCTTCTCTACTGTTTTTTGGGGTTAGAATATGTTAGAATACAATAATTTTGTTTGATTATAAGTGCTAGAGCATCATGAAGATTGTTTAGAAGTTTAGAGAAAGACTTGTCGAAATTTGGTCCCAAACGGGATAAGAACTCGGAAATATTGCGTTGAACCACTAAATGACTTGTTTAGTGTTATTGGGGTTAGAATAGGTTAGAATACATTAAATTAGATTGGTTACAAGTTCTATAGATGCATGAAGAGTGTTTAGAAGAGTGTAGAAAGACTTGCTGAAATTTTGGCCGAAATGGGCTAAGAACCTACAACCATTGCTTTCATGCATTAAATGGCTTGTCTACTGTTTTTGGAGTTAGAATATGTTAGAATACAATAATTTTGATTGATTACAAGTGCTATAGCATCATGAAGAGTGTTTAGAAGTTTGGAGAAAGACTTATTGAAATTCGGTCCCAAATAGGCTAAGAACTCGGAAACATTGCGTTG
>NW_006238904.1:93164-94487 GCF_000375325.1 Capsella rubella | reverse complement strand
GTTGAAATTTGGTCCCAAATAGGCTAAGAACTCGGAAACATTGCGTTGAACCACTAAATGGCTTCTTTAGTGTTCTTTGGGGTTAGAATAGGTTAAAGTACATTAAATTTGATTGACTACAAGTTATAGAGATGCATGAAGAGTGTTTAGAAGAGTGTAGAAAGACTTGCTGAAATTTGGGACGAAATGAGCTAAGAACTCACAACCATTGCTTTCAAGCATTAAATAGCTTGTCTACTGTTTTTTGTGGTTAGAATATGTTAGAATACAATAATTTTATATTATTACAAGTGCTAGAGCATCATGAAGAGTGTTTAGAAGTTTGGAGAAAGACTTGTTGAAATTCAGTCCCAAATGGGCTAAGTACTCGAAAACATTGCGTTGAACCACTAAATGGCTTGTTTAGTGTTCTTTGGGGTTAGAATAGGATAGAATACATTAAATTTGATTGATTACAAGTTCTAGAGATGCATGTAGAGTGTTTAGAAGAGTGTAGAAAGAATAGCTGAAATTTGGGCCGAAATGGGCTAAGAACCTACAACCATTGCTTTCAAGCATTAAATGGCTTGTCTACTGTTTTTGGGGTTAGAATAACTTAGAATACAATAATTTTGATTGATTACAAGTGCTAAAGCATCATGAAGAAGGTTTAGATGTTTGGAGAAAGACTTGTTGAAATTTGGTCCCAAATGGGCCAAGAACTCGGAAACATTGCGTTCCACCACTAAATGGCTTCTTTAGTGTTCTTTGGGGTTTGAATAGGTTAGAATACATTAAATTTGATTGATTACAAGTTCTAGAGATGCATGTAGAGTGTTTAGAAGAGTGTAGAAAGACTTGCTGAAATTTTGGCCGAAATGGGCTAAGAACCTACAACCATTGCTTTCAAGCATTAAATGGCTTTTCTACTGTTTTTGGGGTTAGAATATGTTAGAATACAATAATTTTGATTTATTACAAGTGCTAGAGAATCATGAAGAGTGTTTAGAAGTTTGGAGAAAGACTTGTTGAAATTTGGTCCCAAATAGGCTAAGAACTCGGAAACATTGCGTTGAACCACTAAATGGCTTGTTTAGTTTTCTTTGGGGTTAGAATAGGTTAAGGTACATTAAATTTGATTGATTACAAGTTCTAGAGATGCATGAAGAGTGTTTAGAAGAGTGTAGAAAGACTTGCTGAAATTTTGGCCGAAATGGGTTAAGAACCCACAACCATTGCTTTCAAGCATTAAATGGCTTGTATACTGTTTTTTGGGGTTAGAATATGATAGAATACAATAAATTTGATTGATTACAAGTGCTAGAGCATCATGAAGAGTGTTTA
>NW_006238904.1:92200-92728 GCF_000375325.1 Capsella rubella | reverse complement strand
GGTTCAAATATGTTAGAATACAATAAGTTTGATTGATTACAAGTGCTAGAGCATCATGAAGAGTGTTTAGAAGTTTGGAGAAAGACTTGTTGAAATTTGGTCCCAAATGGGCTAAGAACTCTGAAACATTGCGTTGCACCACTAAATGGATAGTTTAGTGTTGTTTGGGGGTAGAATAGGTTATAATACATTAAATTTTATTGATTACAAGTTCTAGAGATGCATGAAGAGTGTTTATAAGAGTGTAGAAAGACTTGCTGAAATTTGGGCCGAAATGAGCTAAGAACCCACAACCACTGCTTTCAAGCATTAAATGGCTTAAATAATGTTTTTTGTGGTTAAAATATGTTAGTATACAATAAGTTTGATTGATTACAAGTGCTAGATCATCATGAAGAGTGTTTAGAAGTTTGGAGAAAGACTTGTTGAAATTTGGTCCTAAATGGGCTAAGAACACGGAAACATTGCGTTGAACCACTAAATGGCTTGTGTAGTGTTCTTTGGGGTTAGAATAGGTTAGAGTACATT
>NW_006238904.1:88435-92100 GCF_000375325.1 Capsella rubella | reverse complement strand
AACCACTAAATGGCTTGTATAGTGTTCTTTGGGGTTAGAATAGGTTAAAATACAATAAATTGGATTGATTAAAAGTTCTAGAGATGCATGAAATGTGTTTAAAGAGTTTAGAAAGACTTGCTGAAATTTGGGCCGAAATGGGCTAAGAACCCACAACCATTGCTTTCAAGAATTTAATGGCTTGTCTACTGTTTTTTGGGGTTAGAATATGTTAGAATACAATGATTTTGATTGATTACAAGTGATAGAGCATCATGACGAGTGTTTAGAAGTTTGGAGGAAGACTTGTTGAAATTTGGTCCCAAATGGGCTAAGAACTCGAAAACATTGCGTTGCACCACTAAATGGCTTCTTTAGTGTTTTTGGGGTTTGAATAGGTGATAATACATTAAATTTGATTGATTATAAGTTCTAGAGATGCATGAAGAGTGTAGAATGACTTGCTGAAATTTGGGCCGAAATGGGCTAAGAACACACAACCATTGCTTTCAAGCATTAAATGGCTTGTCTACTGTTTTTGGGGTTAGAATATGTTAGAATACAATAAGTTTGATTGATTATAAGTGCTAGAGCATCATGAATAGTGTTTAGAAGTTTGGAGGAAGACTTGTTGAAATTTGGTCCCAAATGGGCTAAGAACTCGGAAACATTGCGTTGAACCACTAAATGGCTTGTTTAGTGATCTTTGGGGTTAGAATAGGTTAGAGTACATTAAATTTGATTGATTACAAGTTCTAGAGATGCATGAATAGTTTTTAGAAGAGTGTAGAAAGACTTGCAGAAATTTGGGCCGAAATGGGTTAAGAACACACAACCATTGCTTTCAAGCATTAAATGGCTTGTCTACTGTTTTTTGGGGTTAGAATATGTTGGAATACAATAATTTTGATTGATTACAAGTGCTAGAGCATCATGAAGAGTGTTTAAAAGTTTGGAGAAACACTTGTTGAAATTTGGTCCCAAATAGGCTAAGAACTCGGAAACATTGCGTTGAACCACTAAATGGCTTGTTTAGTGTTCTTTGGGGTTAGAATACGTTAAAGTACATTAAATTTGATTGACTACAAGTTATAGAGATGCATGAAGAGTGTTTAGAAGAGTGTAGAAAGACTTGCTAAAATTTGGGCCGAAATGGGTTAAGAACCCACAACCATTGCTTTCAAGCATTAAATGGCTTGTCTACTGTTTTTTGGGGTTAGAATATGTTAGAATAAAATAATTTTGATTGATTACAAGTGCTAGAGCATCATGAAGAGTGTTTAGAAGTGTGGAAAAAGACTTGTTGAAATTTGATCCCAAATGGGCTAAGAACTCGGAAACATTGCGTTGAACCGGTAAATGGCTTGTCTAGTGTTGTTTTGGGTAATAATATGTTAGAATACAATGAATTTGATTGATTACAAGTGCTAGAGATGCATGAAGAGTGTTTAGAAGAGTGTAGAAAGACTTGCTGAAATTTTGGCCGAAATTGGCTAAGAACCCACAACCATTGCTTTGAAGCATTAAATGGCTTGTCTACTGTTTTTTGGGGTCAGAATATGTTAGAATACAATAATTTTGATTGATTACAAGTGCTAGAGCATCATGAAGAGTTTTTAGAAGTTTGGAGAAAGACTTGTTGAAATTTGGTCCCAAATGGGCTAAGAACTCGGAAACATTGTGTTGAACCACTAAATGGCTTGTTTAGTGTTCTTTGGGGTTAGAATAGGTTTTAATACATTAAATTTGATTGATTACAAGTTTTAGAGATGCATGAAGAGTGTTTAGAAGAGTGTTGAAAGGCTTGCTGAAATTTGGGCTGAAATGGGCTAAGAACCCACAACCATTGCTTTCAAGCATTAAATGGCTTGTCTACTGTTTTTTGGGGTCAGAATATGTTAGAATACAATAAATTTGATTGATTACAAGTGCTAGAGAATCATGAAGAGTGTTTAGAAGTTTTGGAGAAAGACTTGTTGAAATTTGGTCCCAAATGGGCTAAGAACTCAGAAACATTGCTTTGAACCACTAAATGGCTTGTTTAGTGTTCTTTGGGGTTATAATAGGTTAGAATACATTAACTATAATTGATTACAAGTACTAGAGATGCATGAAGAGTGTTTAGAAGGGTGTAGAAAGACTTGCTGAAATTTTGGCCGAAATGGGCTTAGAACCCACAACTATTACTTTGAAGCATTAAATGGCTTGTCTACTGTTTTTTGGGGCTAGAATATGTTAGAATACAATTATTTTGATTGATTAAGAGTGCTAGAGCATCATGAAGAGTGTTTAGAAGTTTGGAGAAAGACTTGTTGAAATTTGGTCCCAAATGGGCTAAGAACTCGGAAACATTGTGTTGAACCACTAAATGACTTGTTTAGTGTTCTTTGGGGTTAGAATAGGTTAGAATACATTAACTATCATTGATTACAAGTTCTAGAGATGCATGAGGAGTGTTTAGAAGAGTGTAGAAAGACTTGCTGAAATTTTGGCCGAAATGGGCTAAGAACCTACAACCATTGCTTTCCAGCATTAAATGGCTTGTCTACTGCTTTTTGGGGTCAGAATATGTTAGAATACAATAATTTTTATTGATTAAGAGCGCTATAGCATCATGAAGAGTGTTTAGAAGTTTGGAGAAAGACTTGTTGAAATTTGGTCTCAAATAGGCTAAGAACTCGGAAACATTGCGTTGAACCACTAAATGGATTGTTTAGTGTTCTTTGGGGTTAGAATAAGTTAAATTACATTAAATTTAATTGAATACAAGTTCTAGAGATGCATAAAGAGTGTTTACAAGAGTGTAGAAAGACTTGCTGAAATTTGGGCCGAAATGGGCTAAGAACCTACAACCATTGCTTTCCAGCATTAAATTGCATGTCTACTGTTTTTTGGGGTCAGAATATGTTAGAGTACAATAATTTTGATTGATTACAAGTGCTAGAGCATCATGAAGAGTGTTTAGAAGTTTGGAGAAAGACTTGTTGAAATTTGGTCCCAAATGGGCTAAGAACTCAGAAACATTGCGTTGAACCACTAAATGGCTTTTTAGTGTTCTTTGGGGTTAGAATAGGTTAGAGTACATTAAATTTGATTAATTACAAGTTCTAGAGATGCATGAAGAGTGTTTAGAAGAGTGTAGAAAGACTTGCTTAAATTTGGGCCGAATTGGGCTAAGAACCCACAACCATTGCTTTCAAGCATTAAATGGCTTGAATAATGTTTTTTGTGGTTAAAATATGTTAGAATACAATAAGTTTGATTGATTACAAGTGCTAGAGCATCATGAAGAGTGTTTAGATGTTTGGAGAAAGACTTGTTGAACTTTGGTCCCAAATGGGCTAAGAACTCGGTAACATTACGTTGAACCACTAAATGGCTTGTTTAGTGTTCTTTGGGGTTAGAATAGGTTAGAGTACATTAAATTTGATTGATTACAAGTTCTAGAGATGCATGATGAGTGTTTAAAAGAGTGTAGAAAGACTTGCTGAAATTTGGGCCGAAATTGGCTAAGAACCTACAACCATTGCTTTCAAGCATTAAATGGCTTGTCTACTGTTTTTAGGGTTAGAATAACTTAGAATACAATAAGTTTGATTGATTACAAGTGCTAGAGAATCATGAAGATTGTTTAGAAGTTTGGAGAAAGACTTGTTGAAATTCAGTCCCAAATGGGCTAAGAACTC
>NW_006238904.1:87780-88316 GCF_000375325.1 Capsella rubella | reverse complement strand
GAGTGTAGAAAGACTTGCTGAAATTTGGGCCGAAATGGGTTAAGAACCCACAACCATTGCTTTCAAGCGTTAAATGGCTTGTCTACTGTTTTTGGGGTCAGAATATGTTAGAATACAATAATTTTGATTGATTACAAGTCCTAGAGAATCATGAAGAGTGTTTAGAAGTTTGGAGAAAGACTTGTTGAAATTCAGTCCCAAATGGGCTAAGAACTCGGGAACATTGTGTTGCACCACTAAATGGACTCTTTAGTGTTTTGGGGTTTGAATAGGTTAGAATACATTAAATTTGATTGATTACAAGTTCTAGAGATGCATGAAGAGTGTTTAGAAGAGTGTAGAAAGAATTACTGAAATTTGGGCCGCAGTGAGCTAAGAACCCACAACCATTGCTTTCCAGCATTAAATGGCTTGAATATTGTTTTTTGTGGTTCAAATATGTTAGAATACAAAAAGTTTGATTGATTACAAGTGCTAGAGCATCATGAAGAGTGTTTAGAAGTTTGGAGAAAGACTTGTTGAAATTTTGGTCCCAA
>NW_006238904.1:87254-87680 GCF_000375325.1 Capsella rubella | reverse complement strand
TGATTGATAACAAGTTCTAGAGATGCATGAAGAGTGTTTTGAAGAGTGTAGAAAGAATTGCTGAAATTTGGGCTGAAATGGGCTAAGAACCTACAACCATTGCTTTCAAGCATTAAATGGCTTGTCTACTGTTTTTGGGGTTAGAATAACTTAGAATATAGTAATTTTGATTGATTACAAGTGCTAGAGCATCATGAAGAAGGTTTAAAAGTTTGGAGAAAGACTTGTTGAAATTTGGTCCCTAATGGGCTAAGAACTCGGAAACATTGCGTTGAACCACTAAATGGCTTGTTTAGTGTTCTTTGGGGTTAGAATAGGTTAGAATACATTAAATTTGATTGATTACAAGTTCTAGAGATGCATGAAGAGTGTTTAGAAGAGTGTAGAAAGAATTGCTGAAATTTGGGCCGAAATGGGCTAAGAACC
>NW_006238904.1:86645-86977 GCF_000375325.1 Capsella rubella | reverse complement strand
AGTGTTAAGAAGAGTGTAGAAAGACTTGCTGAAATTTGGGCCGAAATGGGTTAAGAACCTAGAACCATTGCTTTCAAGCGTTAAAATGGGCTTGGTCTACTGTTTGTTGGGGTCCGAATATGTTAGAATACAATATGTTTGATTTATTACAAGTGCTAGAGCATCATGAAGAGTGTTTAGAAGTTTGGAGAAAGACTTGTTGAAATTTGGTCCCAAATGGGGTAAGAACTCGGAAACATCGCGTAGAACCACTAAATGGCTTGTTTAGTGTTATTTGGGGTTAGAATAGGTTAGAATACATTAAATTTGATTGATTAAAAGTTCTAAAGATG
>NW_006238904.1:85649-86415 GCF_000375325.1 Capsella rubella | reverse complement strand
AACTCGAAACATTGCGTTGAACCACTAAATGGCGTGTTTAGTGTTCTTTGGGGTTAGATTAAGTTAACGTACATTAAATTTGATTGATTACAAGTTCTAGAGATGCATGAAGAGTGTTTAGAAGAGTTTAGAATGACTTGCTGAAATTTTGGCCGAAATGGGCTAAGAACACACAACCATTGCTTTCAAGCATAAATGGCTTGTCTACTGTTTTTTGGGTTAGAATGTGTTAGAATACAATATGTTTGATTTATTACAAGTGCTAGAGCATCATGAAGAGTGTTTAGAAGTTTGGAGAAAGACTTGTTGAAATTTAGTCCCAAATGGGCTAAGAACTCGGAAACATTGTGTTGAACCACTAAATGGCTTGTTTAGTGTTATTTGGGGTTAGAATAGGTTAGAATACATTAAATTCGATTGGTTACAAGTTCTAGAGATGCATGAAGAATGTTTAGAAGAGTGTAGAAAGACTTGCTGAAATTTTGGCCGAAATGGGCTAAGAACCCACAACCATTGCTTTGAAGCATTAAATGGCTTGTCTACTGTTTTTTGGGGTTAGAATATGTTAGAATACAATAAGTTTGATTGATTAAGAGTGCTAGAGCATCATGAAGAGTGTTTAGAAGTTTGGAGAAAGACTTGTTGAAATTTGGTCCCAAATGGGCTAAGAACTCGGAAACATTGCGTTGAACCACTAAATGGCTTGTTTAGTGTTCTTTGGGCTTAGCATAGGTTAAAGTGCATTAAATTTGATTGATTACAAGTT
>NW_006238904.1:85152-85549 GCF_000375325.1 Capsella rubella | reverse complement strand
GTAGAAAGACTTGCTGAAATTTGGGCCGAAATGGGTTAGGAACCCACAACCATTGCTTTCAAGAATTAAATGGCTTGTCTACATTTTTTTGGGGTTAGAATATGTTAGAATACAATAATTTTGATTGATTACAAGTGCTAGAGCATCATGAAGAGTGTTTAGAAGTTTGGAGAAAGACTTGTTGAAATTTGGTCCCAAATGGGCTAAGAACTCGGAAACATTGCTTAAAACCACTAAATAGCTTGTTTAGTGTTCTTTGGGGTTAGAAAAGGTTAAAGTACATTAAACTTGATTGATTACAAGTTCTAGAGATGCATGTAGAGTGTTTAGAAGAGTGTAGAAAGACTTGCTGAAATTTGGGCCGAAATGGGCTAAGAACCTACAACCATTGCTTTCA
>NW_006238904.1:83319-85045 GCF_000375325.1 Capsella rubella | reverse complement strand
GGAGAAAGACTTGTTGAAATTTGGTCCCAAATAGGCTAAGAACTCCGAAACATTGCGTTTAACCACTAAATGGCTTGTTTAGTGTTCTTTGGGGTTAGAATAAGTTAACGTACATTAAATTTGATTGATTACAAGTTCTAGAGATGCATGAAGAGTGTTTAGAAGAGTGTAGAAAGACTTGCTGAAATTTGGGCAGAAATGGGCTAAGAACCCACAACCATTGCTTTGCTTTCAGGCATTAAATGGCTTGTACAGTGTTTTTTTGGGGTTAGAATATGTTAGAATAAAATAATTTTGGTTGATTACAAGTGCTAGAGCATCATGAAGAGTGTTTAGAAGTTTGGAGAAAGACTTGTTGAAATTTTGGTCCCAAATGGGCTAAGAACTCGGAAACATTGCGTTGAACCACTAAATGGCTTGTTTAGTGTTCTTTGGGGTTATAATAGGTTAAAATACATTAAATTTGATTGATTACAAGTTCTAGAGATGCATGAAGAGTGTTTAGAAGAGTGTAGAAAGACTTGCTGAAAATTGGGCCGAAATGGGTTAAGAACCCACAACCATTGCTTTCAAGCGTTAAATGGCTTCTCTAATGTTTTTTGGGGTCCGAATATGTTAGAATACAATAATTTTGATTGATTAAAAGTGTTAGAGCATCATGAAGAGTGTTTAGAAGTTTGGAGAAAGACTTGTTGAAATTTGGTCCCAAATGGGCTAAGAACTCGGAAACATTGCGTTGAACAAATAAATGGCTTGTCTAGTGTTTTTTGTGGTTAGAATATGTTAGAATACAATAATTTTGATTGATTACAATTGCTAGAGATGCATGAAGAGTGTTTAGAAGAGTGTAGAAAGACTTGCTGAAATTTGGGCCGAAATGGGTTAAGAACCTAGAACCATTGCTTTCAAGCGTTAAATCGCTTTTCTACTGTTTGTTGGGGTCCGAATATGTTAGAATACAATATGTTTGATTTATTACAAGTGCTAGAGCATCATGAAGAGTGTTTAGAAGTTTGGAGAAAGACTTGTTGAAATTTTGTCCCAAATGGGCTAAGAACTCGGAAACATTGCGTTGAACCACTAAATGGCTTGTTTAGTGTTCTTTGGGGTTAGAATAGGTTAAAATACATTAAATTTGATTGATTACAAGATCTAGAGATGCATGTAGAGTATTTAGAAGAGTGTCGAAAGACTTGCTGAAATTTTGGGCCGAAATGGGTTAAGAACCCACAACCATTGCTTTCAAGCATTAAATGGCTTATATACTTTTGTTTTGGGGTTAGAATATGTTAGAATACAATAATTTTGATTTATTACAAGTGCTAGAGCATCATGAAGAGTGTTTAGAAGTTTGGAGAAAGATTTGTTGAAATTCGGTCCCAAATGGGCTAAGTACTCTGAAACATTGCGTTGAACCAGTAAATGACTTGTTTAGTGTTCTTTGGGGTTAGAATAGGTTAGAATATATTAAATTTGATTGATTACAAGTTCTAGAGATGCATGAAGAGTGTTTAGAAGAGTTTAGAAAGACTTGCTGAAATTTGGGCCGAAATGGGCTAAGAACCAACAACCATTGCTTTCAAGAAATAAATGGCTTGTCTACTGATTTTTGGGGTTAGAATATGTTAGAATAGAATAATTTTGATTGATTACAAGTGCTAGAGCATCATGACGAGTGTTTAGAAGTTTGGAGGAAGACTTGTTGAAATTTGGTCTCAAATGGGCT
>NW_006238904.1:81472-83219 GCF_000375325.1 Capsella rubella | reverse complement strand
TTGTTTGGGGTTAGAATATGTTAGATACATTAAATTTATAATACAAGTGCTAGATATGCATGAAGAGTGTTTAGAAGTGTGGAGAAAAACTTGTTGAAATTTTGTTCCAAATGAGCTAAGAACTCAGAAATATTGCGTTGAACCACTAAATTTATTTTCTAATGTTGTTTGGGGTTAGAAGATGTTATAATACAATGAAGTTGATTGATTGCAAGTGCTAGAGATGCATGAAGAGTGTTTAGAAGTGTATAGAAAGACTTGTTGAAATTTGGTCCACAATGGGCTAAGAACCCACAAACATTGCTTTGAAGCATTAAATGGCTTGTCTAGTTTTGTTTGGGATTAGAATATGTTAGAATACAATGAATTTGATTGATTACAAGTGCTAGAGATGCATGAATAGTGTTTAGAAGTTTGGAGAATGACGTTGAAATTTGGTCCCAAATGGAATAAGAACTCAGAAACATTTCTTTGAAGCAGTAAATGGCTTGTCTAGTGTTGTTTGGGGTTAGAATATATTATAATACTATAAATTTGATTAATAACAAATGGTAGATATGCATGAAGAGTGTTTAGAAGTGTTGAGAAAGACATGTTGAAATTTGGTCCAAAATAGGCTAAGAAACTATAAACATCTCTTTGAAGCAGTAAATGGCTTGTCTAGTGTTGTTTGGGGGTTAGAATATGTTATAATACAATGAATTTGATTGATTACAAGTGTTAGAGATGAATGAAGAGTGTTTAGAAGTGTGGAGAAAGACTTGTTGAAATTTGGTCCGAAATGGGCTAGGAACCCACAAACATTGCTTTGAAGCATTAAATAGCTTATCTAGTGTTGTTTGGTGTTAGAATATTTTGAAATACATAAAATTTGATTGATTACAAGTGCTAGAGATGCATGAAGAGTGTTTAGAAATGTGGAGAAAGACTTCTTCAAATTTGGTCCCAACTGGGCTAAGAACTCAGAAACATTGCGTTGAACCAATAAATGTCTTCTCTAATTTTGTTTGGGGTTAAAATATGGTAGAACACAATAAATTTAATTGATTAAAAGTGCTAGAGATGCATGAAGTGTGTTTAGAAGTGTGGAGAACGACTTGCTGAAATTTGGTCCACAATTGGCTAAGAACCCACAAACATTGCTTTGAAGCATTCAATGGCTTGTGTAGTGTTGTTTGGGGTTAGAATATGTTACAATACAATTAATTTGATTAATAACAAGTGCTAGATATGCATGAAGAGTGTTTAGAAGTGTGGAGAAAAACTTGTTGAAATTTTGTTCCAAATGAGCTAAGAACTCAGATTTATTGCGTTGAACCACTAAATTTATTTTCTAGTGTTGTTTGGGGTTAGAATATGTTATAATACAATGAATTTGATTGATTGGAAGTGGTAGAGATGCATGAAGAGTGTTTAGAAGTGTGTATAAAGAGTTATTGAAATTTGGTCCACAATGGGCTAACCCACAAACATTGCTTTGAAGCATTAAATGGTTTGTCTAGTTTGGTTTGGGATTAGAATATGTTAGAATACAATGAATTTGATTGATTACAAGTGCTAGAGATGCATGAAGAGTGTTTAGAAGTGTGGAGAATGACGTTGAAATTTGGTCCCAAATGGACTATGAACTCAGAAACATTGCTTTGAAGCATTTCAATGGCTTGTGTAGTGTTGTTTGGGGTTAGAATATGTTACAATACAATTAATTTGATTAATAACAATTGCTAGATATGCATGAAGAGTGTTT
>NW_006238904.1:81172-81372 GCF_000375325.1 Capsella rubella | reverse complement strand
GAATACAATAATTTTGATTAATTACAAGTGCTAGAGCATGATGAAGAGTGTTTAGAAATTTGGAGAAAGACTTGTTGAAATTTGGTCCTAAATGGGATAAGAACTCGGAATCATTGCGTTGCACCACTAAAAGGATAGTTTAGTGTTGTTTGGGGTTAGAATACGTTAGAATACATTAAATTTGATTGATTACAAGTTCT
>NW_006238904.1:79379-79717 GCF_000375325.1 Capsella rubella | reverse complement strand
GATTAAGACATATATATTGAGTTTTAGGGTTTTGTTAAGACTTAAGCTTTATTTTAGAGAGAGAGATTTGTAGAGAGTCAGGAGAGAAGAATCAAAACCTCCTTCAGAGAAGATTCAGAACTCCTTTACTTCTTCTATTACTTTCTTTTATGATATCTATTTTATTCATGATGTTTGTTTCATTCACCATGTCTGAGTAGATCTCTTGTTAGGTTTAGGGTTTTCAAAGGAATTCATGAATTGTTAGGTTGTTAGATTGTTAGGATTTAATCAATAGAGTTCTTCATCTAGATTGTGGTTAATTTGTTCTAGAGTAGTGAAAGCAACCTAGAATCTGA
>NW_006238904.1:76201-79279 GCF_000375325.1 Capsella rubella | reverse complement strand
AGCTAAGAACTCAGAAATATTGCGTTGAATCACTAAATTTATTTTCTAGTGTTGTTTGGGGTTAGAATATGTTATAATACAATGAATTTGATTGATTGCAAGTGGTAGAGATGCATGAAGAGTGTTTAGAAGTGTGTATAAAGAGTTATTGAAATTTGGTCCGAAATGGGCTGGGAACCCACAAATATTGCTTTGAAACATTAAATAGCTTATCTAGTGTTGTTTGGGGTTAGAATATTTTAAAATACAATAAATTTGATTGATTACAAGTGCTAGAGATGCATGAAGAGTGTTTAGAAATGTGGAGAAAGACTTCTTGAAATTTGGTCCCAAATGGGCTAAGAACTCATAAACGATGCGTTGAACCACTAAATGGCTTCTCTAATGTTGCTTGGGGTTAACATATGGTAGAACACAATAAATTTGATTGATTAAAAGTTATAGAGATGCATGAAGAGTGTTTAGAAGTGTGGAGAATGACTTGCTGAAATTTGGTCCACAATGGGCTAAGAACCCTTAAACATTGCTTTGAAGCATTCAATGGCTTGTCTAGTTTTAATTGGGATTAGAATATATTAGAATACAATAAATTTGATTAATTACAAGTGCTAGAGATGCATGAAAAGTGTTTAGAAATGTAGAGAAAAACTTGTTGAAATTTTGTTCCAAATAAGCTATGAACTTAGAAATATTGCGTTGAACCACTAAATTTATTTTCTAGTGTTGTTTGGGGTTAGAATATGTTATAATACAATGAATTTGATTGATTCCAAGTGGTAGAGATGCATGAAGAGTGTTTAGAAGTGTATATAAAGACTTGTTGAAATTTGGTCCACAATGGGCTAAGAACCCACAAGCATTGCTTTGAAGCATTAAATGGCTTGTCTAATTTTGTTTGGGATTAGAATATGTTATAATACAATGAATTTGATTGATTACAAGTGCTAGAGATGCATGAAGAGTGTTTAGAAGTGTGGAGAATGACGTTGAAATTTGGTCCCAAATGGGCTAAGAAACCATAAATATGTCTTTGAAGCAGTAAATGGCTTGTCTAGTGTTGTTTGGGGGTAAGTATATGTTATAATACAATGAATTTGATTGATTACAAGTGGTAGGGATGAATGAAGAGTGTTTAGAAGTGTGGAGAAAGACATGTTGAAATTTGGTCCTAAATGGGCTAAGAAACCATAAACATGTATTTGAAGCAGTAAATGGCTTGTCTAGTGTTGTTTGGGGGTTAGAATATGTTATAATACAATGAATTTGATTGATTACAAGTGCTAGAGATGATTGAAGAGTGTTTAGAAGTATGGAGAAAAACTTGTTGAAATTTGGTCCGAAATGGGCTAGGAACCCACAAACATTGCTTTGAAGCATTAAATGGCTTGTTTTGTTTGGAATTAAAATATGTTAGAATACAATGAATTTGATTGATTACAAGTGCTAGAGATGCATGAAGAGTGTTTAGAAGTGTGTAGAATGACGTTAAAATTTGGTTCCAAATGAACTAAGAACTCAGAAACATTGCTTTGAAGTAGTAAATGGCCTGTCTAGTGTTGTTTGGAGTTATAATATATTATAATACAATGAATTTGATTAGTAACAAGTGCTAGATATGCATGAAGAATGTTTAGAAGTGTTGAGAAAGACATGTTGAAATTTGGTACCAAATGGGCTAAGAAACCATAAACATGTCTTTAAAGCGGTAAATGGCTTGTCTAGTGTTGTTTAAGGATTAGAATATGTTATAATACAATGATTTTGATTGATTACAAGTGCTAGAGATGAATGAAGAGTGTTTAGAAGTGTGGAGAAAGACTTGTTGAAATTTGGTCCGAATGGCTAGGAACCCACAAACATTGCTTTGAAGTATTAAATAGCTTGTCTAGTGTTGTTTGGGGTTAGAATTTTTTTAAAATAAAATAAATTTGATTGATTACAAGTGCTACAGTTGCATGAAGAGTGTTTAGAATTATGGAGAAAGACTTCTTGAAATTTGGTCCCAAATGGGCTAAGAACTCATAAAAATTCCATTGAACCACTGATTTGCTTGTCTAGTGTTGTTTGGGGTTATAATATGTTAGACTAAAATGAATTTGATTGATTTCAAGTTTTAGAGATGCATGAAAAGTGTTTAGAAGTGTGTAGAAAGACTTGCTGAAATTTGGTCCGCAATGGGCTAAGAACCCGCAAACATTGCTTTGAAGCATTAAATGGCTTGTATAATATTTTTGGGGTTAGAATATGTTAGAATACAATAAGTTTGATTGATTACAAGTGCTAGATATGGATGAAGAGTGTTTATAAGTGTGGAGAAAAACTTGTTGAAATTTGGTCCCAAATGGGATAAGAACACAAAAATAATGCGTTGAACCCTTAAATGACTTCTCTAATGTTTTTTGGGGTTAGAATATTTAAGAATACAATCAATTTGATTGATCGCAAGTGCTATAGATGCATGAAGAGTGTTTAGAAGTGTGTAGAAAGACTTGCTGAATTTTGGTTTGAAATGGGGTAAGAATACACAAACATTGATTTGACGCATTAAATGGCTAGTCTAGTGTTGTTTGGGGTTGGAATATGTTAGAATACAATCAATATGTTTGATTACAAGTGCAAGAGATGCAAGATGAGTGTTTAGAAGTGTGGAGAAAGAATTGTTGAAATTTGGACCGAAATGGGCTAAGAAATAAGAAACATTGCGTTGAACTACTAAACGACTTGTCTAGTGTTATTTTTGGTTAGATTATGTTAGAATACAATGAATTTGATTTAGTACAAGTTCTTGAAGATGAATGAAGAGTGTTTAGAAGTGTGGAGAACGACTTGCTGAAATTTTGTCCAAAATGGGCTAAGAACCCACAAACTTATCTTTGAAGTAGTAAATGGCTTATCTTGTGTTGTTTGGGGTTAGAATATGTAAAAATACAATTAATTTAAATTATTACAAGTCTTAGAGATGCATGAAGAGTGTTTACAAGTGTAGAGAAAGACTTGTTGAAATTTGGTCCCATATAGGGTAAGAACTCATAAACATTGCTTTGAAGCACTAAATGGCTTCTCTAATGTTGTTTGGGG
>NW_006238904.1:75060-76101 GCF_000375325.1 Capsella rubella | reverse complement strand
AGTGATCTCTTAATTGAGAGAGTAGCTCAGGGCAAATTTGAGCCGATCATAGAGATGCATGAAGTGTGTTTAGAAGTGTGGTGAATGACTTGCTGAAATTTGGTCCATAATGGGCAAAGAACCCACAAACATTGCTTTGAAGCACTCAATGGCTTGTCTAGTGTTTTTCGGGGTTAGAATATGTTATAATACAATAAATTTGATTAATAACAAGTGCTAGATATGCATGAAGAGTGTTTAGAAGTGTGGAGAAAAACTTGTTGAAATTTTGTTCCAAATGAGCTAAGAACTCAGAAATATTGCGTTGAACCACTAAATTTATTTTCTAGTGTTGTTTGGGGTTAGAATATGTTATAATACAATGAATTTGATTGATTGGAAGTGGTAGAGATGCATGAAGAGTGTTTAGAAGTGTGTAGAAAAACTTGTTGAAATTTGGTCCACAATGGGCTAAGAACCAAAAAACATTGCTTTGAAGCATTAAATGGCTTATCTAGTTTTGTTTGGGATCAGAATATGTTTGAATACAATGAATTTGATTGATTACAAGTCCTAGAGATGCATGAAGAATGTTTAGAAGAGTGGAGAATGACGTTGAAATTTGGTCCCAAATGGGCTAAAAAACCATAAACATGTCTTTGAAGCAGTAAATGGCTTGTCTAGTGTTGTTTGGGGGTTAGAATATGTTATAATACAACGAATTTGATTGATTACAAGTGCTAGGGGTAAATGAAGAGTGTTTAGAAGTGTGGAGAAAGACATGTTGAAATTTGGTCCCAAATGGGCTAAGAAACCAAAAACATGTCTTTGAAGCAGTAAATAGCTTTTCTAGTGTTGTTTGGGGGTTAGCATATGTTATAATACAATGACTTTGATTGATTACAAGTGCTATAGATGCATGAACAGTGTTTAGAAATGTGGAGAAAGACTTCTTGAAATTTGGTCCCAAATGGGCTAAAAACTCCGAAACATTGCGTTGAACCAATAACTGACTTCTCTAATGTTGTTTGGGGTTACAATATGGTAGAACACAATAAATAT
>NW_006238904.1:74019-74960 GCF_000375325.1 Capsella rubella | reverse complement strand
GAACCCACAAACATTGCTTTGAAGCATTCAATGGCTTGTCTAGTGTTGTTTGGGGTTAGAATATGTTAGAATACATTAAATTTTATTAATAACAAGTGCTAGATATGCATGAAGAGTGTTTAGAAGTGTGGAAAAAAACTTGTTGAAATTTTGTTCCAAATGAGCTAAGAACTCAGAAATATTGCGTTGAACCACTAAATTTATTTTCTAATGTTGTTTGGGGTTAGAAGATGTTATAATACAATGAAGTTGATTGATTGCAAGTGCTAGAGGGGGGGGGGGGGAGTGTTTAGAAGTGTGTAGAAGGGGACTTGTTGAAATTTGGTCCACAATGGGCTAAGAACCCACAAACATTGCTTTGAATCATTAAATGGCTTGTCTAGTTTTGTTTGGGATTAGAATATGTTAGAATACAATGAATTTGATTGATTACAAGTGCTAGAGATGCATGAAGAGTGTTTAGAAGTTTGGAGAATGACGTTGAAATTTGGTCCCAAATGGGCTAAGAACTCGGAAACATTGCGTTGAACCACTAAATGGCTTGTTTAGTGTTCTTTGGGGTTAGAATAGGTTAAAATACATTAAATTTGATTGATTACAAGATCTAGAGATGCATGAAGAGTGTTTAGAAGAGTGTAAAAAGACTTGCTGAAATTTGGGCCGAAATGGGTTAAGAACCCACAACCATTGCTTTCAAGCATTAAATGGCTTATATACTTTTGTTTTGGGGTTAGAATATGTTAGAATACAATAATTTTGATTTATTACAAGTGCTAGAGCATCATGAAGAGTGTTTAGAAGTTTGGAGAAAGATTTGTTGCAATTCGGTCCCAAATGGGCTAAGTACTCTGAAACATTGCGTTGAACCAGTAAATGACTTGTTTAGTGTTCTTTGGGGTTAGAATAGGTTAGAATATATTAAATTTGATTGATTACAAGTT
>NW_006238904.1:73558-73919 GCF_000375325.1 Capsella rubella | reverse complement strand
ACGAGTGTTTAGAAGTTTGGAGGAAGACTTGTTGAAATTTGGTCCCAAATGGGATAAGAACTCGGAAACATTGTGTTGAACCACTAAATGGCTTGTTTAGTATTTTTTTGGGTTAGAATAGGTTAGAATACATTAAATTTTATTGATTACAAGTTCTAGAGATGCATAAGAGTGTTTAGAAGAGTGTAGAAAGACTTGCTGAAATTTGGGACGAAATGATCTAAGAACCCACAACCATTGCTTTCAAGCATTAAATGGCTTGAATAATGTTTTTTGTGGTTAAAATATGGTAGAAGACAATAAGTTTGATTCATTACAAGTGCTAGAGCATCATGAAGAGTGTTTTGAAGTTTGGAGAAAG
>NW_006238904.1:72305-73069 GCF_000375325.1 Capsella rubella | reverse complement strand
AATTACAAGTGCTAGAGATGCATGAAAAGTGTTTAGAAGTGTTCAGAAAGACTTGTTGAAATTTGGTCCCCACTTGGCTAACAACTCATAAATATTGCGTTGAACCACTAAATGACTTTTCTAGTGTCATTTGGGGTTATAGTATGTTAGAATACAATGAATTTGATTGATTTCAAGTTCTAGAGATGCATGAAGAGTTTTTAGAAGTGTGAAGAAAGAATTGTTGACATTTGGTCCGAAATGGGCTAAGAACCCACAAACATTGCTTTGAAGCATTAAATGGCTTGTCTAGTTTTGTTTGGGATTAGAATATGTTAAAATACAATGAATTTGATTGATTACAAGTGCTAGAGATGCATGAAGAGTGTTTAAAAGTGTGGAGAATGACGTTGAAATTTGGTCCCAAATGGACTAAGAACTCAGAAACATTGCTTTGAAGCTGGAAATGACTTTTCTAGTGTTGTTTGGGGTTAGGATATTTTAGAATACAATAAATTTGATTAATAACAAGTGCTAGATATGCATGAAGAGTGTTTATAAGTGTTGAGAAAGACATGTTGAAATTTGGTCCCAAATGGGCTAAAAACTCAGAAACATTGCTTTGAAGCTGTAAATGACTTGTCTAGTGTTGTTTGGGGTTAGGATATGTTAGAATACAAGAAATATGATTGATTACAAGTGCTAGAGATGCATGAAGAGTGTTTAGAAGTGTGGAGAAACATGTTGAAATTTGGTCCCAAATTGGCTAAGAAACCATAAACATG
>NW_006238904.1:70792-72019 GCF_000375325.1 Capsella rubella | reverse complement strand
GAATCAGAAACATGCTTGAAGCGGTAAAGACTTGTCTAGGTTGTTGGGGTTAGCATAGGTTGAAACCAGAATAAAGATGATTACAGTGTCGAGGATGCATGATAGTGTTAGAAGTGTCGAGAAACCTGTGAAATTTGGTCCGAAATTGGCTAAGAAACCATAAACATGTCTTTGAAGCAGTAAATGGCTTGTCTAGTGTTGTTTGGGGGTTAGAATATGTTATAATACAATGAATTTGATTGATTCCAAGTGCTAGAAATGCACAAGAGAGTTTAGAAGCTGGAGAAAGACTTGTTTAAATTTGTCCCACATGGGCTAAGAAACCATCAATATGTCTCCGTAGCAGTAACTGGCTTTTTTATCGTTGTTTGGGGGTTATACTATGTTTCAAATACAATAAATTTAGATTGATTACAAGGGCTAGAGATGCATGAAAAGTGTTTAGAAGTGTGGAGAAAGATTTCTTGAATTATGGTCCGAAATGGGCTAGGAACCCACAAACATTGCTTTGAAGCATTTAATAGCTTATCTAGTGTTGTTTGGGGTTAGAATATTTTAAAATACAATAAATTTGATTGATAACAAGTGCTAGAGATGCATGAAAAGTCTTTAGAAGTGTGGAGAATGACTTGCTGAAATTTGGTCAACAATGGGCTAAGAACCCACAAACATTGCTTTGAAGCATTCAATGGCTTGTCTAGTGTTGTTTGGGGTTAGAATATATTAGAATACAATAAATCTGATTACTTACAAGTGTTAGAGATCAATGAAAAGTGTTTAGAAATGTGGAGAAAAACTTGTTGAAATTTTGTTCCAAATGAGCTAAGAACTCAGAAATATTGCGTTGAACCACTAAATGGCTTGTCTAGTGTTATTTGCGGTTAGAATACAATGAATTGGATTGATTACAAATGCTATAAATGCAGGAAGAGTGTTTAGAAGTGTTCAGAAAGACTTGTTGAAATTTGGTCCCCACTGGGCTAACAACTCATAAATATTGTGTTGAAACACTAAATGACTTTTCTAGTGTCATTTGGGGTTATAGTATGTTAGAATACAATGAATTTGATTGATTTCAAGTTCTAGAGATGCATGAAGAGTGTTTAGAAGTGTGAAGAAAGAATTGTTGACATTTAGTCCGAAATGGGCTAAGAACCCACAAACATTGCTTTGAAGCATTAAATGGCTTGTCTAGTTTTGTTTGGGATTAGAATATGTTAAAATACA
>NW_006238904.1:69642-70692 GCF_000375325.1 Capsella rubella | reverse complement strand
TTTGTGCTTCTATAAGATATGTTTGGATTGGTCTCATAGTTAGTGAAACACTTGTTGTAGCCTCCCTCGTCTTGGATGTATCTGACCTCCTCTAATTGTGCACTCTCATGATCTTGGTCCCGAAGCTGTTCATCTTGAAAAATTAACTTTTTCTGCATCTGGTTGACTTTGAAAAGCTTATATTTCTTCTCACTCAAAACTTGAATATCTTTGATGTGCCTATCATCAGAATCAACACTTCCTCTTATACCTCAATCATAATTTTTATTATACTTCCCATTTGACTGATCAAGGTTCTCCACTAGTTCCCAGCCTTCATCAACATCTTTAGCTAGGAAAGAAGAGATGCATTGTTGAACGATGATGAGGACACTGATATGTGTAGTTCTTGAATCTCTCCCAAGCTTCACATAAAGTTTCTCCATTCTTCTAAGCAACTCCAGAGATCTCATTTCGTAGTCTTGTGGTTCAGGAACTTGAGAAGAACTTAGCATAGAAGACTTTCTTGCAATCATCACATGTAGTGATTGTTCCAGGAGATAGGGTCTTCTCTCATTTATGGGCTTTGATTCCTAGAGAGAAGGGAAACAATTTAAGCTTGAGGACATCCTTACTAAACCATTTATTTTGTTGAGGCTACAGATCCTATCAATCTCATCAATGTGGTCTAAGACCCTGTGCACCGGTGTCGCGTCCCTCAAAATTTATTATTACTAGGTAATGTCCCGCGCATATGCGCGGGTTGTTGTATATTAAATTAATTAATTTTATTTATTTCAATGTCTTACAAATTGGGTTGATTTATTTTATCTGTCTTACAAATTAATTTTATTTATTTCAATGTCTTACAAATTGGGTTGATACTTATATTAAAAGTATATTTTATTACAATAATTACATACTTTTGAAAATAAAATAAATATACATGAATATGTGAGAAAGAAACAAACATCTAAAGTAAAAGAATGAAGATGGTTTATTTTTACTTGATTTTCTTATGGTGTGATGGTCGGAAATCAATATTTTTGAATTTCATTGATAAAGTAATTT
>NW_006238904.1:61107-69542 GCF_000375325.1 Capsella rubella | reverse complement strand
AAAAAATTATTATACATATGTATTATACATTTAATAGAATAAGAAAACAATGAAGAAATGAAGAAGTACATAAAACAAAGAAAAAATAGAATTGAAAACAAAATTTTAAACCAAATATATAATCAAGCTATTACAATGATATCTTAATTGAGCTTTCAACCCATGCAAGAACAATAAAAAATAAAACAAAGAAAATATTTAGGTATCAAATATGGTGGAGGAGGATGTAAGAATGGGTATTTATAGGATAAAATATGATGTAATTTATATTTCTAAAATAATTAAATTAGAGGAGTTATAATTATAATTTTATAGTATGTTAATTGAAATTGAATGGAGGAAACAAATAGTCAATTCACAAGTTATATAATTTCAGTTACAATTTAGTAGTAAAGTGTGGATTTCAAGTATGAATTAAAGTATATGATTAAATGTGTTAGATATTTGGTTTAATTAAAAATAAATATGATAGTTAAAAAGAAATGTTAAATGGACCAATAAGGAGAGAGTGAAACCTTAAAACTTCCCAAAGAATAATTTTATTTTTTAATCTCTTTTTATTCCTGTAAATTTAAGTTATATCTCTAGGTTTAACTATATTTTTCATCCTTTTAGTAAATATAATAGATAGAAAATTGAATATCAATTTTTTTTAGATACGAAATCAAGTCTAAAATTCAAAGTTAACAAAAATTACAATGTTCTTTATATTATTAAATCTTGAATCACTAACTAAATATAAGGATCATTATTCTTAAAATAATGTCTTACAAATTGGTTTCATAATTATATAACAAAAATTTATTTTGTTAAAAATTACATACTTTTAAAATAAAAATAAATATACATGAATATGGGAGAAATAAACAAACATCCAAAGTAAAAGAATAAAGATTGTTTCTTTAGCTTGATTTTCTTATTGTGCAATGGTCGGAAATCAATATTTTGAATCCCATCAATATTATTATACATATGTATTACATTTAAAAATTAAAAAAAAAAACAATGAAGAAATGAAAAAATACATATAAACAAAAAATAAATAAAATTGAAAACAAAAATTTAAACCAAATATTTAATCAAACTCTTACAATGACATCTTAATTGAGTTTTCACCTCATGCAAGAACATTTTTAAAAATACAAAGAAAATAATGAAGATATGAGATATGGTAGAGGAGGATGTGAGAATGGCTATTTATAGGATAAGAACTGATGTAAGTTACATTTTAAAATATTAAATTAGAGGAGTCATAATTATAATTTTTAGTGTGTTTAATTATAAAGAAAACCAATAGTTTTTGAAAATTTATATAATTTTCAGTTACATTTTAGTAGTAAAGTATGGATTTAAAGTATGATTAATGTATATGATTAAATGTTTTTTTTGGTAAACAAATATTAATTTTTTAAAAAATATCAAATGGAGCAATAAAGAGAGAGTGAAACTTTACTTATATATATCTATATATATAAAGTTAGCTTTTTCTCTCTTCTCCTTAAGCCACATCATCATCCTAATCATCATCCATCATATTTTATTATTTAATTTTAAAATTAATTATATCATTTTATCATATAATTTTAAAATTTAGACCTATGTAAATAAGTTTTCCAAAAAGGAATATGAAAAGTATTTTCTTATATTATACATTATAAAACTAAAAAAAGATAATTGATTAAAAAGTTAAAAAAAATCTTACTAATTATCGATTATACTAACAAATATATAAATAATAGATTATAGTTTTTAAGTGTTTAATATATATATATATATATATATATCAATTAAAAATAATATGACACAAAATTCGATTATATTTACACAATTTAAACCTAAATTATAATGAGATTTAACGGTAATAGAACAAAAAGTAAGAAATTTTGAGTATATAAATCTATCTAATTTATGTCTCACAAAATTTTCCAACATAAATGAGATAGGTAGGAACGAAACATGAATTATCATTTTTAAAAAACGTATAAAAAGGTAAAAAAAACCAAAAGATTATTTAAAGGTTTCCAATATGAATTTAACTAATATTTTCCAATACAACCCATATGTTAAACTAATAAACAACATAAAAAGTTAACTATATTTAATAAAAATTAAAAATTAAAATAAATAAACAATATTAAATGAAATAAACCAAATATAAAGTAAATTATACTAATATGTTAAATTTAAAAAATTTTCCATATGAAAAAACGAAAATTATATAAAACATAAACTCAGAAACAAATATATAATAGTATAAAAATGATCATAACGAGATATAAATTACATCAAATCCAAAAAAAAAATGTAAAACAAAAAAAAACTTAGGACAATATATAAAGAGATAATGTAAACAATAAAAAATACAACAATCCACCCGAAACCCACAAATCATTTTCAAATTTTGGACCAACATATTAAAAAGGGCCACAATATTAACATCTATATCTATATCTGTTAAAAACCCTAATAGCACATGTTTATGAGTTTCTCAATGATTCTCCACCACACTTCCGTTTACACTCACACTTCGCCTTATACTATACACACTTAATTTCTCAACAACTAATGAAGCTAACACTCAATAGGTTTTCTATACAAACATAATCTAAGTTAAAAAAAAAATGTACGGTATAGTGAAAATTTAAGTAGAAAATAAAATACGAACCAATTACTCATTAACAATATAATAAACTCCCGCGCGTAGCGCGGGCAACCGACTAGTATATATATATAATTAACTCTTTTCATTTTCTTTGTCATTTGTTTATAACTTATGGTGTAATTAAATTTTGTATTGAATAATTGTCATAAACATTTACTTTTCTATAAATATATGTTTTTTTTTAAATAAAGGGCTTAAATGTTTTTCCACCAATAAGAAGAGAGTTAAAACTTACTTTTATATATATGATTTTTAAAAAAAATTTAGATTTAAGAAAAAAAAGAAAAAAAAAAAAATAAATACAACCAATAGCGGGCCACACATGTCAGTGGGGCCCGCAAATAGTTGAAAAGCAAGGCAAGGGACGTCGCGATTTTACCAACGTCCTTGCTTTTTTTTTTTTTTTTTAAATGTGTGGAACGATTACAAAACACGCCGCTGCACATGGCCTAAGGGGTCTTCCAAAAGCAGGCCATGAATCTATTGCTCTGAACCATAGAGATCAAACTCCTCTTGATTGTGAAGTTGTTGGTTTGGACATGAGGAGAAAATATCCTATACCTCTTAGTACGAGTAGTGGGAACATCTCCTACTCCAATGTAACTTGGTATGATTTGAGGGACTTGCTCATTCTGACCTTGTGAATTTTCCATTGCATTTCTTCTTGTTTAACTATGAATTCGACTCATATACTCGATGTGATTGTCCCCCTTTGTTTGTTTGTTTAGAGCACAATAAATAGTTGAGTAAGTTCCTTTTCTTTCACCAAATAGACCTAGGAGATTATATTCTTCAACCAAACAAGTTATCAACAATTTTGAGATTATAATCAAGGTGTTCTATTGAAAAGACGGTTACTTTCTTAAGGAATAAACTTTCAGCATATGAGATTGGATGGTTCACGGAACACCCATAATTTAGACACATCTTCCATATGCATTGGGACAATACACGTAAATTCACGGGTATGTGGACTTTACTTATTCGAACAACTAACATTATTAAAATGAATGAATTTTGGTTCATTGAGGATGGTGTTCCCATTCGATATACAATCAAGGAGCATACCTTGATTAGCGGGTTATACTGCCATGACTCCTAGCAGATTATGAAAACAAATCGGGCAACACTGACTTTGTAGATCGGCTATTTAAGGGTGAAGAAAACAAATATGGAAACTGTGTTCGCAAAGCTAGAATCAATGAGTAAGGCAGGTGACGGTCGTTTAAAGATGGCATTTTGTACTTCTTAGGGACTATCATTTAAGGAAAAGAAGAAATTCAAACTGACACTTGTACAAGATAGTTGACAATCTGGAGTTGTGTAAGTCCTTTTTGTGAGGCACATTGACATTCCGTGATTGCATAAAAAATGTTTATCATCTCATGGAAAAGTTTGAAAGCACTGTGAACAACTCAAGGCTGTTTCCAGGCTTCATGATCGCACTTGAGTTAAATATTTACTTTTCATGTTGACCAATTTAGTTTTGACGAGTCTTGATTCCATATGTTCACTTATTTGTTATAGTTTTCTTAACTATGTATATGATGCTTGCGATATTGCTAACTTAGCGTTTGAATCTATTCCAAAACTAAAGAACGAGTTTCAAGAAGATGTCGAACATGCAGACAGTGGATGTCTAAGAATGAGCAAGAAGAAGTTTATAAAATCTGGTCATACTGGGTTTCCGTTAGAATTTTTTTATAAAGCTCTTGGAACTACGAAGATTAGAACTCTCCTTAATTTGAAATTACTTATCTTAATCGTTATTCAACCATAGGTTTTGTGTAATTTATAGTTCTTTACAGGATATACATAGTATATTGGTAATTGAGTTAGACGAGCAGCCTCTCTTGGCTCACATCATAGAAGGCACTACAAATGTTGACTCTATTGTTAGCAGTTGGATGCAGTTTTTAACCGTAGAAAATTTTTATATTATGGGAAGATCTTACGAGAAAGATGACTCAACCCGAGTGTGAAAGAGAGAGACCATTGAAAATCTTTAGTTAGAGTATTAAGATACTTTAAGGATACAATTTATTATGGTCTATTTTCACAAAATTTCCTCTTGTATTAGAAGGATATAGTGATGCCAACTGGATCTCTGGAAGTATGGATAGTAAATCCACAATTGATTATGTGTTTACACTTGGTGGTGGTGTTGTGTCTTGGAAATCATTTAAACAAGCGTGTATTACATGTTCAATAATGGAGTCTATATTTGTCGCATTAAAGAGAAAGATAGATTGAGATTGATTATAATCTTTCTTTCCTCTTAAACAATTTCTAATAATCTCAAAGTAGATTTGCAAAGGGTCTTTATGAGGTTTCAATACAAAGATCGATAGTTGTATCTTACAAGATAGACGTCCGTTGAAGTTACTTACACCAACGTAGGGGCGAATTTCTGTTTTAGGAGATTGCTATTGGCAAGCCTTTATCAACGATACGTTTCAGTCACGTAAGAAAGGAGATATCATCAAGTGAGTTTCTGTTTTGTAAAAACTATGAACTGTATTTTGATCTATTTAATAAAGAAGACGTATTTCGTTACGTATGTTTTGATATGCATCTATATTCTCAAACAACACGAACATGAGATATAAAGTACGAGCACAAGACATAGAGTACGAATATGAGATAGAGAGTACATACTAACTTAACAAAGTACGAACACGGGACATGTATCACGAAAAAGAGAAAGAGAATACTAACATGAAGAATATAGTACTCACTCTCATGATCACATATATTTTGAGTAAACAAATTCGTACTACTTGTTACAAAAAGTGTACTAACACGAGTCAGAGAATAAAAACATGGGCCAAAGAATATGAACACATGTCAGAGAGTACGAACACGGGTCAGAGAGTACGAGCACGGGTCAGTGAGTACAAACACAGGTCAGAGAGTACGACGAGATTGGGGGTACGAACACAAGATTGAGATACAAACAAATTGAGTTATGAAAAAATAAAAGGTTAGAGATTTTCTGAATATAACAAAATTGGTATCTTTAGATTCATAATTTGTTTTTACAAATTAATATCATTTTTTTTGGCAAAAAAAAACTTCATTGAAATCAAAGAGTTATTACAAAGACATACAAAATTATTATAATACAATTATTACACACGTAGATGTATGTGCCATATACTAAAGTAGAGTTATTACAAACGTATACAAAATTATTATAATACAAGGATAATTATGATACTGAGCCCAATGGAAAAATATTATTGACGATGCTTTCTGTAGAATAGGCTTATTCGCTAATCGATCAGAAGATCTGTTATTGTCCAACTTCTTATTTGATTTCTCTTTGTTACGATTCCTAGAAAGCAACTTGTGGCTGAAACTTCTTTTCACAAAATGTAATGTTAAACTCGATATGCCAAGATCTAATTATGGAATGTAAGCAAAGTGGCACCAAAACATCTATACCAAAGTCTTTCTTAGATTCTTTGATGTCTTTGTAGTTCTCTTCATCATAACCACATGTAGTTTTATTGATTCATGCCAAGTACCCGATCTTCTCGTGTTAATAGATTCCCATTTAAATCTCGCCAATGCATATTCATCCACCAAGCCTGTTCAATACCAATCATATCTTCCCACCAATATTTGACCCAAACTATATAAGATGTCTTCATCTCAATCCAACATAAATAAAAATTGTGTGGCCATAATTTCATCACACCATCAATATAAACATGAGGGGGGGGTGACAACAAATTGGTTGGATTTTGGAAATGCAGTTATATCATCAAATCCATGATTGATATCTCTAATTTTGGATTTTACAAATTAATATTACATTAAAATATTTATTTAGATAACAAATATAATTTTAAATTAATTTTTAGGATTAGTAGAAATTAAGAAAAAGACAAAAAGGTTAGAAAGAGAGAGTATCTGTTTTGCCGATTTATTTTTGGGTATTACCATTCTATGGACATAAAAGATCAAAAAATTAACTAAGTAGCCATACTCTTTTCTTAATTAGTTCTCTCTTCTACTAGTGTGAAATAGACCAAAATAACCTTATAAGGGTTAACAAATTTTTTAGCAGTATAACAAAATAGATATCGATAAATTATATGTTTGATTCTTTTTACTTTAACGGTATAATTTAACATGATAACAAATTATTTCACATGATAATGATAAGTTTGCTATATAAGTTGTAGTGTAACATGTACAATATGATTCAATATGTTGTGTAATATTTAAGACTCTTCAATTTTTTTGTGGACTAAAATCTCTTGTACCCTTTGACTCCTTTTTCTATTCTCATAAGGGTTTGACCAAAATGAAAAAAAAAAAAATAATTAAAAAAATCGAAAATTGGTTAAAATACAACCTTATCCTCACTAAAATAAAACAATTACAGATCCAACCAGTCTATATCCGAAAACCCATATCACTATCGGATAACCATCGGATCTTTTAACCTCTTTGTCTTCCTCTTCATCGTTTTTGAAAAATCTAAGTTCCCCAAACCCTAAGTGTTTTGAAAAAGGGAGAATTACTTAGATATACCACAATTGTATGTTTATTCCTTAAACAGCCAAATTTTTTTTTTATTCCTTAGATGTTTAGTGAGATGAGTGTAATTACAATAAACACCCTTGGTCTGTTTTCACTTAAAAATTGCCACGTCAGATTCGATATGCCACGTCATACCTGACATTGCCACATCATTATTCTGTCTTTAATGATAAAAGAGGAAGAAACTGAACATTTTCGTCACTATTCACAAACAAAACAAAAAAACTGTTTTTTCTCTCTCGAAGCCAACGAAGAACCCTAACTCTCGCCACTTTTCCTTCTCGTTTCTTCCGGCCGCTTATCCTATTATCAGTGTGTCTCTCTCTTTCTCGTCGTTATTATTGTCGCATTTCTTCTCAACTTGGATGGAGACTTTTCGTTTTCTGACAAAAATAACAGGGAAATACGAAACGTCGTTTACGGCTGAGTTATGGTACATTACGGCTGAGTTATGACACATTGCGGCTGAGTTGTGGTACATTACGGCTGAGTTATATTATGACTTATTGTAAGTTACGGCTGAGTTATGGCGAAAATATTTCTACCTCGGCGATTCCGGCGAAGAACTCTAATTCTCGCTGCTTCTCTCTCTCTCATCTCTTTTGGCCGCTTCGATTCTCAACGAGTCTCTCTCTTGTCGTCATTCCTATCGTATTTCTTCTCAAATTGCGTACATCCAACGTTGTAAGAAAAGAAAAGAGTTCTTGGTCCTCACATGTGGTTCTGTTCATGGTGAGAGTTGCTTTGAAGATGACAATAATGAAGACGAAGAGAGTGAACGGTAAACCTATGGCACTAACTCGTAATCTCATTACTGTCTTGTTATTTTGCCACTATATCGAAATCTCATATCCCATTCTCGAGTTTTGTTTCATTTGTTGCAAAAAAGGTGTCTATGTCAGATCTGAATAGGCCAAGGAAAAGGCAGAAGACTAAAAAGAATAAGAAAAAAAACTGTTCTTTCTCTCTTGAAGCCGACGAAGAACCCTAACTCTTGCCGCTTATTTTTCTCGTCTCTTCTGGCCGCTTATCCTATAATCGGTGTGTCTCTCTTTCTCGTCGTCATTGCTGTCGCATTTCTTCTCAACTTGGGTGGAGACTTTTCGTTTTCCGACAAAAAAACAGGGAAATACGAAACGTCGTTTACAAATTGGTTGGATTTTGGAAATGCAGTTATATCATCAAATCCATGATTGATATCTCTAATTTTGGATTTTAC
>NW_006238904.1:60708-61007 GCF_000375325.1 Capsella rubella | reverse complement strand
GGGTATTACCATTCTATGGACATAAAAGATCAAAAAATTAACTAAGTAGCCATACTCTTTTCTTAATTAGTTCTCTCTTCTACTATTGTGAAATAGACCAAAATAACCTTATAAGGGTTAACAAATTTTTTAGCAGTATAACAAAATAGATATCGATAAATTATATGTTTGATTCTTTTTACTTTAACGGTATAATTTAACATGATAACAAATTATTTCACATGATAATGATAAGTTTGCTATATAAGTTGTAGTGTAACATGTACAATATGATTCAATATGTTGTGTAATATTTAAGA
>NW_006238904.1:58855-59721 GCF_000375325.1 Capsella rubella | reverse complement strand
TCTCTCTCTCTCTCTCTCTCTCGTCATTTCAATCACCTTTCGTTTCAACTCAGCTGGAGACTTTTCGTTTTCCGACAAAAAAAACCAAAGAGAAATACGAAACGTCGTTTTCAACTTTTTGTCTAAGTTATGCCGCATTGTGGCTGAGTTATGCTACATTACAGCTGAGTTATGGTACATTACGGCTGAGTTATGCTACATTACGGCTGAGTTATGATATACTTTCTCAAGATTACAAAAAGTGTTTTTCGGGAAAGACCAACAATAAATACGTACACATATTCACACGCACACGCATAATAAAGTCATAGAGTATTATGTTTTAAAAAATTATTCAAAATAATTCAAAATTTGAATTCAAATTTTATAAACAAAATATTCAAAATAATTTAAAGTTTTTTTTCTAATTATAGAATAATACGTCACGGCTGAGTTATGCTACATTGCGGCTGAGTTATGCTACATTACGGATGAGTTTTGATATACATTCTCGAGATTACAAAAAGTGGTTTTTGGGAAAGATCAACAATAATTACGTACACATATTCACACGCATATGCATAATAAAGTCATAGAGTATTATGTTTAAGAAAATATATTCAAAATAATTCAAAATTTGAATTCAAATTTTCTAAACAAAATATTTCAAAGTTTTGTGTCTGAATATAGAATAATACGTCACAACTGAGTTATTTACTTTTCAAGGTTGACTAATGACTAAAACTTTAATTTAAAGGGACACTTGAATGTTAACATTAGCAATGGTTATAATAATGTAGAGATTGAATATATTATAATACAATTAACAAAAATCAATAGCAGCTCTTTTCCATTCTATATTTGATCAACTATGTAGGAATAGAACA
>NW_006238904.1:57076-58755 GCF_000375325.1 Capsella rubella | reverse complement strand
TTATCGTTTTGTTGGATAAGTTTTAAAAAGTACAAACCTGAGCGAATTTCATGATTTTTTTATGGAAAGTTAATAAAAGTGTTAACTACATATTATTAAAGTGTTTTTATTACATGAGTGCATCAAATATTCACATTTATCATATTTGAGGTTTGGCCGAGTTATGCCAACGACATGGTTGACTTATTGTTGAATAATTCGAGGTTTGGCCGAGTTATGCCAACGACATAGCTGACTTAACGTAAATAAATTTGTGGTTTGGCTGAGTTATGTCAGCGTCATGGTTGACTTACAGAGACCACTTCGAGGTTTGGCTGAATTATTGTAACGATAACATGTAGCTCATTGTTACATGATGGCTCAACTCATTCAATCTGTAGTCATCGAGAACCAACTTCACAAGCTTTTCGTGTGTTCTTTCAACATCTATACGTTAGATATGGCTGATTTATGATTTTGATATTCAAATTCGGAGTATGGCTGAGTTATAGTTACGTTCTGTCTGAGGTATAACATAACGTTACGACTGAGTTATATAATGAGGTTTGGTTGACTTATTGTAAATTAAATTCGTGGTTTGGCCGAGTTAATTCCAGACGACGTCGTTTACTTTTTTCTTCTCCCTTATAGTCATAATCGAGCTATCAGATTGGGGATTTAGGGTTCTTATCGATTTCTGGGATTCCCATCCGATTTCTTGGTTTATCTTCGATTAAAGAATTCTACTTCTCAATTTTAATATGAGCGACTACTCTTCGAGTACATATCGTTCAGCACATGGTGCTTACCCTCCAGATCTTCCGACGAATTGCGGATGTTGGTGTGGTAATGATATCATCACATACATATCGAAGACAAAGGAAAACCCTTACCGTATCTTCTATCGATGCTCGATTGCTTTGAAGGTACTAAATTTCATTTAAATTTTTATTGTTAACATATGGGTATCGATGTTGGTTTTTTGTTAATTAGAGGCCGAATGAGTCGCATTTCTTCAAATGGGTTGATGAGGCATCGGTTGAAGAAATTAAGATGGTCGACGCAAAGGTACAGAGAATAGAAGAAGATGTGACGGACTTAAGGCATCAACATACTCAAAATTTAGATCTCCAAAAAGAAATGTTTGACAAGCTTGAGGAAGAACTGAGTAAGAAGCTTGAAGAAAAATTGATGTAGAAGATTGAGGATGATATGGGTAAGACAGCTTTGAAGACAATTTTTCTACTCTATGTAATAGGAATCGCAATTGTATGGCTATGGGAGAGAATATAATTGTTGTTTCATGATGTTTAGACTGATTATGTTGTAATTTGTGTTGTTTAAGATTTGTTTTCATGTTAAATGAGAAATGGGGTATGGCTGACTTATAATTATGTGACGGCTAAGTTAATGTGTTCAAGTTACGGCTGAGTTATGAGTATAGTTATAATTTATAATAAGCAATTATATAAGTATATAATGGATATGACATATACTAAATATATATTACCAGCAAATATGCATGTTAAGATTGTTAATTTTGAAAAGAAAATGGAAAATTTACACAATTTCATCCAATTCAAATTATGTAGTGTTGGTTATGACTAGAAACTTGTTCTTGTGTGATAGTTTTCGAATGTTACCAACAAAGTCTAAATTATTGATGAATAATATGGTAACATGATTGTATCATATTTAAA
>NW_006238904.1:53672-56976 GCF_000375325.1 Capsella rubella | reverse complement strand
CTAAAAATTGAGATAACGCATATTTAGGGTATGGCTGACTTATACTACGTTATGGCTGAGTTATAGATAACATTACGGCTGAGTTATCAATAACCTATTAATTACATGATTCCGTTACGGCTGAGTTATAACAAAGTAATTGACATAACGCATATTTAGGGTATGGCTGACTTATAATATGTTATGGCTGAGTTATGGATAACATTACGGCTGAGTTATCAATAACCTATTATTTACGTGATTCCGTTACGGCTGAGTTATTGATAACATTACGACTGAGTTATAAGTCTGTTAAAATGGCCAAAATGAAGAAAAATTGATAAAAACATGATTCAAAAGATAAGATATATGTTTGGGATTACAAAGAAGTTCAAAAAGAAGTTCAGAAAGAACAAACAACATTCAAAAGAAACTGATATATAAAGGGAGGATCAGATGAGAGAGATAAAGGAAGAAGACGGAAAGTTGCGTTGGTTAATGTGATGGCTGAGTTATCGTACGGGAAACAAAGACGAAAGGTCGCGTTACGGCTGAGTGATCTGTAACCTATTGGGCTGAGATATCAGTAACCTTATACGGCTGAGTTATCAGTAACATAACATGAATATATTCCGTATGCTGAGTTATGTTACGGCTGAGTTATTATATTAAAGAAGACGAAAGGTCACGTTGATGCAGTCCGTAGTCATCAAGAACCAATTTCACTAGCTTCTCGTGCGTTGTTTCCGCATCTATTTGCACAATTTTACAACCTCTATCGTCAGTGTTAAATACATATTTTTGTTTCTTTGCCTAGTTACCAGACACAACAATCACTGGAACCGGATGATCCATCAACGAAAATGAAGAACATAAGTGAAAATGCAGAAAAGAAGTGAAGAACATAAGTGAAAATGAAGAACAGAAGTGAAAATGAAAAACAGAAGTGAAGTGAAGAACAGAAATGAAGAACAAAGTGTAAGAAAAAACACGAGCTAATGCGGGACCTTTCGTATTTCCCTCGTTTATGCTGACGTGAAATTGTGAATTTGAAGTCGTAAGTCAGCCACCAAACAACTTTGTAACTCAGGCAACGATAAATCATCCATCAACACAAATTAAGTCAGCCACAACATGAAAAATGTTTAAGTAATTACTAAAATGTTTTTTAAGATGCCAAATTCAGCCATAACGTCAATAAGTCAGCCGTAACGTAAAATAAGTCAGCCGTAACTGGAGGCTATATTAGCAATAAATCTTTTGTCTATAAGTCAGCCGTAACATGGTTGAGTTTTCCGTTAAGTCAGCCAATTACGACTGAGTTATGTCTCTGAAACATAAGTCAGCCGTAACGACATTTGATAACTCAGCCGTTATCGATAACTTAGCCACCCGGAGAAAGTTAAGTCAGCCGTGTCGATAACATAACTCAGCCAAACTTCTGATAACTCAACCATCGGACTATAACTCAGCCGTAACGGCGGCTGAGTTATTAGCCGTTTTCTCATAACTCAACCAGATTTTTATATGTCAGTCGTAACTGTTGGCTGAGTTATGATCCTAAGTCAACCGTTGACCCGAAACTCAGCCGTTGTCCCATAACTCAGCCATAACGTGATATAACTCAGCCGTAACGTACGTTATGGCTGAGTTATTGGTGGCACGCGCCTTTTTGTCTGACGTGGCAGTGGCATTTTCCGTAATTAGTTTTTTCCGGTAACGTGTAAAAAGGGCACGCTGGTAATTAAAAAACATTTAAGGAAAAAAAAAAGTTTTGGTTGGTTTGCGTCAATACACCTAAAATGTGGTCCATCTAAGTAATTCTTTTTTTGAAAAAACTAAAAATCACAAAGAGTTCGAGTATAACTAAGGACAACCCGAGATAGGGTAAGTCAAAACCTTTAATTCTTTGGGTATTTTAAGTTACATCCGCTTGAATGTTATCAATTTAGGTGTTCTCGATTTAGGTTTAGCCGATTTGGGTGTTGATTTCGTTTTATTACTCGAGTATGTTGTAATTAGCGGTTGTTGGTTTTGTGTGAAGGAGAAGAGAAGAATGGTGCGTACAAAGAACGCAAGCTTTAACAAAGAAACAGATCCAGTAGGTGAAGTCGAAAAGCCAACAGAAGAAGAAGAGACTCGTGGAGATGATTCAGAAAAAACAGATTCAAATCCGGAATCATATTCTGGGGATTCAACGGTATGTACAACTTGGATAGAATAGTACAACTTGTGCGAACTCGTTTTTTTACTAAGAAATTGAAAAGGTACAACTTAGGAGAACTTAGTATAACTAGTTTATTTCAATTCGAAATTCAAAAGGTATAACTTGGGAAAACTTAGTATAACTATGTTGTTTTGCAGGAGTCCGAGGAGGAATCCGAGGAGGGAACAGAAGTAATGCAACCGGTGAACATGTACTTCAATAGATCCGAGTACATGAAGCCATTCAAGCTATCTGCTAAGTGTTATATCACAAGGACAGTGGACTTCTTGAGAGCTCACCTTAAGTCTCATGAGTTGGACTGGTTCCTATGACACCCACAGTTCAAACACTTCTTCCATATGCCGAATGATGCCAATCACAAATTGATGGGTATGTGGATGTTGCTTCTCCGGACGGCGTCTATAGAGAAGAACAAAGAATGTTGGTTCATAGTAAATGGTACTCCCATCAGATATTCTCTTAAAGAAATGGCACTGATTTCTGGCTTATACTGCCATGAGTATCCCCGGGACATGGAAACTCTGGGCAGTAATGAGTTTGTTGGTAAGCATTTTGGTGTTGGGACAACAATAAGATATGATGATGTCCAAGCAAAACTTTTATCGATGAAGAGAGCTTCTCCAGATCGAGTGAAGATGGCGGTCCTCTACTTCTTGTGTAGTGTGATCATAGGGAAGAAGAAGGCAGGGAAAAAAGCACCATCCGTAGAGCCATTCTTTGTTAGGGCTATTGATGATTTGGACATGTGTAAAACGTTCCCTTGGGGTCGTTTGGCTTTTGATGAGAACATGAAGGACATCTTTCATTGTATGAACCACTTTGGTGGAGTTTTGAGCACAAACCAATGGGTCTTTTCTAGTTTCGTCATTCCGTTGGAGGTAATTATTGAATTATGAAAATGTACAACTTAGTATAACTTGGTCTAATTGAGTTTTAAGTCCACGATTTTGTGTGGTGTGTAGGTTCTTGCTTTTGAGGCAATTCCTGTTCTTAAGGAATATTGCCGAGAAGATGTTAGTAATGCACATGCACGTCGTCATTGTCCTCGGATGTGCAAGATGAAATTTAAAGCAAGTAAACTGAAAGGGTTTACATTGA
>NW_006238904.1:52820-53572 GCF_000375325.1 Capsella rubella | reverse complement strand
CCCATACTTATCCTATTCATTTATTTTTTGTATTACTGGGTTGGTTTGACATTATATTGTTTTATTTTCATAGGATATTGAAAGTATTTTGACTCCATCATCACGTGAGAAACGTCTTTTAGGTCGTGTCATGGATGAAGAGAGTCCCTATAATGATGTAAATGATCCCGTTGTTGATGGTTGGACCAAGTGTTTAATTGATGAAGAGAAGTCAATATGTTTTGAAGAGCTTTACAACCAAGATTTGGCCACCCGGGAGAATCCAGAAGATGTGGATCCGGAAGATGTGAATCCGGAAGATGTGAATCCGGAAGATGTGAATCCGGAAGCTGTGAATCCGGAACCTGTGAATCTGGAAAATGTGAGTTTGGAAATTGTGAACCCTGTGGCTCCGGTGAATTTGGCTCAGCTAGGAGCTAGATTGGTTCAGGTAGAAGAACAAGTGAAGCAAGGGTTTAAGGAAATTATTGAGAAGGTTGATAGTCTGGATAACAGAGTTAAATCTGTGAAATCATATGTGAGATGGGCCTCAGGTGAAAATGAATATTATACGAATGAAGGTGTTGGAGATACGAATGAAGGTATGAATGAAGGTGGCAATGGAGATATGAATGAAGCTGAGATGGAGGAGGCTGAGAAGGAGCATGCTGAGAAGGAGCAGGTTGAGAAGGATAAGGTTGAGAGGGAGCAGGCTGAGAAAGAGCAGGTTGAGAAGGATAAGGTTGAGAGGGAGCAGGCTGAGAAAGAGCAGG
>NW_006238904.1:50890-52493 GCF_000375325.1 Capsella rubella | reverse complement strand
GTACAGTTGAAGAAGAGAAAGAACAACTAGGGACAACGGAAAAAGGCCGAGAAGAAGATGTTGAGATGGAACATGGCGAGAAAGAACAAGCTAAGGATAAAGGAGAAAAGAGGGAAAGAGAAGAAGTTGTTCATGCTCACTAAGGTAAAAGGGTGAAGATCATAAGCAAGAAGAAGGGAGGGACTGTGGTCATAAGGAGTCCTATTCAGACAAGACAAAATGCGAAGAAGGATAATTGATGATCTATTCTAAAGTTGGGTTTTAGAGTCATTTTATATTTGAACTCTTTGTATTGGTTTATGGATTGATGTCTTTTTGGATGTGTTTTGAACTATTCTAGTAAGTTATATGTTCTTTGTTAAGTTTCTGAGTTCCCATTATACAACTGCATTCAAAAGATCAACTTGGTAAAACTACATAGTAGTTGTACGATTACAAAATACTAGTTTTACAACCAAAAATTACAACCCGAATACACAAAGTAAGTTCTAAGTTACCAACAAAGCTAAACCAAGTAGTTTTATACTTAGTTGTCCAACTACGAAGAACAAGTTATACTTAGTTGTACTACGAAGAACAAGTTACACTTGATTATACCATATTCCTAGCCCTATCAGAAGAAGACAACCACAGAAAACGAGTACACTCATTTTCTTAATTTCCTTCATATCTTTCATCCTTTCCATTTTCATAAGAGTAACTTCTTCCTCTAAAACACCAACTTGAAAATCCAATTGTTCTACCTCATCCACAAGTGCTTCATCAACCCACTTAAAGACATGTCCATCATTCACAAGCTACAAAAAAAAAAATTAGAAGGAAAAGTTGGTAACTAAATCGCAAATACAATAGTGATAAAACAGATTTACCCTTCTATCATATGCATATTCACACCGGTAGTAGCGACGACACGGATTTGGTATGGATCGAGAGATTATGTCAACTATTGGTGACCCACAATGACACTTTTTGGGAATTCCAGGGAACCTTCGTCGGTTGGAAGAATTACCACATATGATTCCCGATGCTCCAGATTCGCAACTCATTCTCAGAATCCGCTAAGCCAAAATAAAAAGACGAAATCGAAAACCAGAAAGGAAGAAGGAGAAGAAGTGAAGAGTCGAGAGAGAGGAGAGACAATAAACCCTAGATATACCCGATTCCCAATTCCCTATTTCTATTTCAATTTGAAAATTGAATTTTTTTAAAAATCGGAAGAATAAAATTAATAAAAAAAAAAAAGGACCAAACACAACAAACACGTGATCCACATTAGACACGTGTAGCCGCCAAAAGACACATGTATAGCCGCCAAAATGCACTAGTTGTACCAAAGTTACAGGTTGTACTCGTTTTGGCAAGTTGTACTTTTTCATTTTTTTAATTTTAATTAGCTGTCCAATGTTTAAAATAAATATTTTTATTTGTACACATGATTTTCATTAATTGATGTACATATACCACATGTACATGCCTAAATATTTTTGAAAAGATTTGTTTCTTGGCTTTTCTAATTATATGTTGTTTGCAATGAGAAAGTGACCCTTAATGTATAAGGTATTTGTTGATAAACTTAGAATATGATGATATCTATAGTAAAGTA
>NW_006238904.1:49711-50781 GCF_000375325.1 Capsella rubella | reverse complement strand
CAATTCACGTTTATAAAAAAATTCAAATAAATCCTGATTTTTCAATTAATTAAAATAAATCCTTATTTTCGATTATTGAAATATTTTTTAAAACTAACAATATATATTTTTATTTAAAAATATATATCAATTTAAATATCATTAAAACAAGTTGACTTAACAAGATCCGAAAATCAAATTCAAATTATTCAAGTTGTACCATAACAAAAACAAGTTGTACCTAATTGTTCAAATAGGATATTACATCAAAATACAATCAATCAATTTCGGGAACCTTGACTCTCAAACCAGCTCGCGATGGTAGATTTCTTCTTCTTGCGTCCATGTTCTCCTGTTGATTTAATCCTCTTTCTTGGTTTCCTTCCTCTTTTTATGACATAAAACTTAGGAAAGACAACCAAAGCACGCACATTGTCCGGAACGATCCACATAGACATGATAGGAACTGGATATATCGTCCTTGAATATCCTAATGCCCACTGCTCCATCCAATAATACTTACTGCACAGCTCATGCAATTGGATCTCATTGATCTCATGACCAGCGTTTTTTGCTGCTTCCATAGCTGCAGCAATAGCGTGCACACACGAATATCTATCAATATCAAATTGCTTGCAATAGCAAGTTTTGTTTTTCAGATCAACCACATAACTACTACCATCAACTCCAGTCACACTGTATTCGTGAAAATAGCTGTTTAGTTCAGTCACCGGTAAGAGCTTTGCGTCTGAACATCTATCGTGCAACAACTTCTCAACAAAAGGGACTAACTTCTGCTCTATTGGAGTCTCTATAGATATTTTCCTATATTTATTAAATCATTCAGCTAGTTTGGCAACAATCGCATCTATCATTGGTAGTAAAGCGTATGCCCTTAAGAATCTAAAGACACCATTAATAGATTCAACTGTATTAATTGTATCAATCTTGTATCTAGCTCCTGGAAAGAAACATCGTGCCCATTTATGTTGTCCTACGTGATTATCAAGATAAGTACCTGAAGCTGGAAACCTTTTAATGAAATCAGCGTAGAGTTTCTCAAACTCAGACTCGGTGTAAGCCTTCGCAAC
>NW_006238904.1:47862-49611 GCF_000375325.1 Capsella rubella | reverse complement strand
CATCTCTGTTCACGTTCTTACAGCTCAGTTTGACATTCTGAGACAAGTGATAAATACAATATCCATGGTGAGACAACGGATACACCGTACTTATTGACATGATCAAGCTTTGATTTCTATCAGAACAGAAGACCAACTCAGTACAATCTGGTATAACTGATTTCAATTTACTGAAAAACCAATTCCAACTTGCATTATTCTCACTGTCAACTACACCAAATGCAATTGGATAATGGTGGTGATCCGGATCTTGAGCTGAAGCCACGATCAGTACTCCACCATATACATTTTTAATACTGGTTGCATCCACAATGATCACCTTTCTCATGGAATTGAAGCCTTCAATGCACGCCCCCAAGGCGAAAAACAAATATTTAAACCTCTGGGCTTCATCCAATTCAACAAATGAAACTGTACCTGGATTCATCTTCTCCAACATGTGCATATAACAATAAACCAACTTATAACTATCCTCTGCTGTACCACGAAGGTCAGCTGCAGCTAGCTTTTCCCTCTATTTGCGGTTGAGTATGACACTTTGATACCAACTTTTGATTGAACCAAAGGAATCAAATTTTTTGGAATTGGAGTGTCTATCAGACAAGGGAAATCTTCACGCAAAACAGATGCCACTAAATGAGATGTGCCTCTCCTTTTTTACTCATTGTACTTGTTTCTGACCGTAAGCATGTATGTATCTTAGTGTAAGTTCTGATCGAGAAACTATCTGCATTCCCATTCCTTGCTGCTCGTAAAGCCCACTTGCAACCCTTTCTAAATTCTGAGCATTAAAGCACAAACAACATAGGATCCGACTGTATTATAACAAACTCAAAACAGTTCTTGTGCGCAGCTTTTTCAACCAAATCTTTAATTACTTGCTTGCTTTCAAATTCTTGCCGGATAGTCACATCCAAACCATCTTCCCACTCACGCTTTACAACCGGTGTAATCTCTGCAACAGGTGTGATCTCAGCAACAGATGTGCCATCTTCTACTATTGCTCGTTCTTCGGACTGTTCTTCATAACGAATCATGTTCCCATCTCTCCCATCACTATTTTCCACCATCTCATGACTTTCAAACGGCTCGCTTTCATCAAGGAACATGGTCCCATCTGTCGCTCTACTACTTGAAATATGCTCCTCATTGAGTGAACAACCTACACTTCCTCGACTCTTCTCATACCCCTGATTTACGACTTCGACATGCAAAACTTCAAAATGATCTTCATTCATATCCATATAACACATAACATCATCATCATCAAATATATATATTGGTCTTTTAAGCTCCACTGATTTTGGAACGTAACTCAATTTCAGCTCAGTCGTTGTTTCATCAACATTCGCCTTCCGGCATATCTTGTTCACCACTGCAGAATAAGTGACCTCCTCTGTCTCCATTCTAAGAGATTGATGAACTTTATCTCTTGAATTCCATCTTGTTTCATTTTCTCTTGTTGCATAATATCCCCCATAATCATATATTATGATTTTTCGATGGTTTTTATTCATTGTGGCCTGAAATAGAATAGGATAACTAACATTATAATCTCTGTCGTGTTCATAGTTATACCAAGTTATACCAAAGAGTACCATTTGTACTACAAGTTTTACCATTATAGTTATACCAAGTTGTGCCCGAATAGTTATACCAAGTTCTACCAGTTGTCCTACAACGCACTACTAAATTCAGAATACATTCATACGATTCAATTCAATTGAACTGTTACAATGCACACATTCT
>NW_006238904.1:46631-47762 GCF_000375325.1 Capsella rubella | reverse complement strand
GACAATGAGGATAAGAAAAATCGGACCAAATCCAAATCTACAATGTTAATAGTTCAATAGGGAACAAATACAATTCACAACATTATGATTTTTCATGCCAACGAGTTTTGAATTTAACAATGGATAAGAATTATCTCAGTTGTTGGGTTGCTTCTCTTGTTAATGAGAGAGACGATGAAGTTAAATGGAAGAGGAGCTCGATCGTGGTTGAAGATGAAGAAGAAATCGGACAAATCGTGACTGGAGATGAAGAAGAGGAGAAGAGAGAAGATGGTGGTGGAGTGGGGTCCGCGTCCATTTTCTTTTTCCTTTTTTATTTAATTAAATCAATCAATAAGGAGGGGCAAAATTTGTCTTTTATTTAGTCAATATAAGTCAAGGGGTACTTAGAACACACAAGGGTAGGCAAGTATATAAATTATGGTCAAAGGGCACAAGAGATTCAAATCCTTCATCCACTTGAATCTCTTGTACCCTTTGACTCATTCTTCTATTCTCATAAGGGTTTGGCCAAAAGGAAAAAAAAAAATTAATTAAAAAAATCGAAAATTGGTTAAAATACAACCTTATCCTCACTAAAATAAAACAATTACAGATCCAACCAGTCTATATCAAAAAACCCATATCACTATCGGATATCCATCGGATCTTTTAACCTCTTTGTCTTCCTCTTCATTGTTTTTGAAAAATCAAAGTTCCCCAAACCCTAAGTGTTTTGAAAAAACTAAAAATCAGAAAGAGTTCGAGTATAACTAAGGACAACCCGAGATAGGGTAAGTCAAAACCTTTAATTCTTTGGGTATTTTAAGTTACATCCGCTTGAATGTTATCAATTTAGGTGTTCTCGATTTAGGTTTAGCCGATTTGGGTGTTGATTTCGTTTTATTATTCGAGTATGTTGTAATTAGCGGTTGTTGGTTTTGTGTAAAGGAGAAGAGAAGAATGGTGCGTACAAAGAACGCAAGCTTTAACAAAGAAACAGATCCAGTAGGTGAAATCGAAAAGCCAACAGATGCAATCGTAGAAAAAGAAGAGACTCGTGGAGATGATTCAGAAAAAACAGATTCAAATCCGGAATCAGATTCTGGGGATTCAACGGTATGTACAACTTGGATAGAATAGTACAACTTG
>NW_006238904.1:44706-46510 GCF_000375325.1 Capsella rubella | reverse complement strand
TGTTTTGCAGGAGTCCGAGGAGGAATCCGAGGAGGGAACAGAAGTAATGCAACCGGTGAACATGTACTTCAATAGATACGAGTACATGAAGCCATTCAACCTATCTGCTAAGTGTTATATCACAAGGACAGTGGACTTCTTGAGAGCTCACCTTAAGTCCCATGAGTTGGACTGGTTCCTAGGACACCCACAGTTCAAATACTTCTTCCATATGCCGAATGATGCCAATCACAAATTGATGGGTATGTGGATGTTGCTTCTCCGGACGGCGTCTATAGAGAAGAAAAAAGAATGTTGGTTCATAGTAAATGGTACTCCCATCAGATATTCTCTTAAAGATTTCTGGCTTATACTGCCATGAGTATCCCCGGGACATGGAAACTCTGGGCAGTAATGAGTTTGTTGGTAAGCATTTTGGTGTTGGCACAACAATAAGATATGATGATGTCCAAGCAAAACTTTTATCGATGAAGAGAGCTTCTCCAGATCGAGTGAAGATGGCGGTCCTCTACTTCTTGTGTAGTGTGATCATAGGGAAGAAGAAGCAAGGGAAAAAAGCACCATCCGTAGAGCCATTCTTTCTTATGGCCAATAAGGAAAGGGGGAAGTTACAATCAAACCAAGGAAATCAACCAAGTAGTTTTATACTTAGTTGTCCAACTACGAAGAACAAGTTATACTTAGTTGTACTAGGAAGAACAAGGTACACTTGATTGTACCATATTCCCAGCCCTATCAGAAGAAGACAACCACAGAAAACGAGTACACTCATTTTCTTGATTTCCTTCATATCTTTCATCCTTTCTATTTTCATAAGAGTAACTTCTTCCTCTAAAACACCAACTTGAAAATCTAATTGTTCTACCTCATCCACCAGTGCTTCATCAACCCACTTAAAGACATGTCCATCGTTCACAAGCTACAAAAAAAAAAATTAGAAGGAAAAGTTGGTAACTAAATCGCAAATACAATAGTGATAAAACAGATTTACCCTTCTATCATATGCATATTCACACCGGTAGTAGCGACGACACGGATTTGGTATGGATCGAGAGATTATGTCAACTATTGGTGACCCACAATGACACTTTTTGGGAATTACAGGGAACCTTCGTCGGTTGGAAGAATTACCACATATGATTCCCGATGCTCCAGATTCGCAACTCATTCTCAGAATCCGCTAAGGCAAAATAAAAAGACGAAATCGCAAACCAGAAAGGAAGAAGGAGAAGAAGTGAAGAGTCGAGAGAGAGGAGAGACAATAAACCCTAGATATACCCGATTCCCAATTCCCTCTTTCAATTTCAATTTGAAAATTGAATTTTTTTAAAAAAATCGGAAGAATAAAAATAAAAAATAAAAATAAAAATAAAAATAAAAAAGGACCAAACACAACAAACACGTGATCCACATTAGACACGTGTAGCCGCCAAAAGACACATGTGTAGCCGCCAAAATGCACTAGTTGTACCAAAGTTACAAGTTGTACTCGTTTTGGCAAGTTGTACTTTTTCATTTTTTTAGTTCTAATTAGTTATCCAATGTTTAAAATAAATATTTTTAGTTGTACACATGATTTTCATTAATTGATGTACATATACCACATGTACATGCCTAAATATTTTTGAAAAGATTTGTTTCTTGGCTTTTCTAATTATATGTTGTTTGTAATGAGAAAGTGACCCTTAATATATAAGGTATTTGTTGATAAACTTAGAATATGATGATATCTATAGTAAAGTATAATAATAAAAATCATGATTCCTTATTATATATATATATTGGATAACATGATGAAATTATA
>NW_006238904.1:44234-44606 GCF_000375325.1 Capsella rubella | reverse complement strand
CATCAAAATACAATCAATCAATTTCGGGAACCTTGACTCTCAAACCAGCTCGCGATGGTAGATTTCTTCTTCTTGCGTCCATGTTCTCCTGTTGATTTAATCCTCTTTGTTGGTTTCCTTCCTCTTTTTATGACATAAAACTTAGGAAAGACAACCAAAGCACGTACATTGTCCGGAACGATCCACATAGACATGATAGGAACTGGATATATCGTCCTTGAATATCCTAATGCCCACTGCTCCATCCAATAATACTTACTGCACAGCTCATGCAATTGGATCTCATTGATCTCATGACCAGCGTTTTTTGCTGCTTCCATAGCCGCAGCAATAGCGTGCACACATGGATATCTATCAATATCAAATTGCTTG
>NW_006238904.1:43612-44134 GCF_000375325.1 Capsella rubella | reverse complement strand
TCAACCACATAACTACTACCATCAACTCCAGTCACACTGTATTCGTGAAAATAGCTGTTTAGTTCAGTTACCGGTAAGAGCTTTGCGTCTAAACATCTATCGTGCAACAACTTCTCAACAAAAGGGACTAACTTCTGCTCTATTGGTGTCTCTATAGATATTTTCCTATATTTATTAAACCATTCAGCTAGTTTGGCAACAATCGCATCTATCATTGGTAGTAAAGCGTATGCCCTTAAGAATCTAAAGACACCATTAATAGATTCAACTGTATTAGTTCTATCAATGTTGTATCTAGCTCCTGGAAAGAAACATCGTGCCCATTTATGTTGTCCTACGTGATTATCAAGATAAGTACCTTCAGCTGGAAACCTTTTAATGAAATCAGCATAGAGTTTCTCAAACTCAGACTCGGTGTAAGCCTTCGCAACTTGCATGAACGTCGTCGCAACTACATCTTTGTTCACGTTCTTACAGCTCAGTTTAACATTCTGAGACAAGTGATAAATACAATATCCATGG
>NW_006238904.1:34208-43228 GCF_000375325.1 Capsella rubella | reverse complement strand
TAAACCAACTTATAACTATCCTCTGCGGTACCACGAAGGTCAGCTGCAGCTAGCCCATCTCTCCCATCACTATTTTCCACCGTGTCCATCTCATGACTTTCAAACGGCTCGCTTCATCAAGGAACATGGTCCCATTTGTCGCTCTACTACTTGAAATATGCTCCTCATTGAGTGAACAACCTACACTTCCTCGACTCTTCTCATACCCCTGATTTACGACTTCGACATGCAAAACTTCAAAATGATCTTCATTCATATCCATATAACACATAACATCATCATCATCATCAAATATGTATATTGGTCTCTTAGGCTCTACTGATTTTGGAACGTAACTCAATTTCAGCTCAGTCGTTGTTTCATCAACATTCGCCTTCCGGCATATCTTGTTCACCACTGCAGAATAAGTGACCTCCTCTGTCTCCATTCTAAGAGATTGATGAACTTTATCTCTTGAATTCCATCTTGTTTCATTTTCTCTTGTTGCATAATATCCCCCATAATCATATATTATGATTTTTCGATGGTTTTTATTCATTTTGGCCTGAAATAGAATAGGATAACTAACATTATAATCTCTGTCGTGTTCATAGTTATACCAAGTTGTGCCCGAATAGTTATACCAAGTTCTACCAGTTGTACTACAACGCACTACTAAATTCAGAATACATTCCTACGATTCAATTCAATTGAACTGTTACAATGCACACATTCTGAGAAATAGTCCACCCAATTCGACTCATATCCCTAATTGACAATGAGGATAAGAAAAATCGGATCAAATCCAAATATACAATGTTAATAGTTCAATAGAGAACAAATACAATCCACAACATTATGATTTTTCATGCCAACGAGTTTTGAATTTAACAATGGATACGAATTAGTGTATTACCTCAGTTGTTGGGTTGCTTCTCGTGTTGATGAGAGAGACGATGGAGTTAAACGGAAGAGGAGCTCGCCCTCGATCGTGGTTGAAGATGAAGATCGTGGCTGGAGATGAAGAAGAAAGAAGATGGTGGTGTAGTGGGATCCGCGTCCATTTTCTTTTTCTTTTTTTATTTAATTAAATCAATCAATAAGAAAGGGCAAAATTTATCTTTTATTTAGTCAATATAAATCAAGGAGTACTTATAACATATAAGGATAGGCAAGTATATAAATTATGGTCAAATGGCACAAGAGATTCAAGTTCATTTTTTGTCGGCCAACATCTATTTTACCGATTTATCCTTTTACCTTCATCAATTTTTTTATTTTTTTGGGGTTATTTCGGGCTCTCTGGTCAAACGGAGGCTCGTGAGTTGTGTCTACAATCTGTTTTGTGCACAAAGACGGTGCACAGTGCTGGTTTTCTAAAATGTCACGCTGTTTTTATATGATTAAAAACGACATGTAGTTTCATTACAAATCATGCTGTTTAAATGACAAAAAGACGGCATGTAGTTGCAATCCAGATCACCATCATCATCATCATCATCTCTAATCCTTTTTGTATCTTCCCTTATCTAACCCAACGATAAAACGCAGGAGCCATAGAAGAAGAGATAAAACTCTGTGTGTGTGTGAGTGAGTGAGACTCGACAATGGCGTCTTTGGCTCAGCAATTCACGGGATTAAGATGCTCTCCACTTTCTTCTTCCTCTTCTAGGTTATCAAGGAGAGCGGCGAAGAATTTTCCCCAGAACAAATCCGCCTCCGTTTCTCCGACTATCGTCGCCGCCGTTGCGATGTCAAGCGGCCAAACAAAGGAGCGTCTCGAGCTCAAGAAGATGTTCGAAGATGCTTATGAACGGTGCAGAAATGCTCCTATGGAAGGTGTTGCTTTCACTGTCGACGATTTCGCTGCTGCTATTGAACAATACGACTTCAATTCCGAAATTGGAACTAGGGTTTGTCTTATCTCTTTTTCTTACTTGAGATTTTTTGTTGGTTCTGTAGAATTTGGGTTCGTTGGTGGTTAATGATGTTGTTTATAGGTGAAAGGAACAGTGTTCAAGACTGATGCAAATGGTGCATTAGTAGATATTTCTGCGAAGTCATCGGCTTATTTGACAGTAGAACAAGCTTGTATTCATAGAATTAAGCATGTGGAAGAAGCTGGGATTGTCCCTGGTATGGTGGAAGAGTTTGTCATCATTGGTGAAAATGAGAGTGATGACAGTTTGTTACTGAGCTTAAGGAATATTCAATATGAACTTGCTTGGGAACGATGTAGGCAGCTTCAGGCTGAGGATGTTATTGTCAAGGCTAAGGTATTGTTTGGTTGTAAACCTACTTTGCTACTCTTGTTGTTGTTGTTTCTGGTTTTTAATCTTAGCAATTGGGTTATATGTATAGGTTATTGGTGCTAACAAAGGTGGATTGGTGGCTCTTGTTGAAGGTCTTCGTGGATTTGTGCCATTTTCGCAGATTTCATCGGTTAGTTGTTAAGATTTTGTGGGTTATTCAATATGGTGGTGTTTTCAGCAAGGATCTTAGTTGCTTTTAAGATAAAACACAACCGGATTATAGTGTTTATGGTCAAACACACAATTTTGATATATATGATGTGTCTTTTGTCAGAAAGCAGCAGCAGAAGAGCTTCTTGAAAAAGAAATACCTCTCAAGTTTGTGGAGGTTGATGAGGAACAAACAAAGCTTGTCCTCAGCAACCGTAAAGCTGTAGCAGACAGCCAAGCTCAGCTTGGTATTGGATCTGTGGTTCTTGGAGTTGTTCAGAGCTTGAAACCCTATGGTGCCTTTATTGACATTGGTGGAATTAATGGGCTTCTTCATGTCAGTCAGATCAGTCATGACCGTGTCTCAGATATCGCAACTGTTCTTCAGCCTGGTGACACTTTGAAGGTCTTCTATGAATATTCTTATAGTTTTTATTTCAGATATTGAAACAGCAGTTCCTAACTTATAATCTACAGGTTATGATATTGAGCCACGACCGTGACAGAGGAAGAGTAAGTCTCTCCACAAAGAAGCTGGAGCCAACACCTGGTGATATGATTCGCAACCCAAAACTTGTGTTTGAGAAGGTAACTCTAATTTTCATTGAAATACTTACTTTCTTGATATTCTCCTTTGTCTTAATCATTTGCTATTTTTCTGCTGTCTCAAGGCTGAGGAGATGGCTCAGACATTCAGACAGAGAATCGCGCAAGCAGAAGCTATGGCTCGTGCAGACATGCTTCGTTTCCAACCCGAGGTATGATTACCCACTTGTCTGATCTTTTTTATCCATTCTTATTGCCATCAAGCTCCAAAAGTTTAGTAACTATCTAAGATTCGTTTTCATATTACCTTATCACCAAATATTAGTTATCGGATTTCGAGAATTATGCTGTTCTTTTCGGCACGTTGGTTTATTAGAGCGGAGATAACCGTAGAAGCTTTTAGTTGGTGTTTTTTGTTAAGGATAACAGATTCATGTTTTTGTGTGTATGAGCAGAGCGGACTGACACTGAGTTCTGACGGGATACTAGGACCACTTGGATCTGAGTTACCAGATGATGGCGTAGATCTAACTGTCGACGACATTCCTTCTGCAGTTGATCTTTAGATTCGAAAGCTTTAGTGTACTTTTTGATACAGAAAAACACCTTTGAGCTCAATGTAATATGCAGTTCACTCCTACAAGACATTGTCTCATGTGTATGTTTTCTTATGTAATTGATATTTCCTATTATAACAACGTCGTCAAGAAATCAATGAATTAAAGGCTTGGCCTAAGACCAAACAGAGGACACGGCCTGTGTCTGAAAGTATCAGTCTTAAAAAACAACTAAACTCGATGGCACTTGTACGCCACGAAGCAGCTGACTCAACACCGTAAAACATTTCAAGTTGGTAAGTAAATGCAGGATAGGAAAAAACATTCCAAGAATAGTTTGAGTTGATTTTGATTGTTTCTCCAAACATGGGGTTTCAAAAGTTGGACTTAAGATGCATTGCAAGCTCATTGTCCGTGGACTACAAAGTGGATGATCTTAATTTTGGCGAACTCATTCGAGAGACATAAAAACATAAATCCCAATCAATCAACAAAACGGGGACTCAGTTTAGAATCTGCAAAGAATGTGACCAAATCACTTGAGAAAATGGTACAAAGTCTACTAAGATCACTTCACTTCTCTAAAATACCATAACAAGATTACTTACAGCAGATTTTATGAATGAGTCGGTTACATTTCAGACATCATCGTGTCTTCTCTTGGACTGAAGAGCTAAACGAGCGTCTCTCTCTTTCTCAAACTGTCTGTAGTCAGCTCTCTCCAGGAAACTGACTTTGTCGAGATACTTGTCTGAGCTTTTCTTGTACTTATCTAGCTCGTCTTCAACACCTTTGTTATCCTCCTTATACTCTCCCCAGTCTTTCTTCGTCTTGTCCAATACACTCAGTTTTTGTTTCTTTTTTATCTGCTCAAGAACCGCATCAACCGCTGACGGCGTCGCCGAGGATGAAGAGCCTTTGTTCCCCCGGTCCAGTGCTTCTTTTGAATCCATTTCCACTAACCGCTTTACTTCGATTTCTTGACCCGCAAAGTCTTTAACCTCGGTTATCTGGAAATGATCAAGAAAAACAAATACATTAACCGAATGAATGCTCCCTAAGTGCAATTCACAGATCACATAAGTTCAATTAGTTAGATTCCAGTCCAACACAATCCATCTTCCTAGTTCCAAACATCTGACATGATCTTAGATTCTAATTCAGATCCAAAACACAAACTCAAACAAAAAGCAAGTTTTCTCTATGGATTGCAAAGGTTCAATCAAACCACATATTGACTTGAGACAAAGATTCCATAATCCACCTTCTTGCTCAAAACAGCTGATAGGATCTTAGATCAAACAGTACTGAGCCAAAACACAGAAATTTTATTAAAAATACAAACTTTATATACCAATGGCAAAGATTCAATCAAACTACATTCTACCTCGAGGCAGAGAAATTTTAATCCTAAACAATCTATATTCCTAGTTCCAAACAGCTGAAATGATCTTAGATTCTATCAAATCAAACCCAAAACACAAACTCAAACAAAAAGCAAGTTTTCTCTATGGATTGCAAAGGTTCAATCAAACCACATATTGACTTGAGACAAAGATTACTCAGTCCACCTTCTTGCTCAAAACAGCTGATAGGATCTTAGATTCAAACAGTACCGAGCCAAAACACAGAATTTTTATTAAAAATACAAACTTTATAAACCAATGACAAAGATTCAATCAAACTACATTCTAACTCCAGGCAGAGAAATTTTAATCCTAAAAATCTATCCTCCTAGTTCCAAACAACTGATATGATCTTAGATTCTATCAAATCAAACCTAAAACACAAACTCAAACAAAAAGCAAGTCTTATCTATGGATTGCAAAGGTTCAATCAAACCACATATTGGACTTTAGACAAAGACTCATCTCCTCAATCCGTCTTCTAGCTCAAAATAGCTGATATGATCTTAAATTCAAACAGTACTGACCCAAAACACAGACTTCATATACGATAGCAAAGAATCAATCAAACTAGAGATTTTAGTCCTACACAATCTATATTCCTAGTTCCAAATAGCTGATAAGAACTTAGATTTCAACAATACCTAGCCAATAAACAAAAAGAGCAAGCTTTATTTAGTGGCTCAATCCAATTACAGTTTAAATTGACACAGAGATTTAAACCTTACACACCCACTCCATCTTCATGGTTCCAAAGATTCTATCAAGCTAGACCCAAAACACAAATGCAAACAACTAACCTCAATCTTGCCACGGCTCGAAGCAGCAGCAGCGGTTGCGGTTGCGTTTCTAACCGCAGCTAAAGCGGCTGCAGCAATACTCTTAGCCTCCTCACTACAACTATGATTCAAAACGTTATCTTCGTTTTGTACATTCGAAACGCATTGATCTTTCTTCTTCGGATCCACACCAAGATAACTTTTCCAAATCTGCAAATCTCAAATCCCAAATAATTAACATAACAAAACAAATCAAAACGTAGAGAGAGAGATCGAATAAAAAAATCTCACGTTATTAGCTGGTTTTTTAGCGGGCAAAGCGGTTGAGACAAAATTGAGCCGCTTATTTGGAACTCCTTCGTTCATTCTCTGCCAAATCTCCGAAACTTTCTTAGATACGCTGCTTGAACCGGTTTGCTTAGGAGATTCCTCATGAGACCCCATTCGATAATTTAGGGTTATGAAAATACAGGATCTAGAGGATGAGAAGAAGAGTCCGTGACAACAGTAACGAGGAAGAAACGAAGAAGAAGAAGAAGTTAACAAGGTTTTGTGTTTAAAAGTGGATTGGGCCCTGGTTTGATTTAGGCCTGATAGAAGAATATCTTGATGAGGTTGGTTTAAGCCCAATCGGGTAAGTAGTTTTTGCTCATAAAACTAACTAGGTTCGGACCCGCGCTGTAGCGCGGAGGAAATAATTACATATATATAATTTTTAACGGATTATAATATGTTACATTTTAATTTTGTTAGAGTGCAGTCGATTACGGTAAATCATATATTTGTATAATAAGTTTAAATAAAATAATAAAGAAAAAGCGAGTAAATAATCATATACTGAGTTTTGTCGATAAATTATTCATTTTGACTATTTTTGTAGTAAAAGTAGGAATACACGTAAAAATTACATATTTACAATATATTTTTTGAAAGTCCGACCCGTAACAGAATTCATTTCGTAAAAAACATTATTCGTAACTCGCTTTATCATTATAATTGTGATTTTAACAAACTACCCGTGAATTATCTAAAATTTACATAGTTTGATATATAATATATTTTATCAATAAAAACTATGCCTCCAAAATTACATTTACGTCTTCAAAAAATATTTCAATATTTTAAATTCTAAAAGTTTTATATATTTGAACCTATTATTTATAATATTTTGAAACTATTTGAAATTTTAAATATGCTAATGTAACAATGGTTTTAATATTGGTCATACTTATAATGATTTTAAACCATTGTCCAAAATATTTAACCGAGTGTAGTTGAGTATTATATGTCCGTTTTGAAAAATTCAAATTGCAATATATGCAAAAAAAAAGTTAAATTTTTATTTAATATTTATATTATATAATATAATATCATAAATTAAAAATAACATCAAATAAAAGTGAAAGAAGACTAATATTTTTTTAATAGATTATATTAAATTAGTTAGAGAAATATTAGTAAATCCTATAATTAGTTATGGAAATAATATAATCCTAAAATTAGATTTGGAAAATATCCGGTGTATGTATCCAAACCCATTAATCTATCCAACTTTAAAAGATCCAATTACAAGTTTCGGGTAATTTTTTGAAATTGACCCGACCCGGAAGCACTTTTTGTACTTCTCTTTTACTAATATAGGGATTTATACTGGTTCAGCTAAAGCTGTGAATGGAGACACTGATAAATTAATGCTTTGCCGGGAGAACTGCATATGTGTTTCCATTCATAATTTTTATCTATATTAACAAGATTTATTGTTTTCAAAAATTAGTTTACTATCATGTTTGCAATATATTATGTACATGCGGTGTTATGTTTAAAAACGTAATTATTAGAATTGTTATTAAAATTCTTAATCCAAACTTGTACATGTTCAATATTTGTTTGTTTTTAATTCGGTATAGACAAAAAACGATAGGATTTTTTTTTATATAAGTAACGATAACTACATTAAAATATAATAAAATAAAGTGGTTTGTTTATTTCAAGACATGAACTCCATCTCGTCTTGTCTCTTCCTAGATATCTCATGTTTTTCCATCTCCGAAACATGGTTTTAAACTTTTAATTATAATTTATCCATTTAAGATCGTATATTTTATTCCAAAAAATTGGAAATAAGTAAAAAATTGAGACTTATTTGAACATATTTTTATTTGGTATGATATTCATAACATAAACATATATTGGTTTGCTTTTATCAAATTTGTGAATATTTGAAGTAATTATCGCTTCACAATAAATTTTGGATCATCATTTGATCAAAGCGGACCCGGATTGAATGTGAACCAGTTTAGTAATCAGCTAAAGAAAAAAACTTTAAAACTTCTCGGCCTAGATGGCCCAAATATATTTGTCGGACGGGTCAAAGTCGTCCACTATGCATGCTTTACAACAGATTAAAATAATTTTAATCCCCAAAAGATCCATTCAACATAATTTACATTAATGGTATGTCCGCATATGTCTTGCTTGAATTCGTTTACCCTAAATTTTTGTCACCAATTTGATTAGGAAAAGTTTAGATAATGGTTTTTATTTTTCGAATTACTGTTCTCTCCTCGTACATGTTATTTTTTGTAGTCTATATTAATAAATAGTAGTTCCACATCTACCCTACTTGAATTTAGGTTACACAAAATTCTCGTTACTCCGTATTTTATTAAGAATAGTTTAGGTAATGGTTTTAATTTTATAAATTACTCGTTTTCTTTCCATACTTGTTATTTCATGTGTCAATATTTGCAATAACAAAGAAAGTTGAAATTAAATTAAGCTATTTAAATCTCAACTTCATGTATCATACCAGTTATATAATATTTCGAACTTAACTATCCAAATATCCACTTTTTTGTTTCCTCAGTTTTAATGTCTCCATCTAGTCTAGTAGTTATAGTATGGACTGTGTACTAATTATATGTAATATTGAATTTATATTTTCCGTTTAGTAGAACATACAAAAAGAGTAGAACAAAACAAAATAAAGAATCTGACTTTATCATGGTTTTTTTTTCAACCACACATTTATTAAAATATTAGCATGGTTTATTTATGTTATTTGTTTTTAATATTTTTTTTTGGTCTAAAGCTGCTAAAAATCTGGTTTAAATTATGAGAAATTGATACCAATAACCTTTTTATGATACCCTCTTTTAAAAATACCCTCTTTTTTTACCATTTTCATTTTTGCCCTCTCTTAATTTTTAATGGCTATTTTACCCTTATTTGAAAGAATATTCTTTCACAAAGGAAGGAATATTCCTTCCAAAAATTCCCCCCCCCCAAAAA
>NW_006238904.1:14310-34108 GCF_000375325.1 Capsella rubella | reverse complement strand
TTTTCCCGCCAAAAAAGTTTCCGAGAAAAATTTTCCCGCCAAAAATTTTTCCGAGAAAATTTTCCCGCCAAAAAATTTCCGCAAAAATTTTCCCGCAAAAAAAAATTATTTTTTCAAAATTTTCCCGCCAAATTTTTTTAAAGGGTTTACAAGATTTTTTAAAGGGTCTTTTAAAGGGTTTACAAGGGCTTTTAAAGGGATTTACAAGAGTTTTTAAATGGTTTTTAAAAGATTTGTAATGGTTTTTAAAGAGTTTTAGAAGCCTACAAAGGTTTTTAAATGGTTTTTAAATGATTTACAATGGTTTTAAAAGTTTTTATAAGTTTATAACAGTTTTAAAAGGATTTACAAGAATTTTTAAAGGATTTTAAAAATTTACAAGGATTTTTAAAGGTTTTTTAAAAGGATTTAAAAGTATATTTAAAGGCATACAAAGATTTAAAAATAGTTTTACAGGATTTACAAGAAGTTTTAAAGGGTTTTAGAAGTTTACAAAGGTTTTTGAAGGGTTTACAAAAGTTTTTAAAGGTATTACAAGTTCTTTAAAATGGGTTTTAAGGATTTACAAGGGTTTTTAACGGGTTTTAGAAGTTTACAAAAGTTTTTATTAAATGATTTATCACGGTTATAAGTTGTTTAAAGGGATTTACAAGTGTTTATAAATGTTATAAAATGATTTACAATGGTTTTAAAAGGTTTACTCAAGTTTTGAAAGGTTTTGGAAGACTTTTAAAAGATTTACAAGTGTTTTTAAAGGATTTTTTAAGGGATTTATAAATATTTACAAGGTTTTTTTAAGAAATTGCGGAAAAATTTTTGGCGGGAAAGTTTTTGTCGGAAATTTTTTGGCGGGAAATTTTTTTTGGCGGAAAATTTTTTGTCGAAATTTTTTGGCGGGAAAATTTTTGCCGAAATTTTTTTGCGGGAAAATTTGGCGGGAAATTTTTCAGAAGGAATATTCTTTCCAAAAAGAATATTCCTTTTCCATCATGGGTTATAAAAGAGGGTAATTTAGTCATTTTGTACATTGAATAGAGTATTTTTGAAAATGAACACCTAGAGAGGGTACTTGTAGAGTAGGGTATCATAATAAAGGTTAGTTGTGCAAATCTCCCTTAAATTATTTTCATATTATTAGTTTTGAACTTAATGATTAATATCTATGATATAAAATCGATTATTTATATAAACGCAAAATTGTTTGACAAAAAAAAAATAATATATATATATATATATATAAACGCAAAATTATGTTACCTATTTTAAAGCGTGGTAAATGGTATGAAGTTTGTTCTATTGCTTTGTATTATTAGTTACGGATAATAGTAATTGTAGGGGGATTTAGATTTTTTATGATTTCCTTTTTTTACGCTGGGGAATTTTATCAATTAAGTGGCTCAATTACAAAAATTAAAGCAAATTTTTTTTTTTTATGATTTCCTTTAATTTTTTTTATAATTTAAAAATATTTTTTAAATATTACAAAGTATTTAGTTTTTTATATTAGTTATGGTTAACACTAATTGTGACTAAATATTGTTAACTGTTTCTTTTATATAATTTGAATTATATTAAAAGATTTCCTAAATGATTAAATAAGAGATTGTTTGTTACAAATTTATTTTCTGGATATTATATTGTTTCCTTTTTAATGGTATCCTGAATTATTTGTTACTAAAATAATTTATTCTGCAGTCATTAATCCTATTTGGTTATACGTTTATAATTACATAAAATGTAATTTTTCTGTTTAATTCTGTTTGGCTTACACTTGTAAAAAATGATCCCCTTTTAATAGTATAGATACTTTTAGCATTGAAATAAATCCTAGACTTCCAAAATATTTACAAAAATGCCACTGATATTTATTATTTAATTAAAACTTTGAAAACTAATAATAAGTATTTTTAAAAAATTTCTTAAAATCTCTCCCTAATATATATAATTTCAATTCTTATTTTCTAACTTTTCTCAAATATTTCAACAAAATCTTTATATGATCTTATTTGTTTTAAATTTTATTTTATTACTTTATTTTATTACATAAAACATATGTTTGATAAAGATACAAATTTGTTTTCGTATATTGCAATTTGAATTTTTTTAAACGGATGAATATTACCCATTTTTTAGCATATGTACAACATCCCACATTATATATAAGTTTTTTTTTTATTATGTTTCAGAATCTTTATAAATAAGATCATAGCCTTCCAACTACGAATGATGGAACAATAAACATGAGTTTTTTTTTTTGGAATTATATGACGGTATGGGTTGTAAGACGGAAAGGTTGTTAGTTACAAATAAAGTTTAAAATATTTAAAATATTTTGAAAACGTTTTAAAAGTTTAAGTGTTCTTAATAGATTTTACTCAAACACAATACTCACAATAAATTATTAAATAATTTTATATGAAACAACTCAGTATTTTCGTTTTTAAATTTAGCAAAAATTAAAATCTTATTATTTTCCTTTTTACTAAAAAAATTAATAAAGATATATATCTTTAGTGTCCATATATCTTATTATTTTCCTTTTTACTAAAACACTTAATAAAGAAATTATCGTAATTTAAAAAATATTAAATATTGAGATGTCTAATCTCGATTGGTCGTTTAAAATCATATGTGGACGCTTTTAGGAGCTTATAGCTTCAACTTTTATATAGTATAGACTAGGTTTTGAACCCACGCTATGCGTGGGTATATTCGATATAATTTTGTGAAAACTATTTATGATTGACGATTAATAAATTAACTACTCAAAATAACATCGACCATCTAAAATTTTAAATTCGAAATTATATGCTTTTCTACCATAACTTAGTTTTATGTTTCAAAAATACTCATACCAAATTTCATAAAAACAACAAACAAAGTAACTAACCAAGATATCAATAAATAATAAAAAAACAAATAAAGATATCGAATTGTGGTTTTTAACTTAGCATCATCAGCCTAACATCATCTCCAATTACTATATTTTAAGAATTTCCCGATCAGAGATCCCAATATGGACAATACTCCTATTACATAAACCATAAGAAAGAAAAAAGTTAAAATTGCACTAAACAATTAAAACACAGAAAATAATACAACACTATTAAAAACACAAATATAATCTCGAATGAAATAAGAAAAACATAAACAAATGATAAGCAATTCAAATAATACAAATAATTCAAAAAACGCAAAATAAAAGAAAATCATATTATCAAAAATATGAGCTACACCAACAACAACAAAATCAGAATACGAAATTAATGGAACCAGATACTAATGGCCGTCAAAAAAATAAAAAAAAAAAAAACCAGATACTAATGTAGAGGTTGAGACTCTATATTTTTTTTTGGTCAACATTGAAAGAAATTAGCTCATACGAGCCAACTTAAAGGACAACTGTTTACATACTTAACCAAAGACGGAATGGTGCGAACATTTCGCGCCAGAGAATCCGCTTTTACATTTAGGTTACGAGAAATAAGAGTTATAGAGAAGGTAGAGAATTCTTCCCTGTCTGCAGCAATATCATCCAATCATCTCACAATAACAATGGTGCCTAGGAAAACTATGCATCATGTGCCTACGATAATAGATAGTGAGTTTTTCAACTTCACTTCTGCAATAAAAATTGACTTTGCTCATGAAGAGGACCAAAAATACTGTGTTGGTATGTGTTTTTTATAGTTTTTTCTTCATTAAATTCCTTATATACTAAAACTGTATTCCACTATAATTGATTTTTAGTTTAATTATGTGATAATGTGTTACTATCTCAATACATATGCAAGTGGTCTTTTGTCAGAAGTTTCTGAAATGCGCGAAATTAATTTTGTTGATGGGGAATATGGTTATGCAAATGCTGAAACTGTTGTCACATTTACCTTGACATATGAAACGTAAACTGAATTTCAATTTAATTTTATTCATCATATATATACAACGATTAATTTCTCTTTAAGTGTCCCCTAATATTTTGAAAAAATTTTAGAAAGAAAGAAATCCAATGTGTGGCTGTAGGTAAAGCTGCTAGGATTTCACAAAGAGTGGACAAATCTTTTGTTCGAGTCAACCTTTGTGGATAGACCTATAATGTGTGTTCTTCGTTTCTGGAGAATTACTGAATTTGAAGGTAAGTAAGCTTATCCACAAACTTTAAATTTCTATGTATGCAATAATGAATGTATAAGGAAATCTCCAGAAACTTGGTTCTCTTTATTGAATAGGTAATCCATGTATTATGTCTCAATATGGATCTTCTAGAATTTTTTTGGACAAAGAGTATGACGAAATGCATCTAGGCACTTTACTGTAAGTTTATTTATGTTTCTGTTATTTTAGTAGTATACAAACTTATACACACTTACATTACTTATATTTTTATAGTGTCATTGAAACAAACCCAATGGAGTATCCATTTTCAATAATGTGATTTTCTGAACATATAGGGGAATTGAAGGACTGGCTCAGTATACTTGGCAACCACCTAGCGATGAGGATGATGATTAATATTTTAATATTTCTGTTTTATTATCCCATGTTTTGTAAACCTTTTTCTCTATGTTCTGAACTATTTTTAAAATTTAGTAGGTTTGTTTGAATTTGATTGAAAAACCTTTAAACATTGAATTCAATATAATTGTGTCATTTAAAAAGTTTAAATATGTCATTATCTAAATCAAGTGATCATGACAGAAAATTTAAACATTTATAGGCTACTAAATGTCATTTGTAACAAGTATTGGACCCGATGCCACCTACAAGATCCATACGATCAGCGGACCTTCATATAAAATTACGAACGTGATAATCATATTTATCAATACCATAAACATAGAAATTTACTTAACAGAATCGCCGTGCCGTGGCACGGATTACTACCTAGTATAAAGATTATTCTCAAGGATTTTATTTTTACTATAGTTCTTTAAGTTGAATAAGAGAAGCGAGATGAAATTCACCTACATTTTTCTTATCTTTTTGTCTCCCCTTTGAACTGAATTTGCCTCAAACTAGGGTTCACATATGCATGGCCAAGTTTCATGCCATTTGCACTATATTCGTCAATAATTCGACAAACTTCACATATGCATGGCCAAGTTTCATGTCAGGTCGAGTGTCTTGAAAATATCCAAACACATAGAACATAGTGACACATTGAGAATCTGGACATCCCTCCGGCCTTCAGGAAAGTCCTAAAACTAAAAGAACCATTTACGTAGATGAGAAATTTGGCTAGCAAATTAAAATTTACCATCTTAATTAATGAACTGATTCGTGTTTCGATTAAGATATTTTAAAAAGGTTACGTACTTAAGATATTAAAACTGACTAAAACTCAAGAAACTGGTATACGCGTGCCATCAATCATTCAGTCTTTTTAGCTGAAGCTCTTGCCTTGGCGCAGTAGTCGAACAAGCTCCCGTCAAAGCATCTCCGAACCGCTTCTTTGGATAAGTAACCATTCTCGTCTTTGGCCAGAAAATACAGCACTCCCCACTCCATTTTACTTGCTGCCCTGTTCCATTTTTACACAGTTAAGAGACAAATAGAGAAAAAGCCATTAGAAAGAGAAAAAGATGGGACCTGACCAGCCAAAGAAATCGAATGCATTACGGTTAGCCTCAGTCATTTGCCACAGCTCAAAACGGGTTAGCTTGTCAGGCACCGTACGTGCGTACTTACTAAACATGTTCTCTAGATTTGCAGGTATGTACCTGATGATTTCAACATTTATAACCACCACAAAAGCCAAAAGTATCATCATGGACAAAGGTTAACTGAGAGACAAACCTTCCTTCAGTGTCATAAGTTGAGGTGTCACTTCCATGTTTTGCTCTGTGGATGTTCTTGATGTAAATCGGGAAAGAGAACGAAGGCATCCAAGTCTGGTTTTTCGAACAAGAAAACAAAGAAGACATCTTGAGAATAACCAAAAAGGACTAAAAGACATCTTCAGAGAAACCTAAAGAGATCAAATTAAGACAATAACTTAAAATCTTGAATAAACTTACAGGCAATGTGGCGTAACTCATTGTAAGATGCACAATAACTGTTAGAAAGAAACTAGAAACCACGTTGAAACCGAGGCTCTAAATCCTGAACAATGCAAAAGAGACTATAGGTTCAGTATGAAGGATCTTAATACTTAATTTTTCATTAAAAAATATAGTAGATACCTCTAAATGTTTCTGATGGATAGATGATTCCATCACTGTCCTGGTCAAAGAAAGCGACATGTTGTTGAAGAACAGACATGTCCTGGTGCTTGTGTCCCCTTGTGCCATTCACGTTTTCCATGTCTGGTGCAACCATTGCTCGAGGCAGATCTGTTTTTTTTAATCCAGCAAATAAAATATTCAGGACATAATCTTATAAGTATACCGATTTCATTTCCAAAGACGAAATGAGAACTAATAGAAGGTTTTGGAAACTGAATAAATCCAATTATAATTTTATTAATTTTAAAACCCGAAAAACGATAACAAAAAAAAACCATGAACTTAGCAAAAATGATGAATATGTTCATGGATAAAATGTCTAAATTTTATTGAATATTCAAATATATTCAATAAATCATGAAATTCAATACAAAAAACACAAATTCTTTAATTACCAAGATTTTTAAATTTGTACAAGAAAATTTTATAAGTTTGATCATCCGCTAACATATTTTATGAAATATAAAAATAAACTTTGTAATTTATTTAAAAAATCGTATTTTGTTTTTTTAATGTATATAAAATTGTATTTAAAACCAAATTTATTTTTTTACTATTAATGTTTTAGATCAAATTCTGAATTTTAGTCGATATGAAAATAATAAAAGATGAACAAAAGATAAAGGAAATATACGAACAAGGCTTGGGGAGATAATCATCGAGATCAGTACGAACTTTCCTCTCCGCCGTGACAGGAGCTTTCTCAGCGACCGTAGCAATCGATTCTGCTCCTGCATCTATCGCCATTGTTTCTTTTCTCGTTTAGTATTATGATTTGTTTTTTTAAAAAAAAAACATATAGAGAGATCTGATGAGAATGCTAAACTGATTCCAAATAAGTCGCGGGAGTTGCTTCACCTTTGAGCAATCACTCTTTTATTGACACGTGTTTCCATGACTAAGCATTGTTGTTTCTTGAAATAACAATTAATAAGAAAATTTACTTAAAAATTAATTTATGATTAAACGGTCCCTGGCCTCTAGATTTAAAAATATTGTAAAACTTGTGTACCACACGTTCAACGTATGGAAAATATATTACATTGAATTAATACGAATGAATAAAATATTATATCTTTAATGATGAATTTTGTAAATTTCTAGTGAAATGAAAAAAAAATTCTAGTGAATAAAATGAAACTTTGATCTAAAGTTCCAGTTTAGTGACGACAATAAAAAATGTACCAGTTTTCTAAATTAAATTTTTGATTGCAGTGGCTTATTTTTAAAAAAATTAATTATATTGTAACTTTTTATATTTAAATTCAAGAACTAATTATATATCGATTTGCTAATTGGGTTAATTAACATAATATATTCAAAAAAAAACATAAATATACCAATCATAGGAATTTTTTGGATAAGAATCATAAGTGCGGTGAATTTGTTTATTTTTTCTTGTTTTTTTTTTGTTTGGTCATGTTCTTTCTTTGTGTATGGTAACTTTCTTCGTCATATTCAGTTTTAATCTTTGTTTTAATTTTTCCAACAATTATAACACACCGGTTCAAGAAAAATAATGGTGTATACACAAAGGTTTAAAATAATTGATTTCGTCAATCAACGACAGAACTCTATAGTTAAACATGCTTATATTGGATTATAGTTGTATGATATGTGACATTTGATCTTATGAGAAGTGACTGTCAAAATCGCCCGAAAGATGCGTAGTGATTTGTAGGATTGATACATAAGTCTTTAAATTCTTCTAGATGTAGCAAACCGTTTTAGTATAAATACGTGAGGCCCACTTAAAGAGTTAGGCCCATGAAACAGAAATGAACATGTGACTTAATAAGAGCGACAGTTGGGGAGTCACATCATTAATGTGGTTTTTCGGAATATTACCAAATGATCTACATTTTAACGACTCAGATAATTAAAAAAGATCAAATAACATGATTGTGGGTTACAGATTTCAATTTGACCCAATCCGGTAGGTGTTTTCTAAAATTTAACCTTAATAGGTTTTGATTATTTGCTTAATGACGACGTGTTCCTTCTTTCTCCCTCTCAACTAATTTCTCAACCCTTGCCTTCTCAAAAGCCTTAGCTCCGTACCTCTATTTCTTGAATTCGGTTCTCTCCCTTGCTCTCTTTCTCTGTTTTTCTATCTCTCTCCCTGTCGTGATCCCTTTCTCAGTCCTGATCTCGGTCACAATCCTTGTTACGAATGGTGTTGTCTCCATTGGCGTCTTCGGTCTCGCGCTCGGAATAACAAATTTGATCATGGTGGAGGCTTCATAGTGAAGTCTAAGGCATCACCGAAGGAACTAGGTTTAAAGTTGGGGAATTTTTTTATGTTTTTATTAAACAGAGAAAAAGTAACTTTTTTTATTTGTTCGCTATAAAATATTACGAAAATTTTTGGATCTGAAATATGGCGTTTAAGTGAATTTTTCTTCAAAATATTGGCGGCACAAATAATTTTAGCAACATATTTAGTGATTTTTTATCTTAGTGTTTTTTAGTGCTCTATAGTAACAAAAAAGTTAGTTTTTTTAAATTTTTTATAGCAATTACGTAAAATGAGCTATCCTCATGTGCTATCAATATAGATATTTCTTGTAGTAAGAAAAAACAACATTCATTATCAATAGCTACTAAAGCAAATGTTTGATTTACAAAGTGTACTTCAAAAATATTAATATAGATAGTAAGAAAATTTGAAGAATGTCCTGTATAAAATTGTATTAGTTTAAATAGTTAATTTTTGTGAATTTTATTTAAAATACTAGTAGCATGGGAGTTTTATTACGTTGTTTATGAGTAATTGATTCGTATTTTATTTCCTACTCATTTTCTCCACTATAGCATACTTTTAATTTATATCTCATGTTGTGTTTGTATAGAAAATCTATTTTATTTTAGTTTTGATAATAGTTGAGAAATTAGGTGTGTATAGTATAAATCGATGTGTATGCGTAAACGGAAGTGTTATGGAGAATTGTAAAAAAAATATGTTATTAAAGCTCCCACCAAACATAGATCTAGATGATGTAATATTCTGGGTCTTTTTAATATGTTGGTCAAAAATTTGAGAATAATTTGTGGATTTCGCGCGAATTGTTGTATTTTTTATTTATTGATTTGGCGATCTGTTGTTTATTATCTATTTATTTTGGTTTGTTATGTTTTTGTTAGTTATTTTTATTTGTTATATTAGCTCTTTATATATTGTCATATTTTTTTTGGGAGAATTTCAAAAATACCATTTTCCAAAAACACTTTTTAAAAATATCTCTCTTTCTAATTTTATCAAAAGGTCACTATAAAATTTGAAATTTAGCAAAAAAAATATGTGTATGCTTATATTTATAGACACAAATTATCTTTATATTTGTGTAAATTTATATATATTTTTCATAAATACCGTATAAATACCTTTTAAAAACCTTTTAAAAATCATTTAAAAACCTTACAAAAACTTTGTAAACCTTATAAAAACATTATAAAAACCTTATAAATGTCGTTTATAACCTTTGAAAACCTTATAAATATTTGGATTCAGTGTCCCAGTAGTAATGATGATCTTGATGTACCTTATTAACCATATAAAAGTTGGGGGATTTGCACAACTAACCTTTTTATGATACCTTTTTCTATAAATACCCTCTCTAGGTGTCCATTTTCAAAAATACCCTCTTCTATGTACAAAATGACTAAATTACCCTTTTTATTATAACCCATGATGAAGAAATGAATATTCTTTCCAACAAAAAGAATATTTCTTCCGAAAAATTTCCCGCCAAATTGTTCTACCAAAAAATTTCCCGCAAAAAAATTTCCCCGCCGAAAAAATTTCCCCGCCAAAAAAAAATTCTCTCCAAAAATTTTCCGACAAAATTATTCCCGCCAAAAAATTTCAGCCAAAATTTTTCCGCCATTCCTTCAAAAATCTTTTAAAAAACCTTATAAATATTTTTAAATCCCTAAAAAAATCCTTTAAAAAACCTTGTAAATCTTTTAAGAGGGGGTTATTGAACTGTGTATTTTAAAAGAATTGAATGGATTCTGAAATCAGTCGTTATTCAATTAGGTAATTTATAAAGTACATTAAAATCCAGTGTTATTGGATTATGTATTTGTTTGATGTATTTTAAAATACTTTGAAAACACTGTTATTCAATGTGCAAGTGATTTGGTATCATTTCAGATTTCATTGTATTTCATTCTAAAAATATGAACAAACAAAATCCAATATATTTTCTCACGTATTCTAAATATTTCTATTCCTCCTTCTCTTTCTCTTTCTCTCTCTATTCTTCTCAGTCTCTTCTTCTCTCTTAATAAAAAAATTCTAGATCTTTACTCCAGATTTACTCCAGGTAGAAGCACAAAGGAGGATGTTATGTTTCTTCTTCATCTTTAACATGGTGTAAAGAAGAAATTAAACAAATCCCAGATTTCTGAAAAATTATAAAAACCAGATCAGAATCAGAAACTACCATTATACATAGAAAACATTTTTCTAATTGGTTTTTATGGATCTAAGTTTTGATTTACGAAAAATCCATTTTTGGCTCTAATGTTAAAAACCTTGTCGATCTAATTCAACAAACCCAAATTCTTCTGATTCAAATGATTTTTTTTCTTTAGATTTTTTTTAGTTTGATTTAACAAAGAAATAGCCTAAAATATTGCATTTTTATTTAACTGGAAAAATTATAAAATCCACTATTACTAACTTTCAAATCCATTAGTGATGTATTTCAAATCCACATAATAATACCAAATCCACGTTCAATGTATTAGAAATCCATCAAATTTTAAAATCCATTTAGTAATTTAAATCCATTAAATACCTTTATCCAATAACACCCCCTAAAAGTCATCCAAAACCTTTCAAAACTTGAGTAAACCTTTTAAAATCATTGCTAATCATTTTATAACATTTATAAACACTTGTAAATCCCTTTAAACCCCTTATAACCGTGATAAATCATTTAATACAAGCATTTATAAACTTCTAAAACCCTTTAAAAACCCTTGTAAATCCTTAAAACCATTTTAAAGAACTTGTAATACATTTAAAACCTTTTTTAAACCCTTTACAAACCTTTGTAAACTTCTAAAACCCCTTGTAAATCCTTTAAAACTATTTTAAAATCTTTGTATGCCTTTAAATACACTTGTAAATACTTTTAAAAACACTTGTAAATCCTTTTTAAAAACCTTTAAAAATCCTTGTAAATTTTTAAAATCCTTTTAAAATCCTTGTAAATCCGTTTAAAAATGTTATAAACTTATAAAAACTTTTAAAAATCATTGTAAATCATTTAAAAACCATTTAAAAAACTTTGTAAGCTTCTAAAACCCTTTAAAAACCATTACAAATCTTTTTAAAACTATTTAAAAACTCTTGTAAATCCCTTTAAAAACCCTTGTAAACCCTTTCAAAGACCCTTTAAAAAATCTTGTAAACCCTTTAAAATATTTGGCGGGAAAAGTTTCTAAAAATAATTATTTTTTGCGGGAAAATTTTTGCGGAAATTTTTTTGGTGGGAAAAATTTCTCGGAAAACTTTTTGGCGGGATAATTTATCTCGGAAATTTTTTTGCTGGAAAAATTTTGGCGGGAAAGTTTTTGGGTTAAAAATTTTTGGAAGGAATATTCCTTCCTTTGGGAAATAATATTTTTTCAACTAGGGGTAAAATAACCATTAAAATTTAGGGGGAATTTCAAAAATACCCCTTTTCATATACCTCTTTTTAAAAATACCCCGTTTAAATTTTATCAAAAAACCCACTAAAAATGTTGAAATTTATCCAAATATGTGTGTAAGCTTATAAATGTATACACAAATTACTTTTATATGTGTATAAAACTTTATATACCTTTCATAAATAGCGTAAAAATAAATTATAAAAACCATATAAAAACCTTATAAAAACCGTATAAACCCTTTTAAAAACCTTTTAAAAACCTTATAAAACTTATAAAAACGATTTAAAACTATTTAAAACATTTTAAAATATTTGTATCGAATCTCCCAGTAGTAGTTATTATATAGAAGTACCTTATAAACTATATAAAATTTTATAATTTTTTATATTTAAAAAGGGGTATTTTTGAAAATGGATAGAAAAGGGGTATTTTTAGAAAAGGTACACCAAAAGGGGTATTTTCAAAAAATTTCTAAAATTTAAGAGAGGGCAAAAATAAAATTGCAAAAAAAGGATATTTTTGAAAGAGGCTATCATAAAAAGGTTATTGGTGTCAATTTCTTATAAAATTTTATAAATTTTCATATTTGAAAAGGGGTATTTTTGAAAATAGATAGAAAAGAGGGGTATTTTAAAAAAGTGGTACACCAAAAAGGGTATTTCTGAAAAATTCACAGGTTCTTTTTATTGAATTTGACGTAATTTATCTATCGTTATGATCACTTCTATACTATTATATATGTTTATGATTCCCTTTTTATATATTTTCCGTATTTTCATTTAAAATAACTTTAAAATTTAACAAATTTATTTTATTATAATTATTATTTGAAAGGACTTTTCATATTTGTTTTTGAAAAAACTTGTTTACATGTGTATAAATCTTTAAATTAAAGAATAAAATTGTATAAATAAATTATTAAACTTAAAAATGATGTGGATGATGATTAGGATGATGAGGTGGTTTAAGGATAAGAGAGAAAATTCTACTTTATATATATAGATATTGACTACTTCGGCTAAGTTTGGTTTTTGACATTAATTAATTTTATTTTTGATTAAAAAAAAATAGCAATTGGTTTAATCCAATCTCGTTTTAATATATGTAATTGAAAACTGGATTGATTTTTCACTTAATGAAATTTCAAATTGAATCGATTTGGTTTGTTTATATCCAATTTATACTAGACCACTTATGGTTAGATCTCTTGTTCTCTCTATCTCTCAGATTTGGTTTTTTTTTGTTAGATATGAGACAAGAAGCGTTTTTACTCTAAAGACTACATTGTTAATCTTGGATCACTTGGATGATGTTTTCTTATAACATTACAACATTTTATACTTAGGTTTTACTCTTAACCTAATCTATACTATATAAAAGTTGAGGCTATAAGCTTTTGAAGGTGTCCACATAGGATTTTAAACAACCAATAATAATTAGACATCTCGTTAGTTAACAATTTTGAAATTACGATTATTTCTTTATTAAGTTTTTTTGGTAGAAAGGAAAATAATAAGATAAATGGTCATAAAGATATATTATAAAATATGGAAATATTTCTAAATTTAATATTTCATTTTCATAATAAATAAATGATATAAAATAGTCAAAAACGAAAATACTGAGTTTTTTATTATTAAATTACCTAATAATTTATTGTGAATGAGTAAATTCTATTTTAAAAAGTAAAATCGAGTTGGATAATATGCTGGTTAGCCCTAACAATTCAACTATAAATATAGAGTCTCGACCTCTAAATTAGTACTTGGTTTCACTAGTTTCATAGGACTTACTTTTAAAAAAAAAATTCTTTTTTTTGGTGTAATTCATATTTTGATAATATGATTTTATTTGTATTTGCTTTTTTTGAACAGTTTCTATTATTCGAGAATCTTATCACCCATTTATGAGTTTGTAATTCTATTCGATGTTATAATTGTGTTTTAGTGTGGTATTATTTTTGCCGTGTTTTGATTGTTTATTGCAATTCTAACATTTTTAATGGTTTATGTAAGGAATATTGTCTATATTGGGATATTCAATCAGGAAAGTTTTTAATGAAGGAATTGGAGATGATGCTAGGAAGATATACTTTTATAAGGTTTTTATATAGTTTTTATAATTTATTTTTACGCTATTTATGAAAGGTATATAAAGTTTTATACACATATGAATGTAATTTGTGTATATATTTATAAGCTTACACACATATTTGGATAAATTTCCACATTTTTAGTGGTTTTTTGATAAAGTTCGAAAAAGGGGTATTTTTAAAAAGAGGTATATGAAAAGGGTTGAAATTTTCCCAAAAATAAATGATACAAAACTAATCGAAATATATAGTTGAACTTTTATTAATTTTAAAAACGAAAATACTTAATTTTTTGTTAATTTTTATGTTAAAATATTTCAAAATTTATTGTTAATATTGTGTTTGAGTAAAAATTTTCTATTTTTAAAAAGTAAAACTAAGTTGGATAATTATGACAGTTAGCCCTAATAATTAAATTAGAAATATAGAGTCTCGACCTTTACATTAGTATCTGGTTCCATTAGTTTCGTATTCTGATTTTGTTTTGTTGGTGTAGGATCGTTTGTAGGATCTGAATTGCTTATCATTTGTTTATGTTTTTTGGTTCCATTCGAGATTATAATCGTGTTTTTAAAAGGTTTGTATTATTTTTCTGTGTTTTAATTGTTTAGTGCAATTATAACTTTGTTTTATGATTTATGTAATAGGAGTATTGTCTACATTGGGATCTCTGATCGGAAAATTCTTAATATATAGTAATTGGAGATGATGTTAGGCCAATGATGCTAAGGTAAAAACCACAATCCGATATTTTTATTTGTTTGTTTATTATTTATTGATATCTTGGTTAGTTACTTTGTTTGTTTTTTTAATGAAATTTGGTATGAGTTAGTTACTTTAAAATCCTATGTGGAAGAATATTTGTTTTTTAATTTTTGTTATATTTTAAAACGAAAATTTATACTCTACTACAAAAGTTGAGGCTATAAGCTCCTTAATTCGTCCACATAGGATTTTAAATGACCAATCGAGATTAGACATCTCAATGTTAAACATCTCAGTGTTTAATACTTTTGAAATTACGATAATCTATAGTAAGATTTTGTAAAAAGGAAAATAATAATATATATGGAAATAAAAGATAAATTTTTAAATATGAAAATATTTTTAAAATTCATTTTTCATTTTCATATTAAATAAATGATATAAAACTAATCAAAATAGAAAATTTTAATTTTTATTGTATATATTGTGTTTGAGTAAATTTCTATTTCTAAAAAGTAAAATCCAGTTGGATAATTAAGACAGTTAGCCCTAACAAATCAATTATAAGTATAGAGTCTCGACCTTTACATTAGTATATGGTTCCATTAGTTTTGTGGTTATGATTTTTTTTTTTTGTGGAGTAGTATTTTTGATAATATGATTTTCTTTGTATTTGTGTTTTTCGAATTGTTTTATATGATTTGAGTTTCCTATCACCCGTTTATGATTTTGTGATTCCATTCAAGGTCATAATTGTGTTTTTATAGTGTTGTATTATTTTGGTGTGTTTTCATTGTTTTGTGCAAATCTATTTTTTTTTGTTTATTTGGTTTATGGAAAAAGAGTATTGTCTATATTTGGATATTTGTTCGGGAAAATCTTCCAATGAAAATCTTCCAATGAACTAATTGGAGATGATGTTAGGGAGAGAATGCTAAGGTAAAAAACATAATATGATATCTTTATTTGCTTTTTTTTTTTAGTATTTATGGATATCTTGGTTAGTTAATTTGGTTTGTTTATTTATCAAATTTGTTATGAGTATTTTGAAAATATAAAACTAAGTTATGGTAGAAAGTAAGAAAATAATTTCGAGTTTAGCAGTTTAGGTGGAAAACGTTGTTTCAAGTAGTCAATCATTAATATATCATTAATTCATTAATCGTCAATCATAAATAATTTTTTACCAAAATATATCGAATATACCCACGCGTGGCGTGGGTTCAAAACCTAGTCTATACTATATAAAAGTTGAGGCTATAAGCTCCTAAAGCCGTCCACTTAGGATTTTAAACGACCAATCAGGATTAGACATCTCAATATTTAACATTTTTTAAATTAAGACGAATTTTATGTTACGATTTTTTTTTGTAAAAAGGCAAATAATAATATATGGAAATAAAAGATATATTTTAAAATATGGAAATATTTTTTTAATTTAATACTTCTTTTTCATAATAAAAAAATGATATAAAACTAATCAAAATACAAAAAAATTAATTTTGTTAAATAAAAAAACGAAAATACTTAATTTTCTAAAATTTTTAAATTAAAATACTTTAAAATTTATGGTGAATATTGTGTTTAAGTAAATTTCTATTTCTAAAAAGTAAAATCGAGTTGGATAATTAAGACAATAGCCCTAAAAATTCAACTATAAATAGAGAGTCTAGACCTTTACATTAGTATCTCATTCTATTAGTTTCGTAGTTCTGGTTTTTTTTTTTTGTGTAGTTCAGAATTTTGATAATATGATTTTTTTTTATATTTGCTTTTTTTGAATTGTTTCCATGATTTTGTGTTCCATTCAAGGTTATAATTGTGTTTCTTTTATAGTGTTGTATTATTTTGGTGTGTTTTGATTGTTTAGTGCAATTCTAACTTTTTGTTTATGTAATAGGAGTATTGTCTATATTGGGATCTTTGATTAGAAAAGTCGTTTAATGAATTAATTGGAGTTGATGTTAGGCAGAGAGGGTGCTAAGGTAAAAAACACAATCTGATATCTTTATTTGCTTGATTTTTGTTAGTTTATTATTTACTGATATCTTGGTAAGTTAATTATTTTTTTTTGTTTATGAAATTTGGTATAGATATTCTGGAAATATAAAACTAAGTTACGGTAGAAAGTAAGAAAGACATCTAAATTCGAGTTTAGGAGTTTAGATGAACGAAGTTGTTTCGAGTATTTAATGCCTTAATCTTGAATCATAAATAATTTAAACCAAAAGATATCAAATATACCCACGCGTAGCGTGGGTTCAAAACCTAGTCTATACTATATAAAAGTTGAGGCTATATGTTTTTGAGAGCGTCCACATAGGATTTTAAACGACTAATAATAATTAGACATCTCATTAGTTAACAATTTTAAAATTTTATTTGTTTTCTATTTACAGATTTTTTTTTTGTAAAAAGGGAAAAATACGATATATGGAAATAAAAGATGCATCTAAAATATTTTAAATATTTCTTTTAGAGTAAATTCTTAATTTTTAAAAGTAAAACTTCCGAAAGTTAGCCTAACAATTTAACTATAAATTTAGGGTCTCCACTACCACATTAGAATACAATATAGATGAATTGATTATTAATTTATTTCGTAAGTCATATTGTTGATTATATGATATTTTTGTATTTGCTGTATTTTTTTTATTCTGTTGTTATTGTACTGTTTTGATTGCTTTTTTAATTATGTTGTTACAATCTTATACTGTTTTGATTATTTAGTCCAATTCTAACCTTTTAATTGTTTTTTGTTTTTGTAATAGGAATACATTCTATATTGGTGTCTTTGATTCTGAAAGCGAAGGAATTGGATATGAAATTAGGCAGATGTATGCCAAGGTAAAAACCAAAATCTGATTCTTTAAACAATATTTTTTCTTTAATTGTATAATTGTATTTCACTATTTACTATATAATCATGTTTGTTTCGATTCTTTTACAAGCTCCTAAAGCTATCCACGTGTGACTTAAAACGCCCAATCGGGATTTTCTATCTCAATATTTAACTATTTTTCTTAAATTACAATAGTTATCTATATTAACATTTTTTGTGAGAATAAAAATAAATACCATATATGAAAATAAGAAAAATCTGAAAAAATGGAATATTTCTAGAATTATTTTTCGTTTTTTAAATAAATAAATGGTATAAAACTAATTAGGTTTTTCAATATTAAATATTTTTTATAATTAAGTTTATAAACGAAAATAATATTTTATGTAATTAACATACTTTCAAAAAGGAAAATATCAAAATATATGAGAGAAATGAAAACTTTATAAAAATTATGTTATAACTTTTAAGACTTTTGTATAAAAGAAAAACTATATATGGAAATAAAAGAAATATTTAAAGATATGAAAACTATTAAATATAAAATTTTGTAAAGTTCTCAGTTTCTTAAATTTATTGATAGATATACAAAAATATTTATATGAAAATATCTATCATATTATCTCCCTTTGAACATAAAAACCATATTACTGGTTATAAATTAAAATTTGTTAATGATTAATCTTCAATCATAATAGTCATCTATATATGAAAGAAACGGCAAATGGAAACTTATGTTGTCAAAATAATATCATTATTAATAAAATGGTTGATATTTTATCTTCAATAATTTGTTAGAATTTGAATACATAACATAATCGATATTAATATCACTAAATTTGTAAAGTTTGTGCACCTGTATGAAGTAAAACTTTTCAAGAAACATATTACATTTTAAATTCAAATTTTAATTATTTTATGAAGAGTTTTAGATAGAACACTACTGTTAATTAGTATTCCATGTTTAAAATTTTGTAACAATATATTGAATGAACAGCATATTGAATACATCCGCATTATCAAAATACATATTTTAGAAAAGAAAAAAAGATCTGTAAAGTTTATAGTTTATCTTCCTATGTTTTTATTTTATTTTTAATATTGTTTTGTCAAATTATAGTTCATAGTTCAGTATAAATATCCCACAATGAAGAATCTTGAATGGTAGATGTGATTGTGGGGATAAAAGATGATGACAAATGAGTGCTTGCAAAACGATTAAAAATGATATATCTCAATTTTTTTGTGAAATCATAAATTCATATATATATCACGAATGTGGGGAAAACGTGAGTTTTTAAAAGAAAGTATACAAATGTAGAAATGGTTGAGAGTGGTTGAAATAAAACTATGATATATTTCTGATATATCACAACAACTTAACTAATAAGATTCAATCAGAACGTTGTAGGTGAAAAAAACCAAAAATATTTCAAATATTTAAAATTTGTACTTTTTGTCGAAGAATAAAACGATAAAAATGGTATTTTAACTAATCACATATAATTATTTACTTTTTCCTTTTTATTAACATTTTTAAAACAAAAAATGATACTCAAAATATAAATAAACGAACATTTATGTTAGAACAAATAAAAAATATAATGTTATAGTACTTCTGCATAGTATTTATCAATGTATATATAAATGATCACTAAGTCTAAAACAATTTCAAAATAATCAATAAATACATACTTGCGCTATTTTAAATGATTACTAAATCTATAGCAATTCGAAACGATCAATACAAATATACCTGCGCAACGTTGAGGCTATAAGCTCCTAAGGGCGTCCACATAGGATTTTAAACGTCCAATAGTAATTAGACATCTCACTAATTAACATTTTTAACAAAATATTACTTTCTATTTTTTAAAATAGAACAACAAATTATATTGACAAAAAAAGAAATATAATAATATGGAAACATTTCTATATATAATTGTATTATAATCAAAAGTTTAAGTATAATACTTTATTAAATAAAAATGACAAAAGTGTAAATAATTAGTTTTTAATATTTTAATATTTTGTCTACAATATCTAAATATTTTTGGGACAATTCTAAAAATACCCCTTTTGGGTATTCCCTATAAGGGGAGCATTTTTAAAACTACCCTTGTTTTAATGCCAAAAGACGATTCTGCCCTGGTTTATGTTAAACCTAAAAAATATTTGGTTCACAATTCTCTCTCTCTCGAAATCGATCTCTTTCTTCACAGGCGACGGCTGGACTCCGGCGAGAATCCTGCCTCTCCTCTCTATCAC
>NW_006238904.1:11893-13870 GCF_000375325.1 Capsella rubella | reverse complement strand
AGAATCCTGTCTCTGTCCGCCTCGGACTCCTCTCTCTCTCTCGATTATGGTGATAATCATATGTTTCTCGAGGACTCCTCTCCTCTCTGTCTCAGACTCCTCATCGGCGTCGCTGGTTGAGGACTCCTCGTCGTCATTTGTTTTCACACAGAATCGCCTTCCCCGTGTCTTCTCTCTCTTGGCCGTGTAAGTGCCCTATGTTATCTCATACTTGTTAATTGTTTAGGGTTTGAGAATTTAGGGTTCTTGTTTAGATGTTGGAGATCGATTGAGATTAATTGTTGGAGATCGATTGAGATTAATTGTTGGAGATCGATTTAGATGTTGGAGATCGATTGAGATTAATTGGAGATCGATTGAGATTAAACATATATTGACTACAATTGTTCAGGGATGGCTTTAATCACGCTATTGAATTTGAGCTTAGATTTTGAAATGCTAGTTTTTGGTACTTTAGTTGCTGTTGGGAAACCTGCTATTTTGGTGATTTGCAACATGGTAAATGTTATAGAAGATCTTTGAAATGTAAGAAACTTTAATACTTTATTGTGTTAGGACATTGGTATGTTGCTGTTTCTTTGTATTCTGCCCCATTTATCTATGTTTGCAAAGATGCTGAGGGAATAGAAATTGTTAAATGTTTATAAAAACCATATAAAAACCTTATAGAAAATGAAAATCATAAGAACTTTGTAAAAAATGGTTTATGCATCAAAAGTTGTAGTCTCATAAGCATTTTAAAAGGTTTTTAAACATTTGGGTTAAATATTTTGTTTTTGATGTTAATAAACAGATGGAAAGTAGTGAACCGGTTAATTATCTTCCATTACCTAACGGTATATATGAAGATGGAAGTGAACCATTCTCTCAAGCATCAATAATACAACATACGGATTTTAAACTAATTTGGAAAGTTAAAGCTGTTTTAAGCGATGAATCGTTCAAGCAGCTTAAGGATTCTTTCCTCGGACACATCATCAAGATTGCCTCAAAAAGCTTCAAATTCTCGGGCAAACTATTTCACTACATTATGATGAGGAGGCTGAAGACTAAAGGAAACAACTTGTGGTTCAGAATCGCTTCACAACCAACACGTTTCTCAATGAGAGAACTTTTTCGGTCAACATGTATTCCATATATATTTTACGTCTTTGTTTGATTTCTGCCAGTTATAAAAAGTTTTTATAAAGTTATTATAAAGTTTTTATAAGGTTTTTATAAGGTATGTACATATCATTTGAATGTGAAATAAACGAAATTTATGAGTAGATCTAACCTCATTGTTTAATAAATCACAGGTATTCATTGTGAAAAGCTCGATACAGATCAAAGTAGGAAGGGGAAAAAACCTGCTAAGAAACCCTACAGTTGGACGTCGCGAAAAGATTTGACCTTGAGTAATTTGGAGGATTACTTGTTTTCTGAACCAAACAGAGGAAACAGAGGCGCCGATGGAAGAGGATGAAAAGCTTTGCCTTGCAAATGTCATCCTTACAGAAGCATTCTTGATGACGCCTCATTCATTAGAGAAAATCCCAAGTTCAAGACTTCACCATGCATCTGATTTTGAGGCGTATACATCTTTGGCATGGGGAAAGGAAGCCTACAACGTCTTGTCAACAAGTATCAAGAGGATGGATACCAATACATGGGCAAGAGGCCAATATGAAGTCAAAGGTTTTCCTTTGGCTTTATTGATCTGGTCATTCAGCGCTGTACCACTTTTTGGAGCGACGTTTGCTGTATGCAACGACACGTCAAAGTGTGTCTATCCTCTATACTCTAACTGGGAATCTTTGTTAACTCCAAGATTAGATCAAATCGTGGATGCCATTCAATCATCGGATTGTGTAAGTTTTCATTCCTTTTATAACACTTTTTATTTGGTGATGAGCATTAATTTTATAAGGTTTTATATGGTTTTTAAAAGTATTTTAAAGCGAATTTTAATAGAGTTATTTAGGGTTTTATAAGGGA
>NW_006238904.1:11436-11654 GCF_000375325.1 Capsella rubella | reverse complement strand
CATGTAGACGACAAAGAGTTTGAAGATATTGTACACTTAGTGATGAGAGGCTACAGATTAAAGGAGATTGATTGGAGGAACAAAATTGTTGAATACATTTCTGCGGAGGCAGAGTTGGGGCAGCAATTGTCAGATTCTGCCAAACTGGACAAGATCCTTAAACTAGTTGCAGACTTCAGCAGAAGATTAGAAATACTTGAAGTGGTTCTAAAAGTCAG
>NW_006238904.1:11047-11336 GCF_000375325.1 Capsella rubella | reverse complement strand
ACAACATGGGGACATATAACGAGGTAAAATATTTGTAAATTTTAATTAATAAAAAGTTTGGGTTGTTTCCTATGATAATTTCTTACTTTTCTTATCGCAGTCCGAGCTTGAAGCAGACAAAGATAAAAGTGAAGAGGTTAGTATATATTTTTTAAAGGTTTTATATGGTTTTTAAAAGGCTTATAAGGGTTTTATATAATTTTTAATAGGGTTTTTGAAAATTTGGGATACTTTGCCTGGTTCTTTATTTTTGTGTAGCACGCTGGACAAAGTAATCCTCATGAAGATA
>NW_006238904.1:9731-10947 GCF_000375325.1 Capsella rubella | reverse complement strand
CGATGAAAATACTGAAAAGAGTGGCAATTCTGATAATGCAGAAGAAGGAACACCAAGGGTATGATGATATAGTTTTTTATAAGTATACTAAATTCCTTTTAAAAGCCTTTTTGTAAAATTTTAGAGTGATTATGTTTGAAGAATAAATCCAATACTCCAAGTCATTCTACACCAAAGTTCAATCTCTTTTCTCAAGAAAGTCAAGGTAGCGGAAAGGAAAAGAAAACAGTCAACAGAAAGCAGGAAGCAGTAAAAAGAAAGTTGTTAGAGAGAAAAAGCAGGTTAGTGTTCTATTCTTTATAAGGATGTTATGAGATTATTGAATAGATTTGCCAAGTATTTAGAAGCTTATATAAGGCATTGTCATAATATATGTAATGTTTACAATCATTTAAAAATGTTTACAACATTTTAATAAAGTTTTTAATGATTTTTAAAGAAGTTACACTAAGCATGATTATTTTTTTGATCTACAGAAAAAGTGTAAAGAAGGAGACAATGCTGAAGAAAATGTTTCTGAAAGAAAAGAGGTTAGTATGAGATTTTTAAATATTTTATAAGGTTTTTATATGCTTATTAAACTGTGAATATAAGGTTTTTATAAGGCCTAAAGGAGATTTTATAATGTTTACCAAGAGTTTATCAGGTTTTTATATGGTTTTTATCAAGAGTTTATCAGGTTTTATAAAAAATGTTCCATACTTGGATTAAATGGTTTACAAATGTGTTCGTTTGGTTCATTGCAGCAAAAGAAGCGTAAAACAAATGACAATCAAGATGTTGATGATACAACAAAAGCTATAGTTAGTTTGCAATTAAAAATATTACAATAGTTATTACAATTGAAAATCAATAAAATGCTGGATTTGTACTTTATTTTGTTCAGCCACGAAGAAAGAAAAATAAAGCTGATAATGTTGGTGAAGTAAAAAGGAAAAGTGAACGAAACCATGCTCCATCAATTCACACTCAGTGGCCTTACACGGCTGAGAAGAAAAGGCACCCAATTGTTCATCCCTTTGAAAAAGTTGATACAACACGGGTAGAACTATTGGCTAAATGGAAGAGTTCAAGGAAAACAAAGTAAACATCTCTAGCACTTGTAATCAATCAAATTTATTGTATTATAACATATTCTAACCCCAAACAACACTAGATAAGTCATTTAGTGGTTCAATGCAATGTTTCCGAGTTCTTATCCCATTTGGGACCCAAT
>NW_006238904.1:7363-9463 GCF_000375325.1 Capsella rubella | reverse complement strand
TAGATAAGTCATTAATTGGTTCAACGCAATGTTTCCGAGTTCTTAGCCTATTCGGGACCCAATTTCAACAAGTTTTTCTCCACACTTCTAAACACTATTCATACATCTGTCGCACTTGTAATCAATCAAAATTATTGTATTCTAACATGTTCTAACCCCAAACAAAACTAGACTAGACATTTAGTGGTTCAACGCAATGTTTCCGAGTTCTTAGCCCATTTGGGACCCAATTTCAACAGGTCTTTCTACACACTTCTAAACACTCTTCATGCATCTATAGTACTTGTAATCAATCAAAATTATCGTATTCTAACATGTTCTAACCCCAAACAAAACTAGACTAGCCATTTAGTGGTCCAAAGCAATGTTTCCGAGTTCTTAGCCCATTTGGGACCCAATTTTAACAAGTCTTTCTTCACACTTCTAAACACTCTTCATGCATCTCTATCACTTGTAATCAATCAAAATTGTTGTATAAAAAAAAATATAATCCCAAACAACACTAGACAAGCCATTTAGTTGTTCATCGCAATGTTTCCGAGTTCTTAGCCCATTTGGGACCCAATTTCAACAGCTCTTTCTCTACACTTCTAAACACTTTTCATGCATCTCTAAAAATTGTAATCAATCAATGTTATTGTATTCTAACATATTCTAACCCCAAACAACACTAGATAAGTCATTTAGTGGTCCAACGCAATGTTTCCGAGTTCTTAGCCCATTTGGGACCCAATTTTAACAAGTCTTTCTTCACACTTCTAAACACTCTTCATGCATCTCTATCACTTGTAATCAATCAAAATTGTTGTATTCTAACATTTTCTAATCCCAAACAACACTAGACAAGCCATTTAGTGATTCAACGCAATGTTTCCGAGTTCTTAGCCCATCTGGGACCCAATTTCAACAAGTCTTTCTCCACACTTCTAAACACTTTTCATGCATCTCTAAAACTTGTAATCAATCAATGTTATTGTATTCTAACATATTCTAAGCCCAAAAAAAACACTAGATAAGTCATTTAGTGGCTCAACGCAATGTTTCCGAGTTCTTAGCCCATTTGGGACCCAATTTCAACAAGTCTTTCTCCACACTTCTAAACACTCTTCATGCATCTCTAGCACTTGTAATCAATCAAATTTATATTATTCTAACATATTCTGATCCCAAACAACACTAGATAAGTAATTTAGTGGCTCAACGCAACATTTCCGGGTTCTTAGCCCATTAGGGACCCAATTTCAACAAGTCTTTCTACACACTTCTAAACACTCTTCATGCATCTCTAGCACTTGTAATCAATCAAACGTATTATATTCTAACATGTTCTAACCCCAACCAACACTAGACTAGCCATTTAGTGGTTCAACGCAATGTTTCCGGGTTCTTAGCCCATTTGGGACCCAATTTCAACAAGTCTTTCTCCACACTTCTAAACACTTTTCATGCATCTCTAAAACTTGTAATCAATCAAAGTTATTGTATGCTAACATATTCTAACCCCAAATAACACTAGATAAGTTATTTAGTTCTTCAACGCAATGTTTCCGAGTTCTTAGCCCATTTGGGACCCAATTTCAACAAGTCTTTCTCCATAATTCTAAACACTCTTCATGCATCTCTAGCACTTGTAATCAATCAAATAGTGTTGTATTCTAACTATATTCTAACCCCAAACAACACTAGATAAGTCATTTAGTGGTTCAACACAATGTTTCCGAGTTCTTAGCCCATTTCGGACCAAATTTCAACAAGTCTTTCTCCACACTTCTAAACACTTTTCATGCATCTCTAAAACTTGTAATCAATCCAATTTATTGTATTCTAACATATTCTAACTCCAAACAACACTAGACAACCCATTTACTTCTCCAAAGACATGTTTATGGATTCTTAGCCCATTTGGGACCAAATTTGAACAAGTGTTTCTCCACATCTAAACACTCTTCATTCATCTCTAGCACTTGTACTCAATCAAATTTATATTATTCTAACATATTCTAACCCCAAAAACCACTAGATAAGTAATTTAGTGGTTCAACGCAATTTTTCCGGGTTCTTAGCCCATTAGGGACCCAATTTCAACAAGTCTTTCTCTAC
>NW_006238904.1:6531-7263 GCF_000375325.1 Capsella rubella | reverse complement strand
CTAAACACTCTTCATGCATCTCTAGCACTTGTAATCAATCAAATTTATTTTATTCTATCATATTCTAACCCCAAACAACACTAGATAAGTCATTTAGTGGTTCAACGCAATATTTCCGAGTTCTTAGCCCATTTGGGACCCAATTTCAACAGGTCTTTCTCCACACTTCTAAACACTCTTCATGCATCTCTAGCACTTCTAATCAATCAAAACTATTGTATTCTATCATATTCTAACCCTAAATGACACTAGATAAGTCATTTAGTGCTTCAACGCAATGTTTCCGAGTTCTTAGCCTATTTTGGACCCAATTTCAACAAGTCTTTCTCCACACTTCTAAACACTCTTCATGCATCTCTAGAACTTCTAATCAATCAAATTTATTGTATTCTATCATATTATATCCCCAAAAAACACTAGATAAGTCATTTAGTGGTTCAACGCAATGTTTCCGAGTTCTTAGCCTATTTGGGACACAATTTCAAGAACTCTTTCTCCACACTTCTAAACACTCTTCATGCATTTCTAGTACTTATAATCAATCAAATCTATTGTAGTCTATCATATTCTAACCCTAAATGACACTAGATAAGTCATTTAGTGCTTCAACGAAATGTTTCCGAGTTTTAGCCCATTTGGGACCCAGTTTCAACAAGTCTTTCTCCACACTTCTAAACACTCTTCATGCATCTCTAGCACTTGTAATCATCAAACTATGTATTCTAACATGTT
>NW_006238904.1:5177-6431 GCF_000375325.1 Capsella rubella | reverse complement strand
TTCCGGGTTCTTAGCCCATTTGGGACCCAATTTCAACAAGTCTTTCTCCACACTTCTAAAAACTTTTCATGCATCTCTAAAACTTGTAATCAATCAAAGTTATTGTATTCTAACATATTATAACCCCAAATAACACTAGATAAGTCATTTAGTGGTTCAACGCAATGTTTCCGAGTTCTTAGCCCATTTGGGACCCAATTTCAACAAGTCTTTCTCCACATTTCTAAACACAATTCATACATCTGTAGCACTTGTAATCAATCAAAATTATTGTATTCGAACATGGTCTAACCCAAAAAAATCTAGACTAGCCATTTAGTGGTTCAACGCAATGTTTCCGAGTTCTTAGCCCATTTGGGACCCAATTTCAACAAGTCTTTCGCCACACTTCTAAACACTTTTCATGCATCTCTAAAACTTGTAATCAATCAAAGTTATTGTATTCTAACATATTCTAACTCCAAACAACACTAGACAACCCATTTACTTCTCCAAAGACATGTTTATGGATTCTTAGCCCATTTGGGACCAAATTTCAACAAGTGTTTCTCCACACATCTAAACACTCTTCATGCATCTCTAGCACTTGTACTCAATCAAATTTATATTATTCTAACATATTCTGATCCCAAACAACACTAGATAAGTAATTTAGTGGTTCAACGCAATGTTTCCATGTTCTTAGCCCATTAGGGACCCAATTTCAACAAGTCTTTCTCTAAACTTCTAAACATTCTTCATGCATCCCTAGCACTTGTAATCAATCAAATTTACTGTATTCTAACATATTCTAACCCCAAAAACCACTAGATAAGTCATTTAGTGGTTCAACGCAATGTTTCTGAGTTCTAAGCCCATTAGGGACCTAATTTCAACAAGTCTTTCTCCACACTTCTAAACACTTTTCATGCATCTCTAAAACTTGTAATCAATCAAAGTTATTATATTCTAACATATTCTAACCCTAAGCAACACTAGATAAGTCATTTAGTGGTTCAACGCAATGTTTCCGAGTTCTTAACCCATTTAGGACCCAATGTCAACAAGTCTTTCCTCAACACTTCTAAATACTCTTCATACATCTATAGCACTTGTAATCAATCAAACTTATTGTATTCTAACATATTCTAACCCCAAACAACACTAGATAAGTCATTTAGTGGTTCAACGCAATGTTTCCGAGTTCTTAGCCCATTTAGGACCCAATTTTAACAAGTCTTTCTCAACACATCTAAACACTCTTCATGCATCTCT
>NW_006238904.1:4511-5077 GCF_000375325.1 Capsella rubella | reverse complement strand
CGCACTTGTAATTAATCAAAATTATTGTATTCTAACATGTTCTAACCCCAAACAAAACTAGACTAGCGATTTAGTGGTTCAACGCAATGTTTCCGATTTCTTAGCCCATTTGGGACCCAATTTCAACAAGTCTTTCTCCATAATTCTAAACACTCTTCATGCATCTCTAGCACTTGTAATCAATCAAATTTATATTATGATAACATATTCTGATCTCAAACAACACTAGATAAGTAATTTAGTTGTTCAACGCAATGTTTCCGGGTTCTAAGCCCATTAGGGACCCAATTTCAACAAGTCTTTCTACACACTTCTAAACACTCTTCATGCATATCTAGCACTTGTAATCATTCAAATTTATATTATTCTAACATATTCGGATCCCAAACAACACTAGATAAGTAATTTAGTGGTTCAACGCAATGTTTCCGGGTTCTTAGCCCATTAGGGACCCAATTTCAACAAGTCTTTCTGTGCACTTCTAAACACTCTTCATGCATCCCTAGCACTTGTAATCAATCAAATTTATTGTATTCTAACCCCAAACAACACTAGATACTAGATAA
>NW_006238904.1:3945-4377 GCF_000375325.1 Capsella rubella | reverse complement strand
GTAAGATATTCTAACCCCAAACAACACTAGATAAGTCATTTAGTGGTTCAACGCAATGTTTTCGAGTTCTTAGCCCATTTGGGACCTAATTTCAACAAGTCTTTCTACACACTTCTAAAAACTCCTTATGCATCTCTAGCACTTGTAATCAATAAAATTCATTGTATCCTAACATTTTCTAACCCCAAACAACAATATACAAGCCATTTAGTGGTTCAACGCAATGTTTCCGAGTTCTTAGCCCATTTGGGACCCAATTTAAACAAGTCTTTCTCCACACTTCTAAACACTTTTCATGCATCTCTAAAACTTGTAATCAATCAAAGTTATTGTATTCTAACATATTCTAGCCCCAAACAACACTAGATAAGTCATTGAGTGGTTCAACGCAATGTTTCCGAGTTCTTACCCCATTTGGGACCCAATTTCAAC
>NW_006238904.1:3128-3633 GCF_000375325.1 Capsella rubella | reverse complement strand
GCCCATTAGGGACCCAATTTCAACAAGTCTTTCTACACACTTCTAAACACTCTTCATGCATCTCAAGCACTTGTAATCAATCAAATTCATTGCATTCTAACATATTCTAACCCCAAACAACCCTATATAAGTCATGTAGTGGTTCAACGCAATGTTTCCGAGTTCTTAGCCCCTTTGGGACCCAATTTGAACAAGTCTTTCTCCACACTTCTAAACACTCTTCATGCATATCTAGCACTAGTAATCAATCAAATTTATTGTATTCTAACATATACTAACCCCAAACAACACTAGATAAGTCATTTAGCGATTCAATGCAATGTTTCCGAGTTGTTAGCCCATTTGGGACCCAATTTCAACAAGTCTTTCTCAACACTTCTAAATACTCTTCATGCATCTCTAGCACTTGTAATCAATCAAAATTATTGTATCCTAACATTTTATAACCCCAAACAACAATATACAAGCCATTTAGTGATTCAACGCAATGTTTCCGAGTTCTTAG
>NW_006238904.1:2022-2925 GCF_000375325.1 Capsella rubella | reverse complement strand
ACACATCTAAACACTCTTCAAGCATCTCTAGCACTTGCACTCAATAAAATTTATATAATTCTAACATATTCTGATCCCAAACAACACTAGATAAGTAATTTAGTGGTTCAATGCAATGTTTCCGGGTTCTTAGCCCATTAGGGACCCCATTTCAACAAGTCTTTCTCTGCACTTCTAAACACTCTTCATGCATCCCTAGCACTTGTAATCAATAAAATTTATTGTATTCTAACATATTTTAACCCAAAACAACACTAGATAATTCATTTAGTGGTTCAACGCAATGTTTCCGAGTTCTTAGCCCATTTGGGACCAAATTTCAACAAGTCTTTCTCCACACATCTAAATACTTGATAAGTCTGTATTTCATCACTTTTTGAGCATGCATTCATAATCTTTTCAGCATCATTCACTTGTTGATTCGCATCATATTGATCCTTTTCTGCATGTTTTACATACTTAGGTAGGTTTTATACATATCATGCATATCTTGCATACATTGTGCATATTTGGAGTGTTTCAGGTACTTAGGAGACATGCAGAGCGAAGCAGAGGAACAAGCGTTACTTGACGTGCATACGATCGAGTGGGACGATCGAGTGAGATGCAAGGATGCACTACAGGAACATACTTCACTCGATGGACTCGAACGAGTAGGATGATCGAGTAGGCAGCAGAGATACATTGCAAATACATCGACGATCGAGTGAGCAGCAGACGCATACAATCGAGTGAGCAGCAGAAGGGACGCGAAGCAGAACCACCTGTCACTCGATGCACACACTTGAGTGACATGATCGAGCAAAGCAAAGAAGTAGCTGATGATTTCACAGATCACTCGACACGTTCAATCAAGATACACGATCGAGTATGAAATGATGCAGAGAAGAAATTAAGTGTTAC
>NW_006238904.1:857-1207 GCF_000375325.1 Capsella rubella | reverse complement strand
GTTATTTACTTGTTCTGCTTTGTTTCCTTGCCAGTATCAATAATTGTTGCGTTTTAGTTTATGCATGCTAGTCTATGTTTTACAGCCTTAGATTTATCGCATGTTTAAAATGTTCGCTTAGGATCACTGAAAACCAAAAATCATTTATACTTGCTTGACTTAATCATTTCTTATATATCTTGATTGCTAGCATCACACCTGATTGGATTTGATACCTATTGTACTGCAATGACATGATAGTACTATAGGGTAATTGATCGAAAAATCCTTGTATCAACACTCTTCAGGCATCTCTAGCACATGTACTCAATCAAATTTATATTATTCTAACATATTCTAATCCCAAACAA
>NW_006238904.1:433-757 GCF_000375325.1 Capsella rubella | reverse complement strand
AAGTCTTTCTCCACACTTCTAAACACTCTTCATGCATCTCTAGCACTTGTAATCAATCAAATGTGTTGTATTCTAACATATTCTAACCCCAAATAACACTAGATAAGTCATTTAGTTGTTCAACGCAATGTTTCCGAGTTCTTAGCCCATTTGGGACCCAATTTCAACAAGTCTTTCTCCACATTTCTAAACACTCTTCATGCATCTATAGCACTTGTAATCAATCAAATTTATATCATTCTAACATATTCTGATCTCAAACAACACTAGATAAGTAATTTAGTGGTTCAACGTAATGTTTTCGGGTTCTAAGCCCATTAGGGA
>NW_006238904.1:0-333 GCF_000375325.1 Capsella rubella | reverse complement strand
GCCCATTTGGGACCCAATTTCAACAAGTCTTTCTCCACACTTCTAAACACTCTTCATGCATCTCTAGCACTTGTAATCTATCAAAATTATTGTATCCTAACATTTTCTAACCCTAAACAACACTATACAAGCAATTTAGTGGTTCAACGCAATGTTTCCGAGTTCTTAGCCCATTTGGGACCCAATTTCAACAAGTCTTTCTCCACACTTCTAAACACTTTTCATGCATCTCTAAAACTTGTCATCAATCCAGTTTATTGTATTCTAACATATACTAACTCCAAACAACACTAGACAACCCATTTTCTTCTCCAAAGACATGTTTATGGATTC
>NW_006238905.1:172409-172753 GCF_000375325.1 Capsella rubella | reverse complement strand
TATTCTCTCCACAAAATTTCCCGCCAAAAATATTTCCGTCAAAAACTTTCCCGCCAAAATTTTCCGACAAAAAGTTTTCCGCCCAAAAGTTTTTGACAAAAATTTTCCCGCCAAAATATTTTTCACCAAAAAAATTTCGATAAGAATCTTCACGCCAAATTTTATTTTTGACCGCAATAGTACAGGAAATTTAGTACAAAAATCGACATAAAATTTAAAAAATAAGAGAAATCACAAATATTATAAGAAAAAAGAAGGAGACTGCTGGAAAAGAGATCTGAAATCGGGGCAGTACACCGAAAACATAAACTACCTACAAAATCCAACGCTAGCAAGGACAGCTC
>NW_006238905.1:172036-172309 GCF_000375325.1 Capsella rubella | reverse complement strand
ACTAAGACTTGACACCAATTCTTAGGCTAGAGCTCGCGAACCCCACCACAAACCGTCATAGAGATCAAACCCAACCTAGAACTTTCCTCTTGGAAAAGGTAGATCACCGCAACTAGCCATCAAGGACTGGTCACAGATCAACCGTTAATGTGTTCGCAAAGTGCTGAACCCACCGGTTTGAAGCTCAATTTCCGCAGCAAGACAGATCTATTGCTCACATAGCACTTAATCAAGAGAAGTCTGATCCAGATCCGCCAAAGCCTTCAACCAGCA
>NW_006238905.1:171615-171905 GCF_000375325.1 Capsella rubella | reverse complement strand
CCCTAGATTGGCAAAGCTATTTAAGGTTTAGGGTTTGGGGTTTAGGGTTTAGGATTTAGGGTTTAGGGTTTACGGTTTAGGGTTTAGGGTTTAGGGTTTAGGGGTTAGGGTTTAGGGTTTAGGGTTTGCGGTTGGCAGTTGGGGGTAAGGCTGAAACTTAAAAATAACCCAATCAAAAATTTTCATATATTAATTGGAATTTATAATTTCATATTTTCATAATAAACCCCTTCTTCCTATTCTCTCCACAAAATTTCCCGGGAAAAATATATCCGTCAAAAACTTTCCCG
>NW_006238905.1:171128-171515 GCF_000375325.1 Capsella rubella | reverse complement strand
ACGCTAGCAAGGACAGCTCGTTTGCGACTAAGACTTGACACCAATTCTTAGGCTAGAGCTCGCGAACCCCACCGCAAACCGTCATAGAGATCAAACCCAACCTAGAACTTTCCTCTTGGAAAAGGTAGATCACCGTAACTAGTCATCAAGGATCTGGTCATAGATCAACCGTTAATCTGTTCGCAAAGTGCTTAACCCACCGGTTTGAAGCTCAATTTCCGCAGCAAGACAGATCTATTGCTCACATAGCACTTAACCAAGAGAAGTCTGATCCAGATCCGTCAACATCATCTCAGGTCGCCGTGAAAGAGAGTAATCGTCTGGCATTGAACGACAGATCCAACCACGCCTTACACCACCATAGAAGAAAAGCGCCCACCACCTGCT
>NW_006238905.1:168940-169431 GCF_000375325.1 Capsella rubella | reverse complement strand
AGCCATCAAGGATTTGGTCACAGATCAACCGTTAATATGTTCGCAAAGTGGTGAACCCACCGGTTTGGAGCTCAATTTCCGTAGCAAGACAGATCTATCGCTCACATGCCACTTAGCCAAGAGAAGTCTGATCCAGATCCGCCAAAGCCTTGAACCAGCAGATCGAAGCAACATCATCTCATGTCGCCGTGAAAGAGAGAAATCGTTTGGCATTGAACGACAGATCTAACCACGCCTTACACCACCATAGAAGAAAAGCGCCCACCACCTGCTTTAATCCCTGCCCATAGGCCCTAGGTTGGCAAAGCTATTTAAGGTTTAGGGTTTAGGGTTTAGGGTTTATGGTTAGGGTTTAGGGTTTAGGGTTTAGGGTTTAGGGCTTTGGGTTTAGGGTTAGGGGTTTAGGGTTTGCAGTTGGCGGTTTGGGGTAAGCAAGGAACTTAAAAATATGTCAGTAAAAAAAATTCATATTTTAATTGAAATTTATAATT
>NW_006238905.1:167975-168688 GCF_000375325.1 Capsella rubella | reverse complement strand
AGGAGAAATCACAAATATTAGAGGAAAAAAGAAGGAGACTATTGGAAAAGAGATATGAAAACAGGCAGTACACCGAAAACATAAACTACCTACAAAATCCAACGCTAGCAAGGACAGCTCGTTTGCGACTAAGACTTGACACCAATTCTTAGGCTGGAGCTCGCGAACCCACCGCAAACCGTCACCGAGATCAAACCCAACCTAGAACTTTTCTCTTGGAAAAGGTAGATCACCGTAACTAGCCATTAAGGACTGGTCACAGATCAACCGTTAATGTGTTCGCAAAGTGCTGAACCCACCGGTTTGAAGCTCAAATTCCGCATCAAGACAGATCTATCGCTCACATGCCACTTAGCCTAGAGAAGTCTGATCCAGATCCGCCAAAGCGTTGAACCAGCAGATTGAAGCAACATCATCTCAGGTCGCCGTGAAAGAGAGAAATCGTCTGGCATTGAACGAAAGATCCAACCACGCCTTACACCACAATAGAAGAAAAGCGCCCACCACCTGCTTTAATCCCTACCCATAAGCCCTAGATTGGCAAAGCTATTTAAGGTTTAGGGTTTGCGGTTTAGGGTCTAGGGTTTGGGGTTTAGAGTTTAGGGTTTTGGGTTTGGGGTTTGGGGTTTTGGGTTAGGGTTTAGGGTTTAGGGTTTAGGGTTTAGGGTTTAGGTTTAGGGTTAGGGTTTAGGGTTTAGGGTTTAGGGTTTGGG
>NW_006238905.1:166055-167307 GCF_000375325.1 Capsella rubella | reverse complement strand
GAACCCACCGGTTTGAAGCTCAAATTCCGCATCAAGACAGATCTATCGCTCACATGCCACTTAGCCTAGAGAAGTCTGATCCAGATCCGTCAACATCATCTCAGGTCGCCGTGAAAGAGAGTAATCATCTGGCATTGAACGACAGATCCAACCACGCCTTACACCACCATAGAAGAAAAGCGCCCACCAGCTGCTTTAATCCCTGCTCATAGGCCCTAGATTGGCAAAGCTATTTAAGGTTTAGGGTATGGGGTTTAGGGTTTAGGGTTTAGGTTTAGGGTTTAGGGTTTAGGGTTTAGGGTTTAGGGCTTGGGGTTTAGGGTTTGGGGTTTAGGGTTTAGGATTTGCAGTTGGCGGTTTCGGGTAAGCCATGAACTTAAAAATAAGCCAGTCAAAAAATTTCATATTTTAATTGGAATTTATAATTTCATATTTTCATATTAAACCCCTTCTTCCTATTCTTTCCACAAAATTTCCCGCCAAAATATTTTCCGTCAAAAATTTTCTCGCCAAAATTTTCCGACAAAAAGTTTCCCGCCCAAAATTTTTGACAAAAATTTTCACGCCAAAATATTTCACCAAAAAAATTGCGACAGAAATATTCCCGCCAAATTTTATTTTTGACCGAAATAGTACAGGAAATTTGACACATAAATCGACATATAATTTAAAAAATAGGAGAAATCACAAATATTATAGGAAAAAAGAAGGAGACTGTTGGAAAAGAGATCTAAAAACGGGCAGTACACCGAAAACATAAACTACCTACTAAATCATACGCTAGCAAGGACAGCTCGTTTGCGACTAAGACTTGACACCAATTCTTAGGCTGGATCTCGCGAACCCCACCGCAAACCGTCATAGAGATCAAACCCAACCTAGAACTTTCCTCTTGGAAAAGGTAGATCACCGTAACTAGCCATCAAGGATCTGGTCACAGATCAACCGTTAATATGTTCGCAAAGTGGTGAACCTACCGGTTTGAAGCTCAATTTCTGCAGCAAGAAAAATCTATCGCTCACATGCCACTTATCTAAGAGAAGTCTGATCCAGATCCGCCAAAGCCTTGAACCAGCAGATCGAAGCAAAATCATCTCAGGTCGCCGTGAAAGAGAGAAATCGTCTGGCATTGAACGACAGATCCAACCACGCCTTACACCACCATAGAAGAAAAGCGCCCACCACCTGCTTTAATCCCTGCCCATAGGCCCTAGATTGGCAAAGCTATTTAAGGTTTAGGGTTTGAGGTTTA
>NW_006238905.1:165640-165901 GCF_000375325.1 Capsella rubella | reverse complement strand
TGAAACTTAAAAATAACCCAATCAAAAATTTTCATATATTAATTGGAATTTATAATTTCATATTTTCATAATAAACCCCTTCTTCCTATTCTCTCCACAAAATTTCCCGGCAAAAATATATCCGTCAAAAACTTTCCCGCCAAAATTTTCCGACAAAAAGTTTTACGCCCAAAAGTTTTTGACAAAAATTTTCCCGCCAAAATATTTTTCACCAAAAAAATTTCGATAAAAATCTTCACGCCAAATTTTATTTTTGACCGC
>NW_006238905.1:165276-165540 GCF_000375325.1 Capsella rubella | reverse complement strand
CGCGAACCCCACCGCAAACCGTCATAGAGATCAAACCCAACCTAGAACTTTCCTCTTGGAAAAGGTAGATCACCGTAACTAGTCATCAAGGATCTGGTCATAGATCAACCGTTAATCTGTTCGCAAAGTGCTTAACCCACCGGTTTGAAGCTCAATTTCCGCAGCAAGACAGATCTATTGCTCACATAGCACTTAACCAAGAGAAGTCTGATCCAGATCCGTCAACATCATCTCAGGTCGCCGTGAAAGAGAGTAATCATCTCA
>NW_006238905.1:164000-165176 GCF_000375325.1 Capsella rubella | reverse complement strand
CCTGCCCATAGGCCCTAGATTGGCAAAGCTATTTAAGGTTTAGGGTTTGGGGTTTAGGGTTTAGGATTTAGGGTTTAGGGTTTACGGTTTAGGGTTTAGGGTTTAGGGTTTAGGGGTTAGGGTTTAGGGTTTAGGGTTTGCGGTTGGCAGTTGGGGGTAAGGCTGAAACTTAAAAATAACCCAATCAAAAATTTTCATATATTAATTGGAATTTATAATTTCATATTTTCATATTAAACCCCTTCTTCCTATTCTCTCCACAAAATTTCCCGCCAAAAATATTTCTGTCAAAAACTTTCCCGCCAAAATTTTCCGACAAAAAGTATTCCGCCCAAAAGTTTTTGACAAAACTTTTCCCGCCAAAATATTTTTCACCAAAAAAATTTTGATAGAAATCTTCCCGCCAAATTTTATTTTTGACCGCAATAGTACAGGAAATTTAGTACAAAAATCGACATATAATTTAAAAAATATGAGAAATCACAAATATTATAAGAAAAAAGAAGGAGACTGCTGGAAAAGAGATCTGAAAACGGGCAGTACACCGAAAACATAAACTACCTACAAAATCCAACGCTAGCAAGGACAGCTCGCTTGGGACTAAGACTTGACACCAATTCTTAGGCTGGAGCTCGCGAACCCACCGCAAACCGTCACAGAGATCAAATCCAACCTAGAACTTTTCTCTTGGAAAAGGTAGATCACCGTAACTAGCCATCAAAGATCTGGTCACAGATCAACCGTTAATCTGTTCGCAAAGTGCTGAACCCACCGGTTTGAAGTTCAATTTCCGCAGCAAAACAGATATATCGCTCACATGCCGCTTATCTAAGAGAAGTCTGATCCAGATCCGCCAAAGCCTTGAACCAGCAGATCGAAGCAAAATCATCTCAGGTCGCTGTGAAAGAGAGAAATCGTCTGGCATTGAACGACATATCCAACCACGCCTTACACCACCATAGAAGAAAAGCGCCCACCACCTGCTTTAATCCCTGCCCATAGGCCCTAGATTGGCAAAGCTATTTAAGGTTTAGGGTTTGAGGTTTAGGGTTTAGGGTTTAGGGTTTAGGGTTAGGGTTTAGGGTTTAGGGTTTAGGTTTCGGGTTTAGGGTTTAGGGGCTAGGGTTTAGGGTTTACGGTTTGCGGTTGGCAGTTTGGGGTAAGGCTGAAACTTAA
>NW_006238905.1:163362-163900 GCF_000375325.1 Capsella rubella | reverse complement strand
CCCCTTCTTCCTATTCTCTCCACAAAATTTCCCGCCAAAAATATTTCCGTCAAAAACTTTCCCGCCAAAATTTTCCGACAAAAAGTATTCCGCCCAAAAGTTTTTGACAAAAATTTTCCCGCCAAAATATTTTTCACCAAAAAAATTTTGATAGAAATCTTCCCGCCAAATTTTATTTTTGACCGCAATAGTACAGGAAATTTAGTACAAAAATCGACATATAATTTAAAAAATATGAGAAATCACAAATATTATAAGAAAAAAGAAGGAGACTGCTGGAAAAGAGATCTGAAATCGGGGCAGTACACCGAAAACATAAACTACCTACAAAATCCAACGCTAGCAAGGACAGCTCGTTTGCGACTAAGACTTGACACCAATTCTTAGGCTAGAGCTCGCGAACCCCACCGCAAACCGTCATAGAGATCAAATCCAACCTAGAACTTTTCTCTTGGAAAAGGTAGATCACCGTAACTAGCCATCAAGGATCTGGTCACAGATCAACCGTTAATATGTTCGCAAAGTGGTGAACCCACCG
>NW_006238905.1:162525-163262 GCF_000375325.1 Capsella rubella | reverse complement strand
GACAAATCTGTCGCTCACATGCCACTTAGCCAAGAGAAGTTTGATCCAGATCCACCAAAGCCTTGAACTAGCAGATTGAAGCAACATCATCTCAGGTCGCCGTGAAAGAGAGAAATCGTCTGGCATTGAACGAAAGATCCAACCACGCCTTACACCACCATAGAAGAAAAGCCCCCACCACCTGCTTTAATCCCTACCCATAAGCCCTAGATTGGAAAAGCTATTTAAGGTTTAGGGTTTGGGGTTTAGGGTCTAGGGTTTGGGGTTTAGAGTTTAGGGTTTGGGGTTTGGGGTTTAGGGTTAGTGTTTAGGGTTTAGGGTTTAGGGTTAAGGGTTTAGGGTTTAGGGTTAAGGGTTTAGGGTTTAGGGTTAGGGTTTAGGGTTTAGGGTTTAGGGTTTAGGGGTTTGGGGGTTTAGGGGTTCGTTAGGGGTTTGGGGTTTAGAGTTTAGGGTTTGGGTTTGGGGTTTAGGGTTAGGGTTTACGGTTTACGGTTTAGGGCTTTAGGTTTAGGGTTTGGGGTTTAGGGTTTAGGGTTTAGGGTTTGCAGTTAGCGGTTTGGGGTAAGCCATGAACTTAAAAATAAGCCAATCAAAAAATTTTATATTTTAATTGGATTTATAATTTCATATTTTCATATTAAACCCCTTTTTTCTATTCTCGAAATTTCCCGCCAAAATTTCCCGACAAAAAGTTTCCCGCCCAAAAGTTTTTGACAAAAATTTTCACGCAAAAATAT
>NW_006238905.1:162081-162412 GCF_000375325.1 Capsella rubella | reverse complement strand
ACAAATATTATAGGAAAAAAGAATGAGACTGTTGGAAAAGAGATCTGAAAACGGGCAGTACACCGAAAACATAAACTACCTACTAAATCCAACGCTAGCAAGAATAGCTCGTTTGCGACTAAGACATGACACCAATTCTTAGGCTGGAGCTCGCGAACCCCACCGCAAACCGTCATAGAGATCAAACCCAACCTAGAACTTTCCTCTTGGAAAAGGTAGATCACCGTAACTAGCCATCAAGGATTTGGTCACAGATCAACCGTTAATATGTTCGCAAAGTGGTGAACCCACCGGTTTGGAGCTCAATTTCCGTAGCAAGACAGATCTATCG
>NW_006238905.1:161664-161871 GCF_000375325.1 Capsella rubella | reverse complement strand
TTTAAGGTTTAGGGTTTAGGGTTTAGGGTTTATGGTTAGGGTTTAGGGTTTAGGGTTTAGGGTTTCGGGCTTTGGGTTTAGGGTTAGGGGTTTAGGGTTTGCAGTTGGCGGTTTGGGGTAAGCCAGGAACTTAAAAATATGTCAGTAAAAAAATTTCATATTTTAATTGAAATTTATAATTTCATATTTTTATATTAAACCCCTTCT
>NW_006238905.1:161008-161477 GCF_000375325.1 Capsella rubella | reverse complement strand
GGAAATTTAGTACAAAAATCGACATATAATTTAAAAAAATAGGAGAAATCACAAATATTAGAGGAAAAAAGAAGGAGACTATTGGAAAAGAGATATGAAAACAGGCAGTACACCGAAAACATAAACTACCTACAAAATCCAACGCTAGCAAGGACAGCTCGTTTGCGACTAAGACTTGACACCAATTCTTAGGCTGGAGGTCGCGAACCCCACCGCAAACCGTCACAGAGATCAAACCCAACCTAGAACTTTCCTCTTGGAAAAGGTAGATCACCGTAACTAGCCATCAAGGATCTGGTCCCAGATCAACCGTTAATATGTTCGCAAAGTGCTGAACCCACCGGTTTGAAGCTCAATTTCCGCAGCAAGACAGATATATCGCTCACATGCCACTTAACCAAGAGAAGTCTGATCCAGATCCGCCAAAGCCTTGAACCAGCAGATCGAAGCAAAATCATCTCAGGTCGCC
>NW_006238905.1:160617-160908 GCF_000375325.1 Capsella rubella | reverse complement strand
CAACGCTAGCAAGGACAGCTCGCTTGGGACTAAGACTTGACACCAATTCTTAGGCTGGAGCTCGCGAACCCACCGCAAACCGTCACAGAGATCAAATCCAACCTAGAACTTTTCTCTTGGAAAAGGTAGATCACCGTAACTAGCCATCAAGGATCTGGTCACAGATCAACCGTTAATATGTTCGCAAAGTGGTGAACCCACCGGTTTGAAGCTCAATTTCCGCAGCAAGACAAATCTGTCGCTCACATGCCACTTAGCCAAGAGAAGTTTGATCCAGATCCACCAAAGCCT
>NW_006238905.1:159509-159710 GCF_000375325.1 Capsella rubella | reverse complement strand
TCTGTTCGCAAAGTGCTGAACCCACCGGTTTGAAGCTCAATTTCCGCAGCAAGACAGATCTATCGCTCACATGCCACTTAGCCTAGAGAAGTCTGATCCAGATCCGCGAAAGCCTTCAACCAGCAGATCGAAGCAACATCATATCAGGTCGCCGTGAAAGAGAGTAATTGTTTGGCATTGAACGACAGATCCAACCACGCC
>NW_006238905.1:157332-157775 GCF_000375325.1 Capsella rubella | reverse complement strand
GAGACTATTGGATAAGAGATCTGAAAACGGCCAGTACACCGAAAACATAAACTACCTACTAAATCCAACGCTAGCAAGAATAGCTCGTTTGCGACTAAGATATGACACCAATTCTTAGGCTGGAGCTCGCGAACCCAACCGCAAACCGTCATAGAGATCAAACCCAACCTAGAACTTTCCTCTTGGAAAAGGTAGATCACCGTAACTAGCCATCAAGGATTTGGTCACAGATCAACCGTTAATATGTTCGCAAAGTGGTGAACCCACCGGTTTGGAGCTCAATTTCCGTAGCAAGACAGATCTATCGCTCACATGCCACTTAGCCAAGAGAAGTCTGATCCAGATCCGCCAAAGCCTTGAACCAGCAGATCGAAGCAACATCATCTCATGTCGCCGTGAAAGAGAGAAATCGTTTGGCATTGAACGACAGATCCAACCACGCC
>NW_006238905.1:156886-157232 GCF_000375325.1 Capsella rubella | reverse complement strand
CCGTCAAAAATTTTCCCGCCAAAATTTTTCCGACAAAAAGTTTCCCGCCCAAAAGGTTTTGACAAAAATTTTCACGCCTAAATATTTTTCACCAAAAAAATTTCGACAGAAATTTTCCCGCCAAATTTTATTTTTGACCGAAATAGTATATGACATTTGACACATAAATCGACATATAATTTAAAAAATAGGAGAAATCACAAATATTATAGGAAAAAAGAAGGAGACTATTGGAAAAGAGATCTGAAAACAGGCAGTATACCGAAAACATAAACTACCTACTAAATCCAAAGTTAGCAAAGACAGCTCGTTCGCGACTAAGACTTGACACCAATTCTTAGGCTGG
>NW_006238905.1:156580-156786 GCF_000375325.1 Capsella rubella | reverse complement strand
AGAAAAGGTAGATCACCGTAACTAGCCATCAAGGATCTGGTCACAAATCAACCGTTAACATGTTCGCAAAGTGGTGAACCCACCGGTTGAAGCTCAATTTCTGCACGAAGACAAATCTATCGCTCACATGCCACTTAGCCAAGAGAAGTCTGATCTAGATCCGCCAAAGCCTTCAACCAGCAGATCGAAGCAACATCATCTCAGGT
>NW_006238905.1:156207-156480 GCF_000375325.1 Capsella rubella | reverse complement strand
GTTAGGGTTTAGGGTTTAGGGTTTAGGGTTTAGGGTTTAGGGTTTAGGGTTTAGGGCTTGGGGTTTAGGGCTTGGGGTTCAGGGTTTGCAGTTGGCAGTTTGGGGTAAGCCATGAACTTAAAAATATGCCAGTCAAAAAATTTCATATTTTAATTGAAATTTATAATTTCATATTTTTGTATTAAACCCCTTCTTCCTATTTTTTCCACGAAATTTCCCGCCAAAATTTTTTCCGTCAAAAATTTTCCCGCCAAAATTTTTCCGACAAAAAGT
>NW_006238905.1:155200-155985 GCF_000375325.1 Capsella rubella | reverse complement strand
GAAAACATAAACTACCTACTAAATCCAAAGCTAGCAAAGACAGCTCGTTCGCGACTAAGACTTGACACCAATTCTTAGGCTGGAGCTCGCGAACCCCATCGCAAACCGTCACAGAGATCAAATCCAACCTAGAACTTTTCTCTTAGAAAAGGTAGATCACCGTAACTAGCCATCAAGGATCTGGTCACAAATCAACCGTTAATATGTTCGCAAAGTGGTGAACCCACCAGTTGAAGCTCAATTTCTGCACCAAGACAAATCTATCGCTCACATGCCACTTAGCCAAGAGAAGTCTGATCCAGATCCGCCAAAGCCTTCAACCAGCAGATCGAAGCAACATCATCTCAGGTCGCCGTGAAAGAGAGAAATCGTCTGGCATTGAACGACAGATCCAACCACGCCTTACACCACCATAGAAGAAAAGCGCCCACCACCTACTTTAATCCCTGCCCATAGGCCCTAGATTGGCAAAGCTATTTAAGGTTTAGGGTTTGGGGTTTAGGGTTTAGGGTTTATGGTTAGGGTTTAGGGTTTAGGGTTTAGGGTTTAGGGTTTAGGGTTTAGGGCTTGGGGTTTAGGGCTTGGGGTTCAGGGTTTGTAGTTGGCGGTTTGGGGGTAAGCCATGAACTTAAAAATATGCCAGTCAAAAAATTTCATATTTTAATTGAAATTTATAATTTCATATTTTTGTATTAAACCCCTTCTTCCTATTTTTTCCACGAAATTTCCCGCCAAAATTTTTTCCGTCAAAAATTTTCCCGCCAAAATTTTTCCGACAAAAAGTT
>NW_006238905.1:154881-155100 GCF_000375325.1 Capsella rubella | reverse complement strand
GATCAACCGTTAATATGTTCGCAAAGTAGTGAACCCACCGGTTGAAGCTCAGTTTCTGCACCAAGACAAATCTATCACTCACATGCCACTTAGCCAAGAGAAGTCTGATCTAGATCCGCCAAAGCCTTCAACCAGCAGATCGAAGCAACATCATCTCAGGTCGCCGTGAAAGAGAGAAATCGTCTGGCATTGAACGACAGATCCAAGCACGCCTTACAC
>NW_006238905.1:154194-154748 GCF_000375325.1 Capsella rubella | reverse complement strand
GGGTTTAGGGTTTAGGGTTTAGGGTTTAGGGTTTAGGGTTTAGGGCTTGGGGTTTAGGGCTTGGGGTTCAGGGTTTGCAGTTGGCAGTTTGGGGTAAGCCATGAACTTAAAAATATGCGAGTCAAAAAATTTCATATTTTAATTGAAATTTATAATTTCATATTTTCATATTAAACCCCTTCTTCCTATTTTTTCCACGAAATTTCCCGCCAAAATTTTTTCTGTCAAAAATTTTCCCGGCAAAATTTTTCGACAAAAAGTTTCCCGCCCAAAACGTTTTGACAAAAATTATCACGCCAAAATATTTTTCACCTAAAAAATTTCGACAGAAATTTTCCCGCCAAATTTTATTTTTGACCGCAATAGTACAGGAAATTTAGTACTAAAATCGACATATAATTTAAAAAATAGGAGAAATCACAAATATTATAGGAAAAAAGAAGGAGACTGTTGGAAAAGAGATCTGAAAACAGTACACCGAAAACATAAACTTCCTACTAAATCCAACGCTAGCAAGGACAACTCGTTTGCGACTAAGACTTGACACAATTTCT
>NW_006238905.1:153830-154094 GCF_000375325.1 Capsella rubella | reverse complement strand
CTTCAACCAGCAGATCGAAGCAACATCATCTCAGGTCGCCGTGAAAGAGAGAAATCGTCTGGCATTGAACGACAGATCCAAGCACGCCTTACACCACCATAGAAGAAAAGCGCCCACCACCTACTTTAATCCCTGCCCATAGGCCCTAGATTGGCAAAGCTATTTAAGGTTTAGGGTTTGGGGTTTAGGGTTTAGGGTTTAGGGTTAGGGTTTAGGGTTTAGGGTTTAGGGTTTAGGGTTTAGGGTTTAGGGCTTGGGGTTTAG
>NW_006238905.1:151819-153455 GCF_000375325.1 Capsella rubella | reverse complement strand
GAAAAAAGAAGGAGACTGTTGGAAAAGAGATCTGAAAACAGGCAGTACACCGAAAACATAAACTACCTACTATATCAAACGCTAGCAAGGACAGCTCGTTTGCGACTAAGACTTGACACCAATTCTTAGGCTGGAGCTCGCGAACCCCACCGTAAACCGTCACAGAGATCAAACCCAACCTAGAACTTTCCTCTTGGAAAAGGTAGATCACCGTAACTAGCCATCAAGGATCTGGTAACAGATCAACCGTTAATCTGTTCGCAAATTGCTGAACCCACCGGTTTGAAGCTCAATTTCCGCAGCAAAACAGATCTATCGCTCACATGCCACTTAGCCAAGAGAAGTCTGATCCAGATCCACCAAAGCCTTCAACCAGCAGATCGAAGCAACATCATCCCAGGTCGCCGTGAAAGAGAGAAATTGTCTGACAATGAACGAGAGATCTAACCACGCCTTACACCACCATAGAAGAAAAGCGCCCACCATCTGCTTTAATCCCTGCCCATAGGCCCTAGATTGGCAAAGCTATTTAAGGTTTAGGGTTTGGGGTTTAGGGTTTAGGGTTTAGGGTTAGGGTTTAGGGTTTAGTGTTTAGGGCTTGGGGTTTAGGGTTTGGGGTTTAGGGTTTGGGGTTTAGGGTTTGCAGTTGGTGGTTTGGGGTAAGCCATGAACTTAAAAATATGCGAGTCAAAAAATTTCATATTTTAATTGAAATTTATAATTTCATATTTTCATATTAAACCCCTTCTTCCTATTTTTTCCATGAAATTTCCCGCCAAAATTTTTTCCGTCAAAAATTTTCCCGCCAAAATTTTCCGACAAAAAGTTTCCCACCCAAAAGGTTTTGACAAAAATTTTCACGCCAAAATATTTTTCACCAAAAAAATTTCGACATAAATTTTCCCGCCAAATTTTATTTTTGACCGCAATAGTACAGAAAATTTAGTACTAAAATCGACATATAATTTAAAAAATAGGAGAAATCGCAAATATTATAGGAAAAAAGAAGGAGACTGCTGGAAAAGAGATCTGAAAACGAGCAGTACACCGAAAACATAAACTACCTACTAATTCCAACGCTAGCAAGGACAGCTCGTTTGCGACTAAGATTTGACACCAATTCTTAGGCTGGAGCTCGCGAACCCCACCGTAAACCGTCATAGAGATCAAACCCAACCTAGAACTTTCCTCTTGGAAAAGGTAGATCACCGTAACTAGCCATCAAGGATCTGGTCACAGATCAACCGTTAATCTGTTCGCAAAGTGCTGAACCCACCGGTTTGAAGCTCAATTTCCGCAGCAAGACAGATCTATCGCTCACATGCCACTTAGCCAAGAGAAGTCTGATCCAGATCCGCCAAAGCCTTCAACCAGCAGATCGAAGCAACATCATCTCAGGTCGCCGTGAAAGAGAGAAATCGTCTGGCATTGAACGACAGATCCAACCACACCTTACACCACCATAGAAAAAAAGCGCCCACCACCTGCTTTAATCCCTGCCCATAGGCCCTAGATTGGCAAAGGTATTTAAGGTTTAGGGTTTGGGGTTTAGGGTTTGGGTTTAGGGTTAGGGTTTAGGGTTTAGGGTTTAGGGTTTAGGGTTTAGGGCTTGGGGTTTAGGGTTGGGGTTTAGGAT
>NW_006238905.1:151465-151719 GCF_000375325.1 Capsella rubella | reverse complement strand
ATGCCAGTCAAAAAATTTAATATTTTAATTGAAATTTATAATTTCATATTTTTATATTAAACCCCTTCTTCCTATTTTTTCCACGAAATTTCCCGCCAAAACTTTTTCCGTAAAAAATTTTCCCGCCAAAATTTTCCGACAAAAAGTTTCCTCCCCAAAAGGTTTTGACAAAAATTTTCACGCCAAAATATTTTTCACGCAAAAATATTTTTCACCAAAAAAATTTTGACAGGAATTTTCCCGCCAAATTTTAT
>NW_006238905.1:150822-151365 GCF_000375325.1 Capsella rubella | reverse complement strand
ATTTTTTCCACGAAATTTCCCGCCAAATTTTTTCCGTGAAAAATTTTCCCGCCAAAATTTTCCGACAAAAAGTTTTCCGCCCAAAAGTTTTTGACAAAAATTTTCACGCCAAAATATTTTTCACCAAAAAAATTTCGACAGAAATTTTCCCGCCAAATTTTATTTTTGACCGCAATAGTACAGTAAATTTAGTACAAAAATCGACATATAATTTAAAAAATAGAAGAAATCACAAATATTATAGGAAAAAATAAGGAGACTGTTGGAAAAGAGATCTGAAAACAGGCAGTACACCGAAAACATAAACTACCTACTAAATCCAACGCTAGCAAGGACAGCTCGTTTGCGACTAAGACTTGACACCAATTCTTAGGTTGGAGCTCGCGAACCCCACCGCAAACCGTCACAGAGATCAAACCCAACCTAGAACTTTTCTCTTGGAAAAGGTAGATAACCGTAATTAGCCATCAAGGATCTGGTCACAGATCAACCGTTAATATGTTCGCAAAGTGGTGAACCCACCGGTTTGAAGCTCAATTTCTG
>NW_006238905.1:150400-150722 GCF_000375325.1 Capsella rubella | reverse complement strand
TATCGCTCACATGCCACTTAGCCAAGAGAAGTCTGATCCAGATCCGCCAAAGCCTTCAACCAGCAGATCGAAGCAACATCATCTCTGGTCGCCGTGATAGAGAGAAATCGTCTGGCATTGAACGACAGATCCAACCACGCCTTACACCACCATAGAAGAAAAGCGCCCACCACCTACTTTAATTTCTGCCGATAGGCCCTAGATTGGCATAGCTATTTAAGGTTTAGGGTTTGGGGTTTAGGGTTTAGGGTTAGGGTTTAGGGTTTTGGGTTTAGGGTTTAGGGTTTAGGGTTTAGGGCTTGGGGTTTAGGGTTTGGGGTTT
>NW_006238905.1:150040-150300 GCF_000375325.1 Capsella rubella | reverse complement strand
CCGACAAAAAGTTTCCCACCCAAAAGGTTTTGACAAAAATTTTCACGCCAAAATATTTTTCACCAAAAAAATTTCGACAGAAATTTTCCCACCAAATGTTATTTTTGACCGTAATAGTACAGGAAATTTAGTACATAAATCGACATATAATTTAAAAAATAGGAGAAATCGCAAATATTATATGAAAAAAGAAGTTGACTGCTGGAAAAGAGATCTGATAACGAGCAGTACACCGAAAACATAAACTACCTACTAATTCC
>NW_006238905.1:149502-149922 GCF_000375325.1 Capsella rubella | reverse complement strand
GGAAAAGGTAGATCACCGTAACTAGCCATCAAGGATCTGGTCACAGATCAACCGTTAATCTGTTCGCAAAGTGCTGAACCCACCGGTTTGAAGCTCAATTTACGCAGCAAAACAGATCTATCGCTCACATGCCACTTAGCCAAGAGAAGTCTGATCCAGATCCGCCAAAGCCTTCAACCAGCAGATCGAAGCAACATCATCTCAGGTCGCCGTGAAAGAGAGAAATCGTCTGTCATTGAACGAGAGATCTAACCACGCCTTACACCACCATAGAAGAAAAGCGCCCACCACCTGCTTCAATCCCTGCCCATAGGCCCTAGATTGGCAAAGCTATTTAAGGTTTAGGGTTTGGGGTTTAGTGTTTAGGGTTTAGGGTTAGGGTTTAGGGTTTATGGTTTAGGGTTTAGGGCTTGGGGTTTA
>NW_006238905.1:148463-148863 GCF_000375325.1 Capsella rubella | reverse complement strand
CAAAGTGCTGAACCCACCGGTTTGAAGCTCAATTTCCGCAGCAAAACAGATCTATCGCTCACATGCCACTTAGCCAAGAGAAGTCTGATCCAGATCCGCCAAAGCCTTCAACCAGCAGATCGAAGCAACATCATCTCAGGTCGCCGTGAAAGAGAGAAATCGTCTGGCATTGAACGAGAGATCTAACCACGCCTTACACCACCATAGAAGAAAAGCGCCCACCACCTGCTTCAATCCCTGCCCATAGGCCCTAGATTGGCAAAGCTATTTAAGGTTTAGGGTTTGGGGTTTAGGGTTTAGGGTTAGGGTTTAGGGTTTATGGTTTAGGGTTTAGGGCTTGGGGTTTAGGGTTTGCGGTTTAGGGTTTGCAGTTGGCGGTTTGGGGTAAGCCATGAACCAT
>NW_006238905.1:148159-148363 GCF_000375325.1 Capsella rubella | reverse complement strand
GAAAAGGTAGATCACCATAACTAGCCATCAAGGATCTGGTCACAGATCAACCGTTAATCTAATCGCAAAGTGCTGAACCCACCGGTTTGAAGCTCAATTTCCGCAGCAAGACAGATCTATCGCTCACATGCCACTTAGCCAAGAGAAGTCTGATCCAGATCCGCCAAAGCCTTCAACCAGCAGATCGAAGCAACATCATCTTAG
>NW_006238905.1:147708-148021 GCF_000375325.1 Capsella rubella | reverse complement strand
AAGGTTTAGGGTTTGGGGTTTAGGGTTTAGGGTTTAGGGTTATGGTTTAGGGTTTAGGGTTTAGGGTTTAGGGTTTAGGGCTTGGGGTTTAGGGTTTGGGGTTTGCAGTTGGCGGTTTGGGGTAAGCCATGAACTTAAAAATATGCCAGTCAAAATATTTAATATTTTAATTGAAATTTATAATTTCATATTTTATATTAAACCCCTTCTTCCTATTTTTTCCACGAAATTTCCCGCCAAATTTTTTCCGTGAAAAATTTTCCCGCCAAAATTTTCCGACAAAAAGTTTCCCGCCCAAAAGGTTTTGACAAAA
>NW_006238905.1:145478-146502 GCF_000375325.1 Capsella rubella | reverse complement strand
ACTACCTACTAAATCCAACGATAGCAAGGACAGCTCGTTTGCGACTAAGACTTGACACCAATTCTTAGGCTGGAGCTCGCAAACCCCACCACAAACCGTCACAGAGATCAAACCCAACCTAGAACTTTTCTTTTGGAAAAGGTAGATCACCGTAACTAGCCATCAAGGATCTGGTCACAGATCAACCGTTAATCTAATCGCAAAGTGCTGAACCCACCGGTTTGAAGCTCAATTTCCGCAGCAAGACAGATCTATCGCTCACATGCCACTTAGCCAAGAGAAGTCTGATCCAGATCCGCCAAAGCCTTCAACCAGCAGATCGAAGCAACATCATCTTAGGTCACCGTGAAAGAGAGAAATCGTCTGGCATTGAACGACAGATCCAACCACGCCTTACACCACCATAGAAGAAAAGCGCCCACCACCTGCTTTAATCCCTGCCCATAGGCCCTAGATTGGCAAAGGTATTTAAGGTTTAGGGTTTGGGGTTTAGGGTTTAGGGTTTAGGGTTAGGGTTTAGGGTTTAGGGTTTAGGGTTTAGGGTTTAGGGCTTGGGGTTTAGGGTTTGGGGTTTGCAGTTGGCGGTTTGGGGTAAGGCATGAACTTAAAAATATGCCAGTCAAAATATTTAATATTTTAACTGAAATTTATAATTTCATATTTTATATTAAACCCCTTCTTCCTATTTTTTCCACGAAATTTCCCGCCAAATTTTTTCCGTGAAAAATTTTCCCGCCAAAGTTTTCCGACAAAAAGTTTCCCGCCCAAAAGGTTTTGACAAAAATTTTCACGCCAAAATATTTTTCATTAAAAAAATTTTGACAGAAATTTTCCCGCCAAATTTTATTTTTGACAGAAATTTTCCCGCCAAATTTTATTTTTGATCGCAATAGTACAGGAAATTTAGTACAAAAATCGACATATAATTTAAAAATAGGAGAAATCACAAATATTATAGGAAAAAAGAAGGAGACTGTTGGAATAGAGATCTGAAAACAGGCAGTACACCGAAAACATAAACTAC
>NW_006238905.1:144435-145378 GCF_000375325.1 Capsella rubella | reverse complement strand
CCATAGGCCCTAGATTGGCCAAGCTATTCAGGTTTAGGGTTTGGGGTTTAGGGTTTAGGGTTTAGGGTTAGGGTTTAGGGTTTATGGTTTAGGTTTAGGGCTTGGGGTTTAGGGTTTGGGGTTTAGGGTTTGCAGTTGGCGGTTTGGGGTAAGCCATGAACTTAAAAATATGCGAGTCAAAAAATTTCATATTTTAATTGAAATTTATAATTTCATATTTTCATATTAAACCCCTTCTTCCTATTTTTTCCACGAAATTTCCCGCCAAAATTTTTTCCATCAAAAATTTTCCCGCCAAAATTTTCCGACAAAAAGTTTTCCGCCCAAAAGGTTTTGACAAAAATTTTCACGCCAAAATATTTTTCACCAAAAAAATTTCGACAGAAATTTTCCCGCCAAATTTTATTTTTGACCGCAATAGTACAGGAAATTTAGTACAAAAATCGACATATAATTTAAAAAATAGAAGAAATCACAAATATTATAGGAAAAAATAAAGAGACTGTTGGAAAAGAGATCTGAAAACAGGCAGTACACCGAAAACATAAACTACCTACTAAATCCAACGATAGCAAGGACAGCTCGTTTGCGACTAAGACTTGACACCAATTCTTAGGCTGGAGCTCGCAAACCCCACCACAAACCGTCACAGAGATCAAACCCAACCTAGAACTTTTCTTTTAGAAAAGGTAGATCACCGTAACTAGCCATCAAGGATCTGGTCATAGATCAACCGTTAATCTAATCGCAAAGTGCTGAACCCACCGGTTTGAAGCTCAATTTCCCAGCAAGACAGATCTATCGCTCACATGCCACTTAGGCAAGAGAAGTCTGATCCAGATCCGCCAAAGCCTTCAACCAGCAGATCGAAGCAACATCATCTCAGGTCGTCGTGAAAGAGAGAAATCGTCTGGCATTGAACGACAGATCCAACCACGCCTTA
>NW_006238905.1:144094-144335 GCF_000375325.1 Capsella rubella | reverse complement strand
GAAAAGCGCCCACCACCTGCTTTAATCCCTGCCCATAGGCCCTAGATTGGCAAAGGTATTTAAGGTTTAGGGTTTAGGGTTTAGGGTTTAGGGTTTAGGGTTAGGGTTTAGGGTTTAGGGTTTAGGGTTTAGGGCTTGGGTTTTAGGGTTTGGGGTTTAGGGTTTGCAGTTGGCGGTTTGGGGTAAGCCATGAACTTAAAAATATGCCAGTCAAAATATTTAATATTTTAATTGAAATTTA
>NW_006238905.1:143587-143994 GCF_000375325.1 Capsella rubella | reverse complement strand
TATTTTTGACCGCAATAGTACATGAAATTTAGTACAAAAATCGACATATAATTTAAAAAATAGGAGAAATCACAAATATTATAGGAAAAACGAAGGAGACTGTTGGAAAAGAGATATGAAAACAGGCAGTACACCGAAAACATAAACTACCTACTAAATCCAACGCTAGCAAGCATAGCTCGTTTGCGACTAAGACTTGACACCAATTCTTAGGATGGAGCTCGCGAACCCCACCGCAAACCGTCACAGAGATCAAACCCAACCTAGAACTTTTCTCTTGGAAAAGGTAGATCACTGTAACTAGCCATCAAGGATCTGGTCACAGATCAACAGTTAATATGTTCGCAAAGTGGTGAACCCACCGGTTTGAAGCTCAATTTCCGCAGCAAGACAAATCTATCGCTCAC
>NW_006238905.1:143150-143487 GCF_000375325.1 Capsella rubella | reverse complement strand
GGGTTTAGGGTTTAGGGTTTAGGGTTTAGGGTTTAGGGTTTAGGGTTTAGGGTTTAGGGCTTGGGGTTTAGGGTTTGGGGTTTAGGGTTTGCAGTTGGCGGTTTGGGGTAAGCCATGAACTTAAAAATATGCGAGTCAAAACAATTCATATTTTAATTGAAATTTATAATTTCATATTTTCATATTAAACCCCTTCTTCCTATTTTTCCACGAAATTTCCCGCCAAAATTTTTTCCCTCAAAAGTTTTCCCGCCAAAATTTTCCGACAAAAAGTTTCCCGCCCAAAAGGTTTTGACAAAAATTTTCACGCCAAAATATTTTTCACCAAAAAAATTTC
>NW_006238905.1:141616-142577 GCF_000375325.1 Capsella rubella | reverse complement strand
CCAAAAAAAGTTCGACAGAACTTTTCCCACCGCAAACCGCCACAGAGATCAAACCCAACCTAGAACTTTTCTCTTGGAAAAGGTAGATCACCGTAACTAGCCATCAAGGATCTGGTCACATATCAACAATTAATTTGTTCGCAAAGTGGTGAACCCACCGGTTTGAAGCTCAATTTCCGCAGCAAGACAAATCTATCGCTCACATGCCACTTAGCCAAGAGAAGTCTGATCCAGATCCGCCAAAGCCTTCAACCAGCAGATCGAAGCAACATCAGCTCAGGTCGCCGTGAAAGAGAGAAATCGTCTGGCATTGAACGACAGATCTAACCACGCCTTACACCACCATAGAAGAAAAGCGCCCACCACCTGCTTTAATCCCTGCCCATAGGCCCTAGATTGGCAAAGCTATTTAAGGTTTAGGGTTTGGGGTTTAGGGTTTAGGGTTTAGGGTTTAGGGTTTAGGGTTTAGGGTTTAGGGTTTAGGGCTTGGGGTTTAGGGTTTGGGGTTTAGGGTTTGCAGTTGGCGGTTTGGGGTAAGCCATGAACTTAAAAATATGCGAGTCAAAACAATTCATATTTTAATTGAAATTTATAATTTCATATTTTCATATTAAACCCCTTCTTCCTATTTTTCCACGAAATTTCCCGCCAAAATTTTTTCCCTCAAAAGTTTTCCCGCCAAAATTTTCCGACAAAAAGTTTCCCGCCCAAAAGGTTTTGACAAAAATTTTCACGCCAAAATATTTTTCACCAAAAAAATTCGACAGAACTTTTCCCGCCAAATGTTATTTTTGACCGCAATAGTACATGAAATTTAGTACATAAATAAAAAATAGGAGAAATCGCAAATATTATAGTAAAAAAGAAGGAGACTGTTGGAAAAGAGATCTGAAAACGGGCAGTACACCGAAAACATAAACTACCTACTAAATCCAACGCTAGCAAGGACAGCTCGTTTGCG
>NW_006238905.1:140818-141516 GCF_000375325.1 Capsella rubella | reverse complement strand
ATTCTTAGGCTGGAGCTCGCGAACCCCACCGTAAACCGTCACAGAGATCAAACCCAACCTAGAACTTTCCTCTTGGAAAAGGTAGATCACCGTAACTAGCCATCAAGGATCTGGTCACAGATCAACCGTTAATCTAATCGCAAAGTGATGAACCCACCGGTTTGAAGCTCAATTTCCGCAGCAAGATAGATCTATCGGTCACATGCCACTTAGCCAAGAGAAGTCTGATCCAGATCCGCCAAAGCCTTCAACCAGCAGATCGAGGCAAAATCATCTCAGGTCGCCGTGAAAGAGAGAAATCGTCTGGCATTGAACGACAGATCCAACCACGCCTTACACCACCATAGAAGAAAAGCGCCCACCACCTGCTTTAATCCCTGCCCATAGGCCCTAGATTGGCAAAGGTATTTAAGGTTTAGGGTTTGGGGTTTAGGGTTTAGGGTTTAGGGTTATGGTTTAGGGTTTAGGGTTTAGGGTTTAGGGTTTAGGGCTTGGGGTTTAGGGTTTGGGGTTTGCAGTTGGCGGTTTGGGGTAAGCAATGAACTTAAAAATATGCCAGTCAAAATATTTAATATTTTAATTGAAATTTATAATTTCATATTTTATATTAAACCCCTTCTTCCTATTTTTTCCACGAAATTTCCCGCCAAAATTTTTTCCGTGAAAAATTTTCCCGCCAAAATTTTCCGACAAAAAGT
>NW_006238905.1:138751-139744 GCF_000375325.1 Capsella rubella | reverse complement strand
CGCCAAATTTTATTTTTGACCGCAATAGTACAGGAAATTTAGTACAAAAATCGACATATAATTTAAAAAATAAGAGAAATCACAAATATTATAGGAAAAAATAAGGAGACTGTTGGAAAAGAGATCTGAAAACAGGCATTACACCGAAAACATAAACTACCTACTAAATCAAACGCTAGCAAGGACAGCTCGTTTGCGACTAAGACTTGACACCAATTCTTAGGCTGGAGCTCGCGCATCCCACCGCAAACCGTCACAGAGATCAAACCCAACCTAGAACTTTTCTCTTGGAAAAGGTAGATCACCGTAACTAGCCATCAAGGATCTTGTCACAGATCAACCGTTAATATGTTCGCAAAGTGGTGAACCCACAGGTTTGAAGCTCAATTTCCGCAGCAAGACAAATCTATCGCGCACATGCCACTTAACCAAGAGAAGTCTGATCCAGATCCCCCAAACCTTCAACCAGCAGATCGAAGCAACATCATCTCAGGTCGCCGTGAAAGAGAGAAATCGTTTGGCATTAAACGACAGATCCAACAACCCTAGATTGGCAAAGCTATTTAAGGTTTAGGGTTTGGGGTTTAGGGTTTAGGGTTTTGGGTTTAGGGTTTAGGGTTTAGGGTTTAGGGCTTGGGGTTTAGGGTTTGGGGTTTAGGGTTTGCAGTTGGCGGTTTGGGGTAAGCCATGAACTTAAAAATATGCGAGTCAAAAAATTTCATATTTTAACTGAAATTTATAATTTCATATTTTCATATTAAACCCCTTCTTCCTATTTTTTCCATTAAATTTCCCGCCAAAATTTTTCCGTCAAAAATTTTCCCGCCAAAATTTTCCGACAAAAAGTTTCCCACCCAAAAGGTTTTGACAAAAATTTTCACGCCAAAATATTTTTCACCAAAAAAATTTTGACAGAAATTTTCCCGCCAAATTTTATTTTTGACTGCAATAGTATAGGAAACGAGATGACGTTCGCAACCGACCTTTATGAAA
>NW_006238905.1:136342-137005 GCF_000375325.1 Capsella rubella | reverse complement strand
CCACGAAATTTCCCGCCAAAATGTTTTCCGTCAAAAATTTTCACGCCAAAATTTTCCGACAAAAAGTTTCCCGCCCAAAAGGTTTTGACAAAAAATTTCACTCCAAAATATTTTTCACCAAAAAAATTTCGACCGAAATTTTCCTGCTAAATGTTATTTTTGACCGCAATAGTACAGGAAATTTAGTACATAAATCGACATATAATTTAAAAAAAGGAGAAATCGCAAATATTATAGGAAAAAAGAAGGAGACTGTTGGAAAAGAGATCTGAAAACGGGCAGTACACCGAAAACATAAACTACCTACTAAATCCAACGCTAGCAAGGATAGCTCGTTTGCGACTAAGACTTGACACCAATTCTTAGGCTGGAGCTCGCGAACCCCACCGCAAACCGTCACAGAGATCAAACCCAACCTAGAACTTTTCTCTTGGAAAAGGTAGATCACCGTAACTAGCCATCAAGGATCTGGTCACAGATCAACCGTTAATCTGTTCGCAAAGTTTTGAACCCACCGGTTTGAAGCTCAATTTCCGCAGCAAAACAGATCTATCGCTCACATGCCACTTAGCCAAGAGAAGTCTGATCCAGATCCGCAAAATCCTTCAACCAGCAGATCGAAGCAACATAATCTCAGGTCGCCGTGAAAGAGAGAAATCGTCT
>NW_006238905.1:135236-135479 GCF_000375325.1 Capsella rubella | reverse complement strand
GACAAATCTATCGCTCACATACCACTTAGCCAAGAGAAGTCTGATCCAGATCCGCCAAAGCCTTCAACCAGCAGATCGAAGCAACATCATCTCAGGTTCCCGTGAAAGAGAGAAATCGTCTGGCATTGAACGACAGATCTAACCACGCCTTACACCACCATAGAAGAAAAGCGCCCACCACCTGCTTTAAGCCCTGCCCATAGGCCCTAGATTGGCAAAGCTATTTTAGGTTTAGGGTTTAGG
>NW_006238905.1:134897-135136 GCF_000375325.1 Capsella rubella | reverse complement strand
AACATCATCTTAGGTCGCCGTGAAAGAGAGAAATCGTCTGGCATTGAAAGACAGATCCAACCACGCCTTACACCACCATAGAAGAAAAGCGCCGACCACCTGCTTTAATCCCTGCCCATAGGCCCTAGATTGGCAAAGTTATTTAATGTTTAGTGTTTGGGGTTTAGGGTTTAGGGTTAGGGTTTAGGGTTTAGGGTTTAGGGTTTAGGGTTTAGGGTTTAGGGCTTCGGGTTTAGGGT
>NW_006238905.1:134436-134774 GCF_000375325.1 Capsella rubella | reverse complement strand
TCCTATTTTTCCACAAAATTTCCCGCCAAAATTTTTTCCGTCAAAAATTTTCCTGCCAAAATTTTTCGACAAAAAGTTTCCCGCCCAAAAGTTTTTGACAAAAATTTTCACGCCAAAATATTTTTCACCAAAAAAATTTCGACAGAAACTTTCCCGCCAAATTTTATTTTTGACCGCAATAGTACAGGAAATTTAGTACAAAAATCGACATATAATTTAAAAAATAGGAGAAATCACAAATATTATAGGAAAAAAGAAGGAGACTGTTGGAAAAGAGATCTGAAAACGGGCAGTACACCGAAAACATAAACTACCTACTAAATCCAACGCTAGCAAGG
>NW_006238905.1:133164-133643 GCF_000375325.1 Capsella rubella | reverse complement strand
CCCGCCAAAATTTTCCGACAAAAAGTTTCCCGCCCAAAAGGTTTGGACAAAAATTTTCACGCCAAAATATTTTTCACCAAAAAAATTTTGACAGAAATTTTCCCGCAAAATATTATTTTTGACCGCAATAATACAGGAAATTTAGTACAAAAATCGACATATAATTTAAAAAATAGGAGAAATCACAAATATTATAGGAAAAAAGAAGGAGACTGTTGGAAAAGAGATCTGAAAACAGGCAGTACACCGAAAACATAAACTACCTACTAAATCAAACGCTAGCAAGGACAGCTCGTTTGCGACTAAGACTTGACACCAATTCATAGGCTGGAGCTCGCAAACCCCACCGCAAACCGTCACAGAGATCAAACCCAACCTAGAACTTTTCTCTTGGAAAAGGTAGATCACCGTAACTAGCCATCAAGGATCGGGTCACAGATCAACCGTTAATATGTTCGCAAAGTGGTGAACCCACCGGT
>NW_006238905.1:131982-133064 GCF_000375325.1 Capsella rubella | reverse complement strand
GTCTGATCCAGATCCGCCAAAGCCTTCAACCAGCAGATCGAAGCAACATCATCTCAGGTCGCCGTGAAAGAGAGAAATCGTCTGGCATTGAACGACAGATCCAACCACGCCTTACACCACCATAGTAGAAAAGCGCCCACCACCTGCTTTAATCCCTGCCCATAGGCCCTAGATTGGCAAAGCTATTTAAGGTTTAGGGTTTGGGGTTTAGGGTTTAGGTTTAGGGTTAGGGTTTAGGGTTTAGGGTTTAGGGTTTAGGGTTTAGGGTTTGGGTTTAGGGTTTAGGGCTTGGGCTTTAGGGTCTGGGGTTTAGGGTTTGCAGTTGGCAGTTTGGGGTAAGCCATGAACTTAAAAATATGCCAGTCAAAAAATTTCATATTTTAATTGAAATTTATAATTTCATATTTTTATATTAAACCCCTTCTTCCTATTTTTTCAACGAAATTTCCCGCCAAATTTTTTTCCGTCAAATATTTTCCCGCCAAAATTTTCCGACAAAAAGTTTCCCGCCCTAAAGGTTTTGACAAAAATTTTCACGCCAAAATATTTTTCACCAAAAAAATTTCGACAGAAATTTTCCCGCCAAATTTTATTTTTGCCCGCAATAGTACAGGAAATTAAGTACAATAATCAACATATAATTTAAAAAATAGGAGAAATCACAAATATTATAGGAAAAAAGAAGGAGACTGTTGGAAAAGAGATCTGAAAACAGGCAGTACACCGAAAACATAAACTACCTACTGAATCCAACCCTAGCAAGGACAGCTCGTTTGCGACTAAGACTTGACACCAATTCTTAGACTGGAGCTCGCGAACCCCACCGCAAACCGTCACAGAGATCAAACCCAACCTAGAACTTTTGTCTTGGAAAAGGTAGATCACCGTAACTAGCCATCAAGGATCTGGTCACAAATCAACCGTTAATATGTTCGCAAAGTGGTGAACCCACCGGTTTGAATCTCAAATTTCCGCAGCAAGACAAATCTATCGCTCACATGCCACTTAGCCAAGAGAAGTCTGATCCAGATCCTGCCAAAGCCTTTCAATCAAGAGAATTGAAAGCTACCTTCTTCTCATGT
>NW_006238905.1:131323-131749 GCF_000375325.1 Capsella rubella | reverse complement strand
GCGGTTTGGGATAAGCCATGAACTTAAAAATTAGCCAGTAAAAAAATTTCATATTTTAATTGAAATTTATAATTTTATATTTATATATTAAACCCCTTCTTCCTATTTTTTCCACGAAATTTCCCGCCAAAATTTTTTCCGTCAAAAATTTTTCCGCCAAAATTTTCCGACAAAAAGTTTCCGCCCAAAAGGTTTTGAAAAAATTTTCACGTCAAAATTTTTGTCCCCAAAAAAATTTCGACAGAAATTTTCCCGCCAAATTTCATTTTTGACCGCAATAGTATAGGAAATTTAGTACAAAAATCGACATATAATTTAAAAAATAGGAGAAATCACAATTATTATAGGAAAAAAGAAGGAGACTGTTGGAAAGGAGATCTGAAAACAGTCAGTACACCGAAAACATAAACTACCTACTAAATCAAA
>NW_006238905.1:131000-131223 GCF_000375325.1 Capsella rubella | reverse complement strand
CCTAGAACTTTCCTCTTGGAAAAGGTACATCACAGTAACTAGCCATCAAGGATCTGGTCACAGATCAACCGTTAATCTGTTCGCAAAGTGCTGAACCCACCGGTTTGAAGCTCAATTTCAGCAGCAAGACAGATCTATCGCTCACATGCCACTTAGCCAAGAGAAGTCTGATCCAGATCCGCCAAAGCCTTCAACCAGCAGATCGAAGCAACATCATCTCAGG
>NW_006238905.1:130003-130790 GCF_000375325.1 Capsella rubella | reverse complement strand
CTTGGGTTTTAGGGTTTGGGGTTTAGGGTTTGCAGTTGGCGGTTTGGGGTAAGCCATGAACTTAAAAATATGTCTGTCAAAAAATTTAATATTTTAATTGAAATTTATAATTTCATTTTTTCATATTAAACCCCTTCTTCCTATTTTTTCCACGAAATTTCCCGCCAAAATTTTCTGACAAAAAGTTTCCGCCCAAAAGGTATTGACAAAAATTTTCACGCCAAAATATTTTTCACCAAAAAAAATTTCGACAGAAATTTTCCCGCCAAATTTTATTTTTGACCGCAATAGTACAGGAAATTCAGTAAAAAAATCGACATATAATTTAAAAAATAGGAGAAATCACAAATATTATAGGAAAAAAGAAGGAGACTGTTGGAAAAGAGATCTGAAAAGAGGCAGTACACCGAAAACGTAAACTACCTACTAAATCCAACGCTAGCAAGGACAGCTCGTTTGCGACTAAGACTTGACACCAATTCTTAGGCTGGAGCTCGCGAACCCCACCACAAACCGTCACAGAGATCAAACCCAACCTAGAACTTTTCTCTTGGAAAAGGTAGATCACCGTAACTAGCCATCAAGGATCTGGTCACAGATCAACAGTTAATTTGTTCGCAAAGTGGTGAATCCACCGGTTTGAAGCTCAATTTCCGCAGCAAGACAAATCTATCGCTCACATACCACTTAGCCAAGAGAAGTCTTATCCAGATCCGCCACAGCCTTCAACCTGCAGATCGAAGCAACATCATCTCAGGTCCCCGTGAAAGAGAGAAATCGTCTGGCA
>NW_006238905.1:128954-129835 GCF_000375325.1 Capsella rubella | reverse complement strand
TTGGGGTTTAGGGTTTGGGGTTTAGGGTTTGCAGTTGGCGGTTTGGGGTAAGCCATGAACTTAAAGATATGCGAGTCAAAAATTTCATATTTTAATTGAAATTTATAATTTCAATATTAAACCCCTTCTTCCTATTTTTTCCACGAAATTTCCCGCCAAAATTTTTTCCGTCAAAAATTTTCCTGCCAAAATTTTCCGACAAAAAGTTTCCCGCCCAAAACGTTTTGACAAAAATTTTCACGCCAGAATACTTTTCACCAAAAATGTCAAAATTTTCCTGCCAAATATTATTTTTGACCGCAATGGTACAGGAAATTTAGTATAAAAATCGACATATAATTTAAAAAATAGGAGAAATCACAAATATTATAGGAAAAAAGAAGGAGACTGTTGGAAAAGAGATCTGAAAAGAGGCAGTACACCAAAAACATAAACTACCTACTAAATCCAACGCTAGCAAGGACAGCTCGTTTGCGACTAAGACTTGACACCAATTCTTAGGCTGGAGCTCGCGAACCCCACCACAAACCGTCACAGAGATCAAACCCAACCTAGAATTTTTCTCTTGGAAAAGGTAGATCACCGTAACTAGCCCTCAAGGATCTGGTCACAGATCAACCGTTAATATGTTCGCAAAGTGGTGAACCCAGCGGTTTGAAGCTCAATTTCAGCAGCAAGACAAATCTATCGCTCACATGCCACTTAACCAAGAGAAGTCTGATCCAGATCCGCCAAAGCCTTCAACCAGCAGATCGAAGCAACATCATCACAGGTCGCCGTGAAAGAGAGAAATCGTCTTGCATTGAACGACAGATCCACCACGCCTTACACCACCATAGAAGAAAAGCGCCCACCACCTGCTTTAATCCCTGCCCATAGGC
>NW_006238905.1:128600-128854 GCF_000375325.1 Capsella rubella | reverse complement strand
AAACTACCTACTTAAACCAACGCTAGCATGGACAGCTCGTTTGCGACTAAGACTTGACACCAATTCTTATGCTGGAGCTCGCGAACCCAACCGCAAACCGTCACAGAGATCAAATCCAACCTAGAACTTTTCTCTTGGAAATGGTAGATCACCGTAACTAGCAATCAAGGATCTGGTCACAGATCAACCGTTAATTTGTTAGCAAAGTGGTGAACCCACCAGTTTGAAGTTCAATTTCCGCAGCAAGACAAATC
>NW_006238905.1:128094-128500 GCF_000375325.1 Capsella rubella | reverse complement strand
GAAAGCCTTCAACTAGCAGATCGAAGCAACATCATCACAGGTCGCCGTGAAAGAGAGAAATCGTCTGGCATTGAACGACAGATCCAGCCACGCCTTACACCACCATAGAAGAAAAGCGCCCACCACCTGCTTTAATCCCTGCCCATAGGCCCTAGATTGGCAAAGCTATTTAATGTTTAGGGTTTGGGGTTTAGGGTTTAGGGTTTAGGGTTTAGGGTTTAGGGCTTGGGGTTTAGGGTTTGGGGTTTAGGGTTTGCAGGTGACGGTTTGGGATAAGCCATGAACTTAAAAATATGCCGGTCAAAAAATTTAACATTTTAATTGAAATTTATAATTTCATATTTTTATATTAAACCCCTTCTTCCTATTTTTTCCACGAAATTTCCCGCCAAAATTTTTTCCGTCA
>NW_006238905.1:127412-127689 GCF_000375325.1 Capsella rubella | reverse complement strand
GGTACATCACCGTAACTAGCCATAAAGGATCTGGTCACAGATCAACCGTTAATCTGTTCGCAAAGTGCTGAACCCACCGGTTTGAAACTCAATTTCAGCAGCAAGACAGATCTATCGCTCACATGCCACTTAGCCAAGAGAAGTCTGATCCAGATCCGCCAAAGCCTTCAACCAGCAGATCGAAGAACCATCATCTCAGGTCGCCGTGAAAGAGAGAAATCGTCTGGCATTGAACGACAGATCCAACCACGCCTTACACCACCATAGAAGAAAAGCG
>NW_006238905.1:126026-127174 GCF_000375325.1 Capsella rubella | reverse complement strand
TATAATTTCATATTTTTATATTAAACCCCTTCTTCCTATTTTTTCCACGAAATTTCCCGCCCAAATTTTTTCCGTCAAAAATTTTCCTGCCAAAATTTTCCGACAAAAAGTTTCCCGCCCAAAAGTTTTTGACAAAAATTTTCACGCCAAAATATTTTTCTCCAAAAAAATTTCGACAGAAATTTTCCCGCCAAATTTTATTTTTGACCGCAATAGTACAGGAAATTTAGTACAAAAATCGACATATAATTTAAAAACTAGGAGAAATCACAAATATTATAGGAAAAAAGAAGGAGACTGTTTGAAAAGAGATCTGAAAACGGGCAGTACACCAAAAACATAAACTATCTACTAAATCCAACGCTAGCATGGACAGCTCGTTTGCGACTAAGACTTGACACCTATTCTTATGCTAGAGCTCGCGAACCCCACCGCAAACCGTCACATAGATCAAACCCAACCTAGAACTTTTCTCTTGGAAATGGTAGATCACCGTAACTAGCCATCAAGGATCTGGTCACAGATCAACCGTTAATTTGTTAGCATAGTGGTGAACCCACCGGTTTGAAGCTCAATTTCCGCAGCAAGACAAATCTATCGCTCACATGCCACTTAGCCAAGAGAAGTCTGATCCAGATCGGCCAAAGCCTTCAACTAGCAGATCGAAGCATCATCATCTCATGTCGCCGTAAAAGAGAGAAATCGTCTAGCATTGAACGACAGATCTAACCACGCCTTACACCACCATAGAAGAAAAGCGCCGACCACCTGCTTTCATCCCTGCCCATAGGCCCTAGATTGGCAAAGTTATTTAATGTTTAGGGTTTGGGGTTTAGGGTTTAGGGTTTAGGGTTTAGGGTTTAGGGTTTAGGGCTTGGGGTTTAGGGTTTGGGGTTTAGGGTTTGCAGTTGGCGGTTTGGGATAAGCCATGAACTTAAAAATATGCTAGTAAAAAAGATTTCATATTTTAATTGAAATTTATAATTTCATATTTTATATTAAACCCCTTCTTCCTATTTTTTCCACGAAATTTCCCGCCAAAATTTTTTCCGTCAAAAATTTTTCCGCCAAAATTTTCCGACAAAAAGTTTCCGCCCAAAAGGTTTTGAAAAAATTTTCACGTCAAATTTTTTTTCCCCAAAAAAATT
>NW_006238905.1:125592-125807 GCF_000375325.1 Capsella rubella | reverse complement strand
ACTTGACACCAATTCTTAGGCTGGAGCTCGCGAACCCCACCGTAAACCGTCAAAGAGATCAAACCCAACCTAGAACTTTCCTCTTGGAAAAGGTACATCACCGTAACTAGCCATCAAGGATCTGGTCACAGATCAACCGTTAATCTGTTCGCAAAGTGCTGAACCCACCGGTTTGAAGCTCAATTTCAGCAGCAAGACAGATCTATCGCTCACAT
>NW_006238905.1:124500-125492 GCF_000375325.1 Capsella rubella | reverse complement strand
GCTTGGGGTTTCGGGTTTGGGGTTTAGGGTTTGCAGTTGGCGGTTTGGGGTAAGCCATGAACTTAAAAATATGCCAGTCAAACATTTTCACATTTTAATTGAAATTTATAATTTCATATTTTTATATTAAACCCCTTCTTCCTATTTTTCCACGAAATTTCCCGCCAAAATTTTTTCCGTCAAAAATTTTCCTGCCAAAATTTTATGACAAAAAGTTTCCCGCCCAAAAGGTTTTGACAAAAATTTTCACGCCAAAATATTTTTCACCAAAAAAATTTTGACAGAAATTTTCCCGCCAAATTTTATTTTTGACCGCAATAGTACAGGAAATTTAGTACAAAAATCGACATATAATTTAAAAAATAGGAGAAATCACAAATATTATAGGAAAAAAGAAGGAGACTGTTGGAAAAGAGATCTGAAAACAGGCAGGACACCGAAAACATAAACTACCTACTAAATCAAAGGCTAGCAAGGACAGCTCGTTTGCAACTAAGACTTGACACCAATTCTTAGGCTGGAGCTCACGAGCCCCACCGCAAACCTTCACAGAGATCAAACCCAACCTATAACTTTTCTCTTGGAAAATGTAGATAACCGTAACTAGCCATCAAGGATCTGGTCACAGATCAACAGTTAATTTGTTCGCAAAGTGGTGAACCCACCGGTTTGAAGCTCAATTTCCGCAGCAAGACAAATCTATCGCTCACATACCACTTAGCCAAGAGAAGTCTGATCCAGATCCGCCAAAGTCTTCAACCAGCAGATCGAAGCAACATCATCTCAGGTCCCCGTGAAAGAGAGAAATCCTCTGGCATTGAACGACAGATCTAACCACGCCTTACACCACCATAAAAGAAAAGCGCCCACCACCTGCTTTAATCCCTGCCAATAGGGCCTAGATTGGCAAAGCTATTTTAGGTTTAGTGTTTGGGGTTTAGGGTTTAGGGTTTAGGGTTAGGGTTTAGGGTTTAGGGTTTAGGGTTTGGGGT
>NW_006238905.1:123648-124165 GCF_000375325.1 Capsella rubella | reverse complement strand
TATAATTTTAAAAATAGGAGAAATCACAAATATTATAGGAAAAAAGAAGGAGACTGTTGGAAAAGAGATCTGAAAAGAGACAGTACACCGAAAACATAAACTACCTACTAAATCCAACGCTAGCAAGGACAGCTCGTTTGCGACTAAGACTTGACACCAATTCTTAGGCTAGAGCTCGCGAACCCCACCACAAACCGTCACAGAGATCAAACCGAACCTAGAATTTTTCTCTTGGAAAACGTAGATCACCGTTACTAGGCATCAAGGATCTGGTCACAGATAACCCGTTAATATGTTCGCAAAGTGGTGAACCCACCGGTTTGAAGCTCAATTTCCGCAGCAAGACAAATCTATCGCTCACATGCCACTTAGCCAAGAGAAGTCTGATCCAGATCGGCCAAAGCCTTCAACCAGCAGATCGAAGCAACATGATCTCAGGTCGCCGTGAAAGAGAGAAATCGTCTGGCATTGAACGACAGATCCAACCACGCCTTACACCACCATAGAAGAAAAGCGC
>NW_006238905.1:123236-123548 GCF_000375325.1 Capsella rubella | reverse complement strand
TCTGAAAACGGGCAGTACACCAAAAACATAAACTACCTATTAAATCCAACGCTAGCATGGACAGCTCGTTTGCGACTAAGACTTGACACCTATTCTTATGCTAGAGCTCGCGAACCCCACCGCAAACCGTCACATAGATCAAACCCAACCTAGAACTTTTCTCTTGGAAATGGTAGATCACCGTAACTAGCCATCAAGGATCTGGTCACAGATCAACCGTTAATTTGTTAGCATAGTGGTGAACCCACCGGTTTGAAGCTCAATTTCCGCAGCAAGACAAATCTATCGCTCACATGCCACTTAGCCAAAGAG
>NW_006238905.1:121490-122835 GCF_000375325.1 Capsella rubella | reverse complement strand
TTTTTTCCACGAAATTTCCCGCCAAAATTTTTTCCGTCAAAAATTTTTCCGCCAAAATTTTCCGACAAAAAGTTTCCGCCCAAAAGGTTTTGAAAAAATTTTCACGTCAAAATTTTTTTCCCCAAAAAAATTTCGACAGAAATTTTCCCGCCAAATTTTATTTTTGCCGCAATAGTACATGAAATTTAGTACAAAAATCGACATATAATTTAAAAAATAGGAGAAATCACAATTATTATAGGAAAAAAGAAGGAGACTGTTGGAAAGGAGATCTGAAAACAGGCAGTACACCGAAAACATAAACTACCTACTAAATCAAACGCTAGCAAGGACAGTTCGTTTGCGACTAAGACTTGACACCAATTCTTAGGCTGGAGCTCGCGAACCCCACCGTAAACCGTCAAAGAGATCAAACCCAACCTAGAACTTTCCTCTTGGAAAAGGTACATCACCGTAACTAGCCATCAAGGATCTGGTCACAGATCAACCGTTAATCTGTTCGCAAAGTGCTGAACCCACCGGTTTGAAGCTCAATTTCAGCAGCAAGACAGATCTATCGCTCACATGCCACTTAGCCAAGAGAAGTCTGATCCAGATCCGCCAAAGCCTTCAACCAGCAGATCGAAGCAACATCATCTCAGGTCGCCGTGAAAGAGAGAAATCGTCTGGCATTGAACGACAGATCCAACCACGCCTTACACCACCATAGAAGAAAAGCGCCCACCACCTGCTTTAATCCCTGCCCATAGGCCCTTGATTGGCAAAGCTATTTAAGGTTTAGGGTTTGGGGTTTAGGGTTTCGGGTTTAGGGTTAGGGTTTAGGGTTTAGGGTTTAAGGTTTAGGGTTTAGGGCTTGGGGTTTCGGGTTTGGGGTTTAGGGTTTGCAGTTGGGGGTTTGGGGTAAGCCATGAACTTAAAAATATGCCGGTCAAAAAATTCAATATTTTAATTGAAATTTATAATTTCATATTTTTATATTAAACCCCTTCTTCCTATTTTTTCCACGAAATTTCCCGCCAAAATTTTTTCCGTCAAAAATTTTCCTGCCAAAATTTTTCGACAAAAAGTTTCCCGCCCAAAAGTTTTTGACAAAAATTTTCACGCCAAAATATTTTTCACCAAAAAAATTTCGACAGAAATTTTCCCGCCAAATTTTATTTTTGACCGCAATAGTACAGGAAATTTAGTACAAAAATCGACATATAATTTAAAAAATAGGAGAAATCACAAATATTATAGGAAAAAAGAAGGAGACTGTTTGAAAAGAGATCTGAAAACGGGCAGTACACCAAAAACATAAACTACCTACTAAATCCAACGCTAGCATGGACAGCTCGTTTGCGAC
>NW_006238905.1:121003-121390 GCF_000375325.1 Capsella rubella | reverse complement strand
GCCGCAATAGTACATGAAATTTAGTACAAAAATCGACATATAATTTAAAAAATAGGAGAAATCACAATTATTATAGGAAAAAAGAAGGAGACTGTTGGAAAGGAGATCTGAAAACAGGCAGTACACCGAAAACATAAACTACCTACTAAATCAAACGCTAGCAAGGACAGTTCGTTTGCGACTAAGACTTGACACCAATTCTTAGGCTGGAGCTCGCGAACCCCACCGTAAACCGTCAAAGAGATCAAACCCAACCTAGAACTTTCCTCTTGGAAAAGGTACATCACCGTAACTAGCCATCAAGGATCTGGTCACAGATCAACCGTTAATCTGTTCGCAAAGTGCTGAACCCACCGGTTTGAAGCTCAATTTCAGCAGCAAGACAGA
>NW_006238905.1:120593-120903 GCF_000375325.1 Capsella rubella | reverse complement strand
CAGGAAATTTAGTACAAAAATCGACATATAATTTAAAAAATAGGAGAAATCACAAATATAATAGGAAAAAAGAAGGAGACTGTTTGAAAAGAGATCTGAAAACGGGCAGTACACCAAAAACATAAACTACCTATTAAATCCAACGCTAGCATGGACAGCTCGTTTGCGACTAAGACTTGACACCTATTCTTATGCTAGAGCTCGCGAACCCCACCGCAAACCGTCACATAGATCAAACCCAACCTATAACTTTTCTCTTGGAAATGGTAGATCACCGTAACTAGCCATCAAGGATCTGGTCACAGATCAA
>NW_006238905.1:120130-120336 GCF_000375325.1 Capsella rubella | reverse complement strand
CATAGGCCCTAGATTGGCAAAGTTATTTAATGTTTAGGGTTTGGGGTTTAGGGTTTAGGGTTTAGGGTTTAGGGTTTAGGGTTTAGGGTTTACGGTTTAGGGCTTGGGGTTTAGGGTTTGGGGTTTAGGGTTTGCAGTTGGCGGTTTGGGATAAGCCATGAACTTAAAAATATGCCAGTAAAAAAGATTTCATATTTTAATTAAAA
>NW_006238905.1:118430-119159 GCF_000375325.1 Capsella rubella | reverse complement strand
ATCTAACCACGCCTTACACCACCATAGAAGAAAAGCGCCCACCACCTGCTTTAATCCCTGCCCATAGGCCCTAGATTGGCAAAGCTATTTTAGGTTTAGGGTTTGGGGTTTAGGGTTTAGGGTTTAGGGTTAGGGTTTAGGGTTTAGGGTTTAGGGCTTGGGGTTTAGGTTTTGGGGTGTAGGGTTTGCAGTTGGCGGTTTGGGGTAAGCCATGAACTTAAAGATATGCGAGTCAAAAAATTTCATATTTTAATTGAAATTAATAATTTCAATATTAAACCCCTTCTTCCTATTTTTTCCACGAAATTTCCCGCCAAAATTTTTTCCGTCAAAAAATTTCCTGCCAAAATTTTCCGACAAAAAGTTTCCCGCCCAAAAGGTTTTGACAAAAATTTTCACGCCAAAATACTTTTCACCAAAAATGTCGAAATTTTCCTGCCAAATATTATTTTTGACCGCAATGGTACCGGAAATTTAGTACAAAAATCGACATATAATTTAAAAAATAGGAGAAATCACAAATATTATAGGGAAAAAGAAGGAGACTGTTGGAAAAGAGATCTGAAAAGAGGCAGTACACCAAAAACATAAACTACCTACTAAATCCAACGCTAGCATGGACAGCTCGTTTGCGAGTAAGACTTGACACCAATTCTTAGGCTGGAGCTCGCGAACCCCACCACAAATCGTCACAGAGATCAAACCCAACCTAGAACTTTTCTCTTGGAA
>NW_006238905.1:118103-118330 GCF_000375325.1 Capsella rubella | reverse complement strand
ACAGGTCGCCGTGAAAGAGAGAAATCGTCTTGCATTGAACGACAGATCCAGCCACGCCTTACACCACCATAGAAGAAAAGCGCCCACCACCTGCTTTAATCCCTGCCCATAGGCCCTAGATTGGCAATGCTATTTAAGGTTTAGGGTTTGGGTTTAGGGTTTAAGGTTTAGGGTTAGGGTTTAGGGTTTAGAGTTTAGGGTTTAGGGTTTAGGGCTTGGGGTTTAGG
>NW_006238905.1:117640-118003 GCF_000375325.1 Capsella rubella | reverse complement strand
CCCGCCAAAATATTTTCCGTCAAAAATTTTCCCACCAAAAAGTTTCCCGCCCAAAAGTTTTTGACAAAAATTTTCAAGCCAAAATATTTTTCACCAAAAAAATTTCGACAGAATTTTTCCCGCCAAATTTTATTTTTGACCGCAATAGTACAGGAAATTTAGTACAAAAATCGACATATAATTTAAAAAATAGGAGAAATCACAAATATTATAGGAAAAAAGAAAGAGACTGTTGGAAAAGAGATCTGAAAACGGGCAGCTTACCGAAAACATAAACTACCTACTAAATCCAACGCTAGCATGGACAGCTCGTTTGCGACTAAGACTTGACACCAATTCTTATGTTGTAGCTCGCGAACCCAA
>NW_006238905.1:117324-117540 GCF_000375325.1 Capsella rubella | reverse complement strand
TTTCCCGCCAAAATTTTTTCCGTCAAAAATTTTTCCGCCAAAATTTTCCGACAAAAAGTTTCCGCCCAAAAGGTTTTGAAAAAATTTTCACGTCAAAATTTTTTTCCCCAAAAAAATTTCGACAGAAATTTTCCCGCCAAAATTTATTTTTGCCGCAATAGTACATGAAATTTAGTACAAAAATCGACATATAATTTTAAAAATAGGAGAAATCAC
>NW_006238905.1:117013-117224 GCF_000375325.1 Capsella rubella | reverse complement strand
TCAACCGTTAATTTGTTAGCATAGTGGTGAACCCACCGGTTTGAAGCTCAATTTCCGCAGCAAGACAAATCTATCGCTCACATGCCACTTAGCCAAGAGAAGTCTGATCCAGATCCGCCAAAGCCTTCAACTAGCAGATCGAAGCATCATCATCTCATGTCGCCGTAAAAGAGAGAAATCGTCTAGCATTGAACGACAGATCTAACCACGC
>NW_006238905.1:116456-116913 GCF_000375325.1 Capsella rubella | reverse complement strand
GGCCCTAGATTGGCAAAGTTATTTAATGTTTAGGGTTTGGGGTTTAGGGTTTAGGGTTTAGGGTTTAGGGTTTAGGGTTTAGGGTTTAGGGCTTGGGGTTTAGGGTTTGGGGTTTAGGGTTTGCAGTTGGCGGTTTGGGGTAAGCCATGAACTTAAAAATATGCCAGTAAAAAAATTACATATTTTAATTGAAATTTATAATTTCATATTTTTATGTTAAACCCCTTCTTCCTATTTTTTCCACGAAATTTCCCGCAAAAATTTTTTCCGTCAAAAATTTTCCCGCCAAAATTTTCCGACAAAAAGTTTCCGCCCAAAAGGTTTTGAAAAAATTTTCACGCCAAAATTTTTTTCCCCAAAAAAATTTCGACAGAAATTTCCCGCCAAATTTTATTTTTGAGCGCAATAGTAAAGGAATATTAGTACAAAAATCGACATATAATTTAAAAAATAGGAG
>NW_006238905.1:115554-116356 GCF_000375325.1 Capsella rubella | reverse complement strand
AGCCATCAAGGATCTGGTCACAGATCAACAGTTAATCTGTTCGCAAAGTGGTGAACCCACCGGTTTGAAGCTCAATTTCCGCAGCAAGACAAATCTATCGCTCACATACCACTTAGCCAAGAGAAGTCTGATCCAGATCCGCCAAAGCCTTCAACCAGCAGATCGAAGCAACAACATCTCAGGTCGCTGTGAAAGAGAGAAATCGTCTGGCATTGAACGACAGATCTAACCACGCCTTACACCACCATAGAAGAAAAGCGCCCACCAGCTGCTTTAATCCCTGCCCATAGGCCCTAGATTGGCAAAGGTATTTAAGGTTTAGGGTTTGGGATTTAGGGTTTAGGGTTTAGGGTTAGGGTTTAGGGTTTAGGGTTTAGGGTTTAGGGCGTGGGGTTTAGGGTTTGGGGTTTAGGGTTTGCAGTTGGCGGTTTGGGGTAAGCCGTGAACTTAAAAATATGCGAGTCAAAAAATTTCATATTTTAATTGAAATTTATAATTTCATATTTTCATACCTATTTTTTCCACAAAATTTCCCGCCAAAATTTTTTTCGTCAAAAATTTTCCCGCCAAAATTTTCCGACAAAAAGTTTCCCGCCCAAAAGGTTTTGACAAAAATTTTAACGCCAAAATATTTTTCACCAAAAAAATTTCGACATAAATTTTCCCGCCAAATTTTATTTTTGACCGCAATAGTACAGGAAATTTAGTACAAAAATCGACATATAATTTAAAAAATAGGAGAAATCACAAATATTATAGGAAAAAAGAAGGAGAATGTTGGAAAAGAGATCTGAAAAGAGGC
>NW_006238905.1:114358-114881 GCF_000375325.1 Capsella rubella | reverse complement strand
ATATTTTTATATTAAACCCCTTCTTCCTATTTTTTCCACGAAATTTCCCGCAAAAATTTTTTCCGTCAAAAATTTTCCCGCCAAAATATTTCGACAAAAAGTTTCCCGCCCAAAAGTTTTTGACAAAAATTTTCACGCCAAAATATTTTTCACCAAAAAAATTTTGACAGAAATTTTCCCGCCAAATTTAATTTTTGACCGAAATAGTACAGGAAATTTGACACATAAATCGACATATAATTTAAAAAATAGGAGAAATCACAAATATTATAGGAAAAACGAAGGAGACTGTTGGAAAAGAGATCTGAAAACGGGCAGTACACCGAAAACAAAAACCACTTACTAAATCCAACGCTAGCAAGGACAGCTCGTTTGCGACTAAGACTTGACACCAATTCTTAGGCTGGAGCTCACGAACCCCACCGCAAACCGTCACAGAGATAGAACCAAACCTAGAACTTTCCTCTTGGAAAAGGTAGATCACCGTAACCAGCGATCAAAGTCCGCCAAAGCCTTCAACAGC
>NW_006238905.1:113892-114258 GCF_000375325.1 Capsella rubella | reverse complement strand
CCTGCTTTAATCCCTACCCATAGGCCCTAGATTGGCAAAGCTATTTAAGGTTTAGGGTTTGGGGTTTAGGGTTTAGGGTTAGGGTTTAGGATTTAGGGTTTTGGGGTTTAGGGTTTAGGGCTTAGGGTTTAGGGTTTGGGGTTTAAGGTTTAGGGTTTAGGGTTTGCAGTTGGCGGTTTGGGGTAAGCCATGAACTTAAAAATATGCCAGTAAAAAAATTTCATATTTTAATTGAAATTTATAATTTCATATTTTTATAGTAAACCCCTTCTTCCTATTTTTTCCACGAAATTTCCCGCCAAAATTTTTTCCGTCAAAAATTTTCCCGACAAAATTTTTCGACAAAAAGTTTCCCGCCCAAAAGTT
>NW_006238905.1:113521-113792 GCF_000375325.1 Capsella rubella | reverse complement strand
ATATTTTTCACCAAAAAAATTTCGACAGAAATTTTCCCGCCAAATTTTATTTTTTGACCGCAATAGTACAGCAAATTTAGTACAAAAATCGACATATAATTTAAAAAATAGGAGAAATCACAAATATTATAGGAAAAAAGAAGGAGACTGTTGGAAAAGAGATCTGAAAACGGGCAGTACACCGAAAACATAAACTACCTACTAAATCCAACGCTAGCATGGATAGCTCGTTTGCGACTAAGACTTGACACCAATTCTTATGCTCGAGCTC
>NW_006238905.1:112286-113421 GCF_000375325.1 Capsella rubella | reverse complement strand
ACTTAGCCAAGAGAAGTCTGATCCAGATCCGCCAAAGCCTTCAACCAGCAGATCGAAGCAACATCATCTCAGGTCCCCGTGAAAGAGAGAAATCGTCTGGCATTGAACGACAGATCTAACCACGCCTTACACCACCATAGAAGAAAAGCGCCCTCCACCTGCTTTAATCCCTGCCCACAGGCCCTAGATTGGCAAAGATATTTTAGGTTTAGGGTTTGGGGTTTAGGGTTTAGGGTTTAGGGTTAGGGTTTAGGGTTTAGGGTTTAGAGCTTGGGGTTTAGGGTTTGGGGTTTAGGGTTTGCTGTTGGCGGTTTGGGGTAAGCCATGAACTTAAAGATATGCGAGTAAAAAAATTTCATATTTTAATTGAAATTTATAATTTCAATATTAAACCCCTTCTTCCTATTTTTTCCACGAAATTTCCCGCCAAAATTTTTTCCGTCAAAAATTTTCCTGCCAAAATTTTCCGACAAAAAGTTTCCCGCCCAAAAGGTTTTGACAAAAATTTTCACGCCAAAATACTTTTCACCAAAAAAATTTCGACAGAAATTTTCCTGCCAAATATTATTTTTGACCGCAGTAGTACAGGAAATTTAGAACAAAAATCGACATATAATTTAAAAAATAGGAGAAATCACAAATATTATAGGAAAAAAGAAGGAGACTGTTGGAAAAGAGATCTGAAAAGAGGCAGTACACCGAAAACATAAACTACCTACTAAATCCAACGCTAGCAAGGACAACTCGTTTGCGACTAAGACTTGACACCAATTCTTAGGCTGGAGCTCGCGAACCCCACCACAAATCGTCACAGAGATCAAACCCAACCTAGAACTTTTCTCTTGGAAAAGGTAGATCACCGTAACTAGCCATCAACGATCTGGTCACAGATCAACCGTTAATATGTTCGCAAAGTGGTGAACCCACCGGTTTGAAGCTCAATTTCAGCAGCAAGACAAATCTATCGCTCACATGCCACTTAGCCAAGAGAAGTCTGATCCAGATCCGCCAAAGCCTTCAACCAGCAGATCGAAGCAACATCATCACAGGTCGCCGTGAAAGAGAGAAATCGTCTTGCATTGAACGACAGATCCAGCCACGCCTTACACCACCATAGAAGAAAAGCGCCCACCAC
>NW_006238905.1:111545-112186 GCF_000375325.1 Capsella rubella | reverse complement strand
TTAGGGTTTAGGGTTTAGGGTTTAGGGTTTAGGGTTTGGGGTTTAGGGTTTGGGGTTTAGGGTTTGCAGGTGACGGTTTGGGATAAGCCATGAACTTAAAAATATGCCAGTAAAAAAATTTCATATTTTAATTGAAATTTATAATTTCATAATTTTATAGTAAACCCCTTCTTCCTATTTTTTCCACGAAATTTCCCGCCAAAATGTTTTCCGTCAAAAATTTTTCCGCCAAAATTTTCCGACAAAAAGTTTCCCACCCAAAAGTTTTTGACAAAAATTTTCACGCCAAAATATTTTTCACCAAAAAAATTTCGACAGAAATTTTCCCGCCAAATTTTATTTTTTGACCGCAATAGTACAGCAAATTTAGTACAAAAATCGACATATAATTTAAAAAATAGGAGAAATCACAAATATTATAGGAAAAAAGAAGGAGACTATTGGAAAAGAGATTTGAAAACGGGCAGTACACCGAAAACATAAACTACCTACTAAATCCAACGCTAGCATGGATAGCTCGTTTGCGACTAAGACTTGACACCAATTCTTATGCTGGAGCTCGCGAACCCCACCGCAAACCGTCACAGAGATCAAACCCAACCTAGAACTTTTCTCTTGGAAATTGTAGATCACCGTAACTA
>NW_006238905.1:111027-111445 GCF_000375325.1 Capsella rubella | reverse complement strand
CCCACCGGTTTGAAGCTCAATTTCCGCAGCAAGACAAATCTATCGCTCACATGCCACTTAGCCAAGAGAAGTCTGATCCAGATCCGCCAAAGCCTTCAACTAGCAGATCGAAGCAACATCATCTCATGTCGCCGTGAAAGAGAGAAATCGTCTAGCATTGAACGACAGATCTAACCACGCCTTACACCACCATAGAAGAAAAGCGCCGACCACCTGCTTTAATCCCTGCCCATAGGCCCTAGATTGGCAAAGTTATTTAATGTTTAGGGTTTGGGGTTTATAGTTTAGGGTTAGGGTTTAGGGTTTAGGGTTTTGGGTTTAGGGTTTAGGGTTTGGGGTTTAGGGTTTGGGGTTTAGGGTTTGCAGTTGGCGGTTTGGGGTAAGCCATGAACTTAAAAATATGCCAGTAAAAAAATTT
>NW_006238905.1:109681-110184 GCF_000375325.1 Capsella rubella | reverse complement strand
GGGGTTTATAGTTTAGGGTTAGGGTTTAGGGTTTAGGGTTTAGGGTTTAGGGTTTAGGGTTTAGGGCTTGGGGTTTAGGGTTTAGGGTTTAGGGTTTGCAGGTGACGGTTTGGGATAAGCCATGAACTTAAAAATATGCCGGTCAAAAAATTTAACATTTTAATTGAAATTTATAATTTCATATTTTTATATTAAACCCCTTCTTCCTATTTTTCCACGAAATTTCCCGCCAAAATGTTTTCCGTCAAAAATTTTTCCGCCAAAATTTTCCGACAAAAAGTTTCCGCCCAAAAGGTTTTGAAAAAATTTTCACGCCAAAATATTTTTCACCAAAAAAATTTCGACAAAAATTTTCCCGCCAAATTTTATTTTTGACCGCAATAGTACAGGAAATTTAGTACAAAAATCGACATATAATTTAAAAAATAGGAGAAATCACAAATATTATAGGAAAAAGAAGGAGACTGTTGGAAAAGAGATCTGAAAACAGGCAGTACACCGAA
>NW_006238905.1:109121-109581 GCF_000375325.1 Capsella rubella | reverse complement strand
CTTAGTCTGGAGCTCGCGAACCCCACCGTAAACCGTCACAGAGATCAAACCCAACCTAGAACTTTCCTCTTGGAAAAGGTACATCACCGTAACTAGCCATCAAGGATCTGGTCACAGATCAACCGTTAATCTGTTCGCAAAGTGCTGAACCCACCGGTTTGAAGCTCAATTTCCGCAGCAAGACAGATCTATCGCTCACATGCCACTTAGCCAAGAAAAGTCTGATCCAGATCCGCCAAAGCCTTCAACCAGCAGATCGAAGCAACATCATCTCAGGTCGCCGTGAAAGAGAGAAATCGTCTGGCATTGAAAGACAGATCCAACCACGCCTTACACCACCATAGAAGAAAAGCGCCCACCACCTGCTTTAATCCCTGCCCATAGGCCCTAGATTGGCAAACCTATTTAAGGTTTAGGGTTTGGGGTTTAGGGTTTAGGGTTTAGGGTTAGGGTTTAGGGT
>NW_006238905.1:107425-107775 GCF_000375325.1 Capsella rubella | reverse complement strand
TAAAAAATAGGAGAAATCACAAATATTATAGGAAAAAGAAGGAGACTGTTGGAAAAGAGATCTGAAAACAGGCAGTACACCGAAAACATAAACTACCTACTAAATCAAACGCTAGCAAGGACAGCTCGTTTGCGACTAAGACTTGACACCAATTCTTAGTCTGGAGCTCGCGAACCCCACCGTAAACCGTCACAGAGATCAAACCCAACCTAGAACTTTCCTCTTGGAAAAGGTACATCACCGTAACTAGCCATCAAGGATCTGGTCACAGATCAACCGTTAATCTGTTCGCAAAGTGCTGAACCCACCGGTTTGAAGCTCAATTTCCGCAGCAAGACAAATCTATCGCT
>NW_006238905.1:105204-106405 GCF_000375325.1 Capsella rubella | reverse complement strand
TTCAACTAGCATATCAAAGCAACATCATCTCATGTCGCCGTGAAAGAGAGAAATCGTCTAGCATTGAACGACAGATCTAACCACGCCTTACACCACCATAGAAGAAAAGCGCCGACCACCTGCTTTAATCCCTGCCCATAGGCCCTAGATTGGCAAAGTTATTTAATGTTTAGGGTTTGGGGTTTATAGTTTAGGGTTAGGGTTTAGGGTTTAGGGTTTAGGGTTTAGGGTTTAGGGCTTGGGGTTTAGGGTTTGGGGTTTAGGGTTTGCAGTTGGCGGTTTGGGGTAAGCCATGAACTTAAAAATATGTCAGTAAAAAAATTTCATATTTTAATTGAAATTTATAATTTCATATTTTTATTTTAAACCCCTTCTTCCTATTTTTTCCACGAAATTTCACGCCAAAATTTTTTCCGTCAAAAATTTTCCCGCCAAAATTTTTGGACAAAAAGTTTTCCGCCCAAAAGTTTTTGACAAAAATTTTCACGCCAAAATATTTTTCACCAAAAAAATTTCGACAGAAATTTTCCCGCCAAATTTTATTTTTGACCGCAATAGTACAGGAAATTTAGTACAAAAATCGACATATAATTTAAAAAATAGTAGAAATCACAAAATATTATAGGAAAAAATAAGGAGACTGTTGGAAAAAAGATCTGAAAACTGGCAGTACACCGAAAACATAAACTACCTACTAAATCCAACGCTAGCATGGACAGCTCGTTTGCGACTAAGACTTGACACCAATTCTTATGCTGGAGCTCGCAAACCCCACCGTAAACCGTCACAGAGATCAAACCCACCTAGAACTTTTCTTTTGGATATGGTAGATCACCGTAACTAGCCATCAAGGATCTGGTCACAGATCAACCGTTAATTTGTTAGCAAAGTGGTGGACCCACCGGTTTGAAGCTCAATTTCCGCAGCAAGACAAATCTATCGCTCACACGCCACTTAGCCAAGAAAAGTCTGATCCAGATCCGCCAAAGCCTTCAACCAGCAGATCGAAGCAACATCATCTCAGGTCGCCGTGAAAGAGAGAAATCGTCTGGCATTGAAAGACAGATCCAACCACGCCTTACACCACCATAGAAGAAAAGCGCCCACCACCTGCTTTAATCCCTGCCCATAGGCCCTAGATTGGCAAACCTATTTAAGGTTTAGGGTTTGGGGTTTAGGGTTTAAGGTTTAGGGTTAGGGT
>NW_006238905.1:104223-105104 GCF_000375325.1 Capsella rubella | reverse complement strand
GAGATCAAACCCAACCTAGAACTTTTCTCTTGGAAATGGTAGATCACCGTAACTAGCCATCAAGGATCTGGTCACAGATCAACCGTTAATTTGTTAGCAAAGTGGTGGACCCACCGGTTTGAAGCTCAATTTCCGCAGCAAGACAAATCTATCGCTCACATGCCACTTAGCCAAGAGAAGTCTGATCCAGATCCGCAAAAGCCTTCAACTAGCAGATCGAAGCAACATCATCTCATGTCGCCGTGAAAGAGAGAAATCGTCTAGCATTGAACGACAGATCTAACCACGCCTTACACCACCATAGAAGAAAAGCGCCGACCACCTGCTTTAATTCCTGCCCATAGGCCCTAGATTGGCAAAGTTATTTAATGTTTAGGGTTTGGGGTTTATAGTTTAGGGTTAGGGTTTAGGGTTTAGGGTTTAGGGTTTAGGGTTTAGGGTTTAGGGCTTGGGGTTTAGGGTTTGGGGTTTAGGGTTTGCAGTTGGCGGTTTGGGGTAAGCCATGAACTTAAAAATATGTCAGTAAAAAAATTTCATATTTTAATTGAAATTTATAATTTCATATTTTTATATTAAACCCCTTCTTCCTATTTTTTTCACGAAATTTCCCGCCAAAATTTTTTCCGTCAAAAATTTTCACGCCAAAATATTTTTCACCAAAAAAATTTCGACAGAAATTTTCACGCCAAATTTTATTTTTGACCGCAATAGTACAGGAAATTTAGTACAAAAATCGACATATAATTTAAAAAATAGGAGAAATCACAAATATTATAGGAAAAAAGAAGGAGACTGTTGGAAAAGAGATCTGAAAACTGGCAGTACACCGAAAACATAAACTACCTACTAAATCCAACGCTAGCATGGATAGCTCTTTTGCG
>NW_006238905.1:103080-103302 GCF_000375325.1 Capsella rubella | reverse complement strand
AACGGGCAGTTTACCAAAAACATAAACTACCTACTAAATCCAACGCTAGCATGGACAGCTCGTTTGCGACTAAGACTTGACACCAATTCTTATGCTGGAGCTCGCGACCCCAACCGCAAACCGTCACAGAGATCAAACCCAACCTAGAACTTTTCTCTTGGAAATGGTAGATCACTGTAACTAGCCATCAAGGATCTGGTCACAGATCAACCGTTAATTTGT
>NW_006238905.1:101744-102980 GCF_000375325.1 Capsella rubella | reverse complement strand
CAGATCAACCGTTAATATGTTCGCAAAGTGGTGAACCCACCGGTTTGAAGCTCAATTTCCGCAGCAAGACAAATATATCGCGCACATGCCACTTAGCCAAGAGAAGTCAAATCCAGATCCGCCAAACCTTCAACCAGCAGATCGAAGCAACATCATCTCAGGTCACCGTGAAAGAGAGAAATCGTCTGGCATTGAACGATAGATCCAACCACGCCTTACACCACCATAGAAGAAAAGCGCCCACCACCTGCTTTAATCCCTGCCCATAGGCCCTAGATTGGCAAAGCTATTTAAGGTTTAGGGTTTGGGGTTTAGGGTTTAAGGTTTAGGGTTAGGGTTTAGGGTTTAGAGTTTAGGGTTTACTGTTTAGGGCTTGGGGTTTAGGGTTTGGGGTTTAGGGTTTTCAGTTGGCGGTTTGGGGTAAGCCATGAACTTAAAAATATGCCAGTAAAAAAATTTCATATTTTAATTGAAATTTATAATTTCATATTTTCATATTAAACCCCTTCTTCCTATTTTTTCCACGAAATTTCCCGCCAAAATTTTTTCTGTAAAAAATTTTCCCGCCAAAATTTTTCGACAAAAAGTTTCCCGCCCAAAGATTTTGACAAAAATTTTCACGCAAAAATATTTTTCACCAAAAAAATTTCGAATAAAATTTTCGCGCCAAATTTTATTTTTGACCGCAATAGTACAGGAAATTTAGTACAAAAATCGACATATAATTTAAAAAATAGGAGAAATCACAAATATTATAGGAAAAAAAGAAGGAGACTGTTGGAAAAGAGATCGTAAAACGGGCAGTACACCAAAAACATAAACTACCTACTAAATCCAACGCTAGCATGGACAGCTCGTTTGCGACTAAGACTTGACACCAATTCTTATGCTGGAGCTCGCGAACCCCACCGCAAACCGTCACAGAGATCAAACCCAACCTAGAACTTTTCTCTTGGAAATGGTAGATCACCGTAACTAGCCATCAAGGATCTGGTCACAGATCAACCGTTAATTTGTTAGCAAAGTGGTGAACCCACCGGTTTGAAGCTCAATTTCCGCAGCAAGACAAATCTATCGCTCACATGCCACTTAGCCAAGAGAAGTCTGATCCAGATCCGCCAAAGCCTTCAACTAGCAGATCGAAGCAACATCATCTCATGTCGCCGTAAAGAGAGAAATCGTCTAGTATTGAACGACAGATCCAACCACGCCTTACACCACCATAGAAGAAAAGCG
>NW_006238905.1:101272-101644 GCF_000375325.1 Capsella rubella | reverse complement strand
GGTAGATCACCGTAACTAGCTATCAAGGATCTGGTCACAGATCAACCGTTAATTTGTTAACAAAGTGGTGGACCCACCGGTTTGAAGCTCAATTTCCGCAGCAAGACAAATCTATCGCTCACATACCACTTAGCCAAGAGAAGTCTGATCCAGATCCGCCAAAGCCTTCAACCAGCAGATCGAAGCAACATCATCTCAGGTCCCCGTGAAAGAGAGAAATCATCTGGCATTGAACGACAGATCTAACCACGCCTTACACCACCATAAAAGAAAAGCACCCACCACCTGCTTTAATCCCTGCCCATAGGCCCTAGATTGGCAAAGCTATTTTAGGTTTAGGGTTTGGGGTTTAGGGTTTAGGGTTTAGGGTTA
>NW_006238905.1:100417-101172 GCF_000375325.1 Capsella rubella | reverse complement strand
GAGAAATCACAAATATTATAGGAAAAAGAAGGAGACTGTTGGAAAAGAGATCTGAAAAGAGGCAGTACACCGAAAACATAAACTACCTACTAAATCCAACGCTAGCAAGGACAGCTCGTTTGCGACTAAGACTTGACACCAATTCTTAGGCTGGAGCTCGCGAACCCCACCACAAACCGTCACAGCCAACCTAGAACTTTTCTCTTGGAAAAGGTAGATCACCGTAACTAGCCATCAAGGATCTGGTCACAGATCAACCGTTAATCTGTTCGCAAAGTGCTGAACCCACCGGTTTGAAGCTCAATTTCCACAGCTAGACAGATCTATCGCTCACATGCCACTTAGCCAAGAGAAGTTTGATCCAGATCCGCCAAAGCCTGCAACCAGCATATCGAAGCAACATCATCTCAGGTCGCCGTGAAAGAGAGAAATCGTTTGGCATTGAACAACAGATCCAACCACGCCTTACACCACCATAGAAGAAAAGCGCCCACCACCTGCTTTAATCCCTGCCCATAGGCCCTAGATTGGCAAAGCTCTTTAAGGTTTAGGGTTTGGGGTTTAGGGTTTAGGGTTTGGGGTTTAGGGTTTAGGGTTAGGTTTTAGGGTTTAGGGGTTAGGGTTTAGGGTTTGCGGTTGGCGGTTTGGGGTAAGCCATGAACTTAAAAATAAGCCAATCAAAAAATTTCATATTTTAGTTGGAATTTATAATTTCATATTTTCGTATTAAACCCCTTCTTTCTATTCTTTCCACG
>NW_006238905.1:100020-100317 GCF_000375325.1 Capsella rubella | reverse complement strand
AACGCTAGCAAGGACAGCTCGTTTGCGAGTAAGACTTGACACCAATTCTTATGCTGGAGCTCGCGAACCCAACCGCAAACCGTCACAGAGATCAAATCCAACCTAGAACTTTTCTCTTGGAAATGGTAGATCACCGTAACTAGCCATCAAGGATCTGGTCACAGATCAACCGTTAATTTGTTACCAAAGTGGTGAACCCACCGGTTTGAAGTTCAATTTCCGCAGCAAGACAAATCTATCGCTCACATGCCACTTAGCCAAGAGAAGTGTGATCCAGATCCGCGAAAGCCTTCAACT
>NW_006238905.1:99338-99920 GCF_000375325.1 Capsella rubella | reverse complement strand
AATTTTAAAAATAGGATAAATCACAAATATTATAGGAAAAACGAAGGAGACTGTTGGAAAAGAGATCTGAAAACGGGCAGTACACCGAAAACATAAACCACTTACTAAATCCAACGCTAGCAAGGACAGCTCGTTTGCGACTAAGACTTGACACCAATTCTTAGGCTGGAGCTCACGAACCCCACCGCAAACCGTCACAGAGATAGAACCAAACCTAGAACTTTCCTCTTGGAAAAGGTAGATCACCGTAACCAGCGATCAAAGTCCGCCAAAGCCTTCAACAGCCAGATCGAAGCAACATCATCTCAGGTCGCCGTGAAAGACAGAAATCGTCTGGCATTGAACGACAGATCCAAACACGCCTTACACCACCATAGAAGAAAAGCGCCCACCACCTGCTTTAATCCCTGCCCATAGGTCCTAGATTGGCAAAGCTATTTAAGGTTTAGGGTTTGGGGTTTAGGGTTTAGGGTTTAGGGTTTAGGGTTTAGGGTTAGAAGAAAAGAGCCCACCACCTGCTTTAATCCCTACCCATAGGCCCTAGATTGGCAAAGCTATTTAAGGTTTAGGGTTTGGGGTTTA
>NW_006238905.1:90082-90298 GCF_000375325.1 Capsella rubella | reverse complement strand
ATATGAAACCTCTTCTTTCTATTCTTTCCACGAAATTTCCCGCCAAAATTTTCCGTCAAAAATTATCCCGCCAAAAAGTTTTTGACAAAAATTTTCACGCCAAAATAATTTCTACAGAAATTTGCCCGCCAAATTTTATTTTTGACCGAAATAGTACAGGAAATTTGACACATAAATCGACATATAATTTGAAAAATAGGAGAAATCACAAATATT
>NW_006238905.1:88412-89150 GCF_000375325.1 Capsella rubella | reverse complement strand
ATAGTACAGGAAATTTGTCACAAAAATCGACATATAATTTAAAAAATAGGAGAAATCACAAATATTATAGGAAAAAAGAAGGAGACTGTTGGAAAAGAGATCTGAAACGGGCAGTACACCGAAAACATAAACTACCTACTAAATCCAACGCTAGCAAGGACATCTCGTTTGCGACTAAGACTTGACACCAATTCTTAGGCTGGAGCTCGCGTACCCCACCGCAAACCGTCACAGAGATCAAACCCAACCTAGAACTTTCCTCTTGGAAAAGGTAGATCACCGTAACTAGCCATCAAGGATCTGGTCACAGATCAACCGTTAATCTGTTCGCAAAGTGCTGAAACCACCGGTTTGAAGCTCAATTTCCGCAGCAAGACAGATCTATCGCTCACATGCCACTTAGCCAAGAGAAGTTTGATCCAGATCCGCCAAAGCCTTCAACCAGCAGATCGAAGCAACATCATCTCAGGTCGCCGTGAAAGAGAGAAATCGTCTGGCATTGAACGACAGATCCAACCACGCCTTACACCACCATAGAAGAAAAGCGCCCACCACCTGCTTTAATCCCTGTCCATAGGACCTAGATTGGCAAAACTATTTAAGGTTTAGGGTTTGGGGTTTAGGGTTTACGGTTTAGGGTTTAGGGTTTGGGTTTAGGGTTTAGGGTTTAGGGTTAGGGTTTAGGGTTTAGGGGTTAGGGTTTAGGGTTTAGGGTTTGCGGTTTAGGGTTTAGGGTTT
>NW_006238905.1:82224-82673 GCF_000375325.1 Capsella rubella | reverse complement strand
GCATATCGAAGCAACATCATCTCAGGTCGCCGTGAAAGAGAGAAATCGTCTGGCATTGAACGACAGATCCAACCACGCCTTACAGCACCATAGAAGAAAAGCGCCCACCACCTGTTTTAATCCCTGCCCATTGGCCCTAGATTGGCAAAGCTATTTAAGCTTTAGGGTTTGGGGTTTCGGGTTTAGGGTTAGGGTTTACGGTTTAGGGTTTAAGGTTTAGGGTTTAGGGCTTGGGGTTTAGGGTTTGGGGTTTAGGGTTTAGGGTTTGCAGTTGGCGGTTTGCGGTAAGCCATGAACTTCAAAATAAGCCAATCAAAAAATTTTATATTTTAATTGGAATTTATAATTTCATATTTTCATACTAAACCCCTTCTTTCTATTCTTTTCACGAAATTTCCCGCCAAAATTTTTTCCGTCAAAAATTTTCCCGCCAAAATTTTTTCCGTCAA
>NW_006238905.1:80773-81286 GCF_000375325.1 Capsella rubella | reverse complement strand
AACCCCTTCTTCCTATTCTTTCCACGAAATTTCCCGCCAAAATCTTTTCCGTCAAAAGTTTTCCCGCCAAAATTTTCCGACAAAAAGTTTCCCGCACAAAAGTTTTTGACAAAAATTTTCACGCCAAAATATTTTTCACCAAAAAAATTTCGACATAAATTTTCCCGCCAAATTTTATTTTTGACCGAAATAGTACAGGAAATTTGTCACAAAAATCGACATATAATTTAAAAAATAGGAGAAATCACAAATATTATAGGAAAAAGAAGGAGACTGTTGGAAAAGAGATCTGAAACGGGCAGTACACCGAAAACATAAACTACCTACTAAATCCAACGCTAGCAAGGACATCTCGTTTGCGACTAAGACTTGACACCAATTCTTAGGCTGGAGCTCGCGAACCCCACCGCAAACCGTTACAGAGATCAAACCCAACCTAGAACTTTCCTCTTGGAAAAGGTAGATCACCGTAACTAGCCATCAAGGATCTGGTCACAGATCAACGTACTACTG
>NW_006238905.1:80143-80521 GCF_000375325.1 Capsella rubella | reverse complement strand
ACCTAGATTGGTTTAGGGTTTAGGGTTTAGGGTTTGGGGTTTAGGGTTTAGGGTTTAGGGTTAGGGTTTAGGGTTTAGGGGTTAGGGTTTAGGGTTTAGGGTTTGCGGATGGCGGTTTGGGGTAAGCCATGAACTTAAAAATAAGCCAATCAAAAAATTTTATATTTTAATTGGAATTTATAATTTCATATTTTCATACTAAACCCCTTCTTTCTATTCTTTCCACGAAATTTCCCGCCAAAATTTTTTCCGTCAAAAATTTTCCCGCCAAAATTTTCCGACAAAAAGTTTCCCGCCCAAAAGTTTTTGACAAAAATTTTCACGCAAAAATATTTTTCCAAAAAAAAAAGTTCGACATAAATTTTCCCGCCAAATTTT
>NW_006238905.1:79195-79900 GCF_000375325.1 Capsella rubella | reverse complement strand
ACAGAGATCAAACCCAACCTAGAACTTTCCTCTTGGAAAAGGTAGATCACCGTAACTAGCCATCAAGGATCTGGTCACATATCAACCGTTAATCTGTTCGCAAAGTGCTGAACCCACCGGTTTGAAGCTCAATTTCCGCAGCAAGACAGATCTATCGCTCACTTGCCACTTAGCCAAGAGAAGTTTGATCTAGATCCGCCAAAGCCTTCAACTAGCAGATCGAAGCCACATCATCTCAGGTCGCCGTGAAAGAGAGAAATTGTCTAGCATTGAACGACAGATCCAACCACGTCTTACACCACCATAGAAGAAAAGCGCCCACCACCTGCTTTAATCCCTGCCCATAGGCCCTGGATTGGCAAAGCTATTTAAGGTTTAGGGTTTGGGGTTTAGGGTTTAGGGTTTAGGGTTTGGGGTTTAGGGTTTAGGGTTTAGGGTTAGGGTTTAGGGTTTAGGGGTTAGGGTTTAGGGTTTAGGGTTTGCGGTTGGCTGTTTGGGGTAAGCCATGAACTTAAAAATAAGCCAATCAAAAAATTTCAAATTTTAATTGGAATTTATAATTTCATATTTTCATATGAAACCCCTTCTTTCTATTCTTTCCACGAAATTTCCCGCCAAAATTTTCCGTCAAAAATTATCCCGCCAAAAAGTTTTTGACAAAAATTTTCACGCCAAAATAATTTCTACAGAAATTTGCCCGCCAAA
>NW_006238905.1:77854-78133 GCF_000375325.1 Capsella rubella | reverse complement strand
AAATTTTATTTTGACCGAAATAGTACAGGAAATTTGAAACAAAAATCGACATATAATTTATAAAATAGGAGAAATTACAAATATTATAGGAAAAAAGAAGGAGACTGTTGGAAAAGAGATCTCAAACGGGCAGTACACCGAAAACATAAACTACCTACTAATCCAACGCTAGCAAGGACATCACGTTTGCGACTAAGACTTGACACCAATTCTTAGGCTGGAGCTCGCGAACCCCACCGCAAACTGTCACAGAGATCAAACCCAACCTAGAACTTTCCT
>NW_006238905.1:75207-75585 GCF_000375325.1 Capsella rubella | reverse complement strand
TAGGCTGGAGCTCGCGAACCCGACCGCAAACCGTCACAGAGATCAAACCCAACCTAGAACTCTCCTCTTGGAAAAGGTAGATCACCGTAACTAGCCATCAAGGATCTGGTCACAAATCAACCGTTAATCTGTTCGCAAAGTGCTGAACCCACCGGTTTGAAGCTCAATTTCCGCAGCAAGACAGATCTATCGCTCACATGCCACTTAGCCAAGAGAAGTTTGATCTAGATCCGCCAAAGCCTTCAACTAGCAGATCGAAGCCACATCATCTCAGGTCGCCGTGAAAGAGAGAAATTGTCTGGCATTGAACGACAGATCCAACCACGCCTTACACCACCATAGAAGAAAAGCGCCCACCACCTGCTTTAATTCCTACCC
>NW_006238905.1:74322-74869 GCF_000375325.1 Capsella rubella | reverse complement strand
AAAATAATTTCTACAGAAATTTGCCCGCCAAATTTTATTTTTGACCGAAATAGTACAGGAAATTTGACACGAAAATCGACATATAATTTATAAAATAGGAGAAATCACAAATATTATAGGAAAAAGAAGGAGACTGTTGGAAAAGAGATCTGAAACGGGCAGTACACCGAAAACATAAACTACCTACTTAATCCAACGCTAGCAAGGACATCTCGTTTGCGACTAAGACTAGACACCAATTCTTAGGCTGGAGCTCGCGAACCCCACCGCAAACCGTCACAGAGATCAAACCCAACCTAGAACTTTCCTCTTGGAAAAGGTAGATCACCGTAACTAGCCATCAAGGATCTGGTCACGAATCAACCGTTAATCTGTTCGCAAAGTGCTGAACCCACCGGTTTGAAGCTCAATTTCCGCAGCAAGACAGATCTATCGCTCACATGCCACTTAGCCAAGAGAAGTTTGATCTAGATCCGCCAAAGCCTTCAACTAGCAGATCGAAGCAACATCATCCCAGGTCGCCGTGAAAGAGAGAAATTGTCTGGCA
>NW_006238905.1:73428-73629 GCF_000375325.1 Capsella rubella | reverse complement strand
CCTAGAACTTTCCTCTTGGAAAAGGTAGATCACCGTAACTAGCCATCAAGGATCTGGTCACGGATCAACTGTTAATTTGTTCGCAAAGTGCTGAACCCACCGGTTTGAAGCTCAATTTCCGCAGCAAGACAGATCTATCGCTCACATGCCACTTAGCCAAGAGAAGTATGATCTAGATCCGCCAAAGCCTTCAACTAGCAG
>NW_006238905.1:72979-73328 GCF_000375325.1 Capsella rubella | reverse complement strand
GGAGACTGTTGGAAAAGAGATCTGAAACGGGCAGTAGACCGAAAACATAAACTACCTACTTAATCCAACGCTAGCAAGGACATCTCGTTTGCGACTAAGCCTAGACACCAATTCTTAGGCTGGAGCTCGCGAACCCCACCGCAAACCATCACAGAGATCAAACCCAACCTAGAACTTTCCTCTTGGAAAAGGTAGATCACCGTAACTAGCCATCAAGGATCTGGTCACGGATCAACTGTTAATCTGTTCGCAAAGTGCTGAACCCACCGGTTTGAAGCTCAATTTCCGCAGCAAGACAGATCTATCGCTCCCATGCCACTTAGCCAAGAGAAGTATGATCTAGATCCGC
>NW_006238905.1:72250-72879 GCF_000375325.1 Capsella rubella | reverse complement strand
GACTGTTGGAAAAGAGATCTGAAACGGGCAGTACACCGAAAACATAAACTACCTACTTAATCCAACGCTAGCAAGGACATCTCGTTTGCGACTAAGACTAGACACCAATTCTTAGGCTGGAGCTTGCGAACCCCACCGCAAACCGTCACAGAGATCAAACCCAACCTAGAACTTTCCTCTTGGAAAAGGTAGATCACCGTAACTAGCCATCAAGGATCTGGTCACAGATCAACCGTTAATCTGTTCGCAAAGTGCTGAACCCACCGGTTTGAAGCTCAATTTCCGCAGCAAGACAGATCTATCGCTCACATGCCACTTAGCCAAGAGAAGTTTAATCTAGATCCGCCAAAGCCTTCAACTAGCAGATCGAAGCCACATCATCTCAGGTCGCCGTGAAAGAGAGAAATTGTCTGGCATTGAATGACAGATCCAACCACGCCTTACACCACCATAGAAGAAAAGCGCCCACCACCTGCTTTAATCCCTACCCATAGGCCCTAGATTGGCAAAGCTATTTAAGGTTTAGGGTTTGGGGTTTAGGGTTTAGGGTTTAGGGTTTGGGGTTTAGGGTTTAGGGTTTAGGGTTTAGGGTTAGGGTTTAGGGTTTAGGGGTTAGGGTTTAGGGTTTG
>NW_006238905.1:71691-72150 GCF_000375325.1 Capsella rubella | reverse complement strand
TTCATATTTTCATATGAAACCCCTTCTTTCTATTCTTTCCACGAAATTTCCCGCCAAAATTTTTCCGTCAAAAATTATCCCGCCAAAAAGTTTTTGACAAAAATTTTCACGCCAAAATAATTTCTACAGAAATTTGCCCGCCAAATTTTATTTTTGACCGAAATAGTACAGGAAATTTGACACGAAAATCGACATATAATTTATAAAATAGGAGAAATCACAAATATTATAGTAAAAAAGAAGGAGACTGTTGGAAAAGAGATCTGAAACGGGCAGTAGACCGAAAACATAAACTACCTACTTAATCCAACGCTAGCAAGGACATCTCGTTTGCGACTAAGACTAGACACCAATTCTTAGGCTGGAGCTCGCGAACCCCACCGCAAACCGTCACAGAGATCAAACCCAACCTAGAACTTTCCTCTTGGAAAAGGTAGATCACCGTAACTAGCCATCAAG
>NW_006238905.1:71365-71591 GCF_000375325.1 Capsella rubella | reverse complement strand
CAAAGTGCTGAACCCACCGGTTTGAAGCTCAATTTCCCCAGCAAGACAGATCTATCGCTCACATGCCACTTAGCCAAGAGAAGTTTGATCTAGATCCGCCAAAGCCTTCAACTAGCAAATCGAAACAACATCATCTCAGGTCGCCGTGAAAGAGAGAAATTGTCTGGCATTGAACGACAGATCCAACCACGTCTTACACCACCATAGAAGAAAAGCGCCCACCACC
>NW_006238905.1:70320-70991 GCF_000375325.1 Capsella rubella | reverse complement strand
TTATTTTTAACCGAAATAGTACAGGAAATTTGACACATAAATCGACATATAATTTGAAAAATAGGAGAAATCACAAATATTATAGGAAAAAAGAAGAAGACTGTTGGAAAAGAGATCTGAAAACGGGCAGTACACCGAAAACATAAACTACCTACTAAATCCAACGCTAGCAAGGATAGCTCGTTTGCGACTAAGACATGACACCAATTCTTAGGCTGGCGCTCGCGAACCCCACCGCAAACCGTCACAGAGATCAAACCCAACATAGAACATTCCTCTTGGAAAAGGTAGATCACCATAACTAACCATCAAGGGTCTGGTCACATATCAATCGTTAATATGTTCGCAAAGTGGTGAACCCACCGGTTTGGAGCTCAATTTCCGCAGCAAGACAGATCTATCGCTCACATGCCACTTAGCGTAGAGACGTCTGATCCAGATCCGCCAAAGCCTTCAACCAGCATATCGAAGCAACATCATCTCAGGTCGCCGTGAAAGAGAGAAATCGTCTGGCATTGAACGACAGATCCAACCACGCCTTACAGCACCATAGAAGAAAAGCGCCCACCACCTGTTTTAATCCCTGCCCATAGGCCCTAGATTGGCAAAGCTATTTAAGGTTTAGGGTTTGGGGTTTAGGGTTTAGGGTTAGGGTTTACGGTTTAGGGTTT
>NW_006238905.1:69386-70187 GCF_000375325.1 Capsella rubella | reverse complement strand
ATTTCGTTACAACAAATAACCCCTTCTTTCTATTCTTTCCACGAAATTTCCCGCCAAAATTTTTCCGTCAAAAATTTTCCCGCCAAAATTTTTTCCGTCAAAAATTTTCCAGCCAAAATTTTCCGACAAAAAGTTTCCCGCCCAAAAGTTTTTGACAAAAATTTTCACGCAAAAATATTTTTCCAAAAAAAAAAGTTCGACATAAATTTTCCCGCCAAATTTTATTTTTGACCGAAATAGTACAGGAAATTTGACACAAAAATCGACATATAATTTATAAAATAGGAGAAATCACAAATATTATAGGAAAAAAGAAGGAGACTGTTGGAAAAGAGATCTGAAACGGGCAGTACACCGAAAACATAAACTACCTACTTAATCCAACGCTAGAAAGGACATCTCGTTTGCGACTAAGACTAGACACCAATTCTTAGGCTGGAGCTCGCGAACCCCACCGCAAACCGTCACAGAGATCAAACCCAACCTAGAACTTTCCTCTTGGAAAAGGTAAATCACCGTAACTAGCCATCAAGGATCTGGTCACAGATCAACCGTTAATCTGTTCGCAAAGTGCTGAACCCACCGGTTTGAAGCTCAATTTTCGCAGCAAGACAGATCTATCGCTCACATGCCACTTAGCCAAGAGAAGTTTGATCTAGATCCGCCAAAGCCTTCAATGTAGCAGATCGAAGCAACATCATCTCAGGTCGCCGTGAAAGAGAGAAATTGTCTGGCATTGAACGACAGATCCAACCACGCCTTAACTCCGCCTCAGAAAAAAAACCGCCCACCACCTGCTTT
>NW_006238905.1:68425-68729 GCF_000375325.1 Capsella rubella | reverse complement strand
AAAGGTAGATCACCGTAAGTAGCCATCAAGGATCTGGTCACAGATCAACCGTTAATCTGTTCGCAAAGTGCTGGACCCACCGGTTTGAAGCTCAATTTCCGCAGCAAGACAGATCTATCGCTTACATGCCACTTAGCCAAGAGAAGTTTGATCTAGATCCGCCAAAGCCTTCAACTAGCAGATCGAAGCAACATCATCCCAGGTCGCCGTGAAAGAGAGAAATCGTCTGGCATTGAACGACAGATCCAACCACGCCTTACACCACCATAGAAGAAAAGCGCCCACACCATCTGCTTTAATCCCT
>NW_006238905.1:67718-67946 GCF_000375325.1 Capsella rubella | reverse complement strand
GAGATCTGAAAACCGGCAGTACACCGAAAACATAAACTACCTACTAAATCCAACGCTAGCAAGGATAGCTCGTTTGCGACTAAGACATGACACCAATTCTTAGGCTGGTGCTCGCGAACCCCACCGCAAACCGTCACAGAGATCAAACCCAACCTAGAACATTCGTCTTGGAAAAGGTAGATCACCGTAACTAACCATCAAGGGTCTGGTCACATATCAATCGTTAAT
>NW_006238905.1:67217-67618 GCF_000375325.1 Capsella rubella | reverse complement strand
GTCTGATCCTGATCCGCCAAGGCCTTCAACCAACAGATTGAAGCAACATCATCTCAGGTCGCCGTGAAAGAGAGAAATCGTCTGGCATTGAACGACAGATCCAACCACGCCTTACAGCACCATAGAAGAAAAGCGCCCACCACCTGTTTTAATCCCTGCCCATAGGCCCTAGATTGGCAAAGCTATTTAAGGTTTAGGGTTTGGGGTTTAGGGTTTAGGGTTAGGGTTTACGGTTTAGGGTTTAAGGTTTAGGGTTTAGGGCTGGGGTTTAGGGTTTGGGGTTTAGGGTTTAGGGTTTGCAGTTGGCGGTTTGGGGTAAGCCATGAACTTCAAAATAAGCCAATCAAAAAATTTTATATTTTAATTGGAATTTATAATTTCATATTTTCATACTAAACCCC
>NW_006238905.1:66853-67117 GCF_000375325.1 Capsella rubella | reverse complement strand
CCGCCAAAATTTTTCCGTCAAAAATTTTCCCGCCAAAATTTTTTACGTCAAAAATTTTCCCGCCAAAATTTTCCGACAAAAAGTTTCCCGCCCAAAAGTTTTTGACAAAAATTTTCACGCAAAAATATTTTTCCAAAAAAAAAAGTTCGACATAAATTTTCCCGCCAAATTTTATTTTTGACCGAAATAGTACAGGAAATTTGACACAAAAATCGACATATAATTTATAAAATAGGAGAAATCACAAATATTATAGGAAAAAAG
>NW_006238905.1:66406-66753 GCF_000375325.1 Capsella rubella | reverse complement strand
GACTGTTGGAAAAGAGATATGAAACGGGCAGTACACCGAAAACATAAACTACCTACTTAATCCAACGCTAGCAAGGACATCTCGTTTGCGACTAAGACTAGACACCAATTCTTAGGCTGGAGCTCGCGAACCCCACCGCAAACCGTCACAGAGATCAAACCCAACCTAGAACTTTCCTCTTGGAAAAGGTAGATCACCGTAACTAGCCATCAAGGATCTGGTCACAGATCAACCGTTAATCTGTTCGCAAAGTGCTGAACCCACCGGTTTGAAGCTCAATTTCCGCAGCAAGACAGATCTATCGCTCACATGCCACTTAGCCAAGAGAAGTTTAATCTAGATCCGCC
>NW_006238905.1:66022-66306 GCF_000375325.1 Capsella rubella | reverse complement strand
AGATCGAAGCCACATCATCTCAGGTCGCCGTGAAAGAGAGAAATTGTCTGGCATTGAATGACAGATCCAACCACGCCTTACACCACCATAGAAGAAAAGCGCCCACCACCTGCTTTAATCCCTACCCATAGGCCCTAGATTGGCAAAGCTATTTAAGGTTTAGGGTTTGGGGTTTAGGGTTTAGGGTTTAGGGTTTGGGGTTTAGGGTTTAGGGTTTAGGGTTAGGGTTTAGGGTTTAGGGGTTAGGGTTTAGGGTTTAGGGTTTGCGGTTGGCTGTTTGGGGT
>NW_006238905.1:65609-65922 GCF_000375325.1 Capsella rubella | reverse complement strand
ATCAAAAAATTTCAAATTTTAATTGGAATTTATAATTTCATATTTTCATATGAAACCCCTTCTTTCTATTCTTTCCACGAAATTTCCCGCCAAAATTTTTCCGTCAAAAATTATCCCGCCAAAAAGTTTTTGACAAAACTTTTCACGCCAAAATAATTTCTACAGAAATTTGCCCGCCAAATTTTATTTTTGACCGAAATAGTTCTGGAAATTTAACACAAAAATCGACATATAATTTAAAAAATAGGAGAAATCACAAATATTATAGGAAAAAAGAAGGAGACTGTTGGAAAAGAGATCTGAAACGGGCAGT
>NW_006238905.1:63698-63994 GCF_000375325.1 Capsella rubella | reverse complement strand
AAAATTTCATATTTTAATTGGAATTTATAATTTCATATTTTCATATTAAATCCCTTCTTTCTATTCTTTCCACGAAATTTCCCGCCAAAATTTTTTCCGTCAAAAATTTTCCCGCGAAAATTTTCCGACAAAAAGTTTCCCGCCCAAAAGTTTTTGACAAAAATTTTCACGCCAAAATATTTTTCACCAAAATAATTTCGACAGAAATTTGCCCGCCAAATTTTATTTTTGACCGAAATAGTACAGGAAATTTGACACATAAATCGACATATAATTTGAAAAATAGGAGAAATCAC
>NW_006238905.1:62057-63598 GCF_000375325.1 Capsella rubella | reverse complement strand
AAAAAGAAGGAGACTGTTGGAAAAGAGATCTGAAAACGGGCAGTACAGCGAAAACATAAACTACCTACTAAATCCAACGCTAGCAAGGACAGCTCGTTTGCGACTAAGACTTGACACCAATTCTTAGGCTGGAGCTCGCGAACCCCACCGCAAACCGTCACAGAGATCAAACCCAACCTAGAACTTTCTCTTGGAAAAGGTAGATCACCGTAACTAGCCATCAAGGATCTTGTCACAGATAACCAGTTAATTTGTTCGCAAAGTGGTGAACACACCGGTTTGAAGCTCAATTTCCGCAGCAAGACAAATCTATCGCTCACATGCCACTTAGCCAAGAGAAGTCCGATCCAGATCCGCCAAAGCCTTCAACCAGCAGATCGAACCAACATCATCTCAGGTCGCTGTGAAAGAGAGAAATCGTCTGGCATTGAACGACAGATCCAACCACGCCTTACACCACCATAGGAGAAAAGCGCCCACCACCTGCTTTAATCCCTGCCCATAGGCCCTAGATTGGCAAAGCTATTTAAGGTTTAGGGTTTGGAGTTTAGGGTTTAGGGTTTAGGATTTGGGATTTAGGATTTAGGGTTTAGGGTTAGGGTTAAGGGTTAGGGTTTAGGGTTTAGGGTTTAGGGCTTGGGGTTTAGGGTTTGGGGTTTAGGGTTTGCAGTTGGCGGTTTTGGGTAAGCCATGAACTTAAAAATATGCGAGTCAAAAAATTTCATATTTTAATCGAAATTTCATATTTTCATATTAAACCCCTTCTTCCTATTCTTTCCACAAAATTTCCCGCTAAAATTTTTCCGTCAAAAAGTTTCCCGCCAAAATATTCCGACAAAAAGTTTCCCGCCCAAAAGTTTTTGACAAAAATTTTCACGCCAAAATATTTTTCACGAAAAAAATTTCGATATAAATTTTCCCCCCAAATTTTATTTTTGACCGAAATAGTACAGGAAATTTGACACAAAAATTGACATATAATTTAAAATAAGAGAAATCACAAATATTATAGGAAAAAAGAAGGAGACTGTTGGAAAAGAGATCTGAAAACGGGCAGTACAGCAAAAACATAAACTACCTACTAAATCCAACGCTAGCAAGGACAGCTCGTTTGCGACTAAGACTTGACACCAATTCTTAGGCTGGAGCTCGCGAACCCCAACGCAAACCGTCACAGAGATCAAACCCAACCTAGAACTTTCCTCTTGGAAAAGGTAGATCACCGTAACTAGCCATCAACGATCTGGTCACAGATCAACCGTTAATTTGTTCGCTAAGTGGTGAACCCACCGGTTTGAAGCTCAATTTCCGCAGCAAGACAAATCTATCGCTCACATGCCACTTAGCCAAGAGAAGTCTGATCCAGATCCGCCAAAGCCTTCAACCAGCAGTTCGAAGCAACATCATCTCAAGTCCCCGTGAAAGAGAGAAATCGTCTGGCATTGAACGACAGATCCAACCACGCCTTACACAACCATAGAAGAAAAGCGTCCACCACCTGCTTTAATCCCTTCCCATAGGCCCTAGATTTGCAGAGCTAT
>NW_006238905.1:58976-61934 GCF_000375325.1 Capsella rubella | reverse complement strand
GGTAAGCCATGAACTTAAAAATATGCGAGTAAAAAAAATTAATATTTTAATTGCAATTTATAATTTCATATTTTCATATTAAACCCCTTCTTCCTATTTTTTCCACGAAATTTCCCACCAAAATATTTTCCGTCAAAACTTTTCCCGCCAAAATTTTCCGACAAAAAGTTTCCCGCCCAAAAGGTTTTGACAAGCCAAAATATTTTTCACCAAAAAAATTTCGACAGAAATTTTCCCGCCAAATTTTATTTTTGACCGCAATAGTACAGGAAATTTAGTACAAAAATCGACATATAATTTAAAAAATAGGAGAAATCACAAATATTATAGGAAAAAAGAAGGAGACTGTTGGAAAAGAGATCTGAAAACAGGCAGTACACCGAAAACATAAACTACCTACTAAATCCAATGCTAGCAAGGACAGCTCGTTTGCGACTAAGACTTGACATCAATTCTTAGGCTGGAGCTCGCGAACCCCACCGCAACCGTCACAGAGATCAAACCCAACCAATAACTTTTCTCTTGGAAAAGGTTCAACACTGTAACTAGCCATCAAGGATCTGGTCACAGATCAACCGTTAATATGTTCGCAACGTGGTGAACCCACCGGTTTGAAGCTCAATTTCCGCAGCAAGACAAATCTATCGCTCACATGCCAAGAGAAGTCTGATCCAGATCCGCCAAGGCCTTCAACCAACAGACTGAAGCAACATCATCTCAGGTCGCCGTGAAACAGAGAAATCGTTTGGCATTGAACGACAGATCCAACCACGCCTTACACCACCATAGAAGAAAAGCGCCCACCACCTGCTTTAATCCCTGCCCATAGGACCTAGATTGGCAAAGCTATTTAAGGTTTAGGGTTTGGGGTTTAGGGTTTAAGGTTTAGGGTTAGGGTTTAGGGTTTAGGGTTTAGGGTTTAGGGTTTAGGGTTTAGTTTTTGGGGTTTAGGGCATGGGGTTTAGGGTTTGGGGTTTAGGTTTTAGGGTTTGCAGTTGGCGGTTTGGGGTAAGCCATGAACTTAAAAATAAGCTAATCAACAAATTTCATATTTTAATTGGAATTTATAATTTCATATCTTCGTATTAAACCCCTTCTTCCTATTTTTTCCACAAAATTTCCCGCTAAAATTTTTTCCGTCAAAAATTTTCCCGCCAAAATATTCCGACAAAAAGTTACCCGCCCAAAAGTTTTTGACAAAAATTTTCACGCCAAAATATTTTTCACCAAAAAATTTTCGATATAAATTTTCCCGCCAAATTTTATTTTTGACCGAAATAGTACAGGAAATTTGACACAAAAATTGACATATAATTTAAAATAAGAGAAATCACAAATATTATAGGAAAAAAGAAGGAGACTGTTGGAAAAGAGATCTGAAAACGGGCAGTACAGCGAAAACATAAACTACCTACTAAATCCAACGCTAGCAAGGACAGCTCGTTTGCGACTAAGACTTGACACCAATTCTTAGGCTCGAGCTCGCGAACCCCACCGCTACCGTCACAGAGATCAAACCCAACCTAGAACTTTTCTCTTGGAAAAGGTAGATCACCGTAACTAGCCATCAAGGATCTGGTCACAGATCAACCGTTAATTTGTTCGCAAAGTGGTGAACCCACCGGTTTGAAGCTCAATTTCCACAGCAAGACAAATCTATCGCTCACATGCCACTTAGCCAAGAGAAGTCTGATCCAGATCCGCCAAAGCCTTCAACCAGCAGATCGAAGCAACATCATCTCAGGTCGCCGTGAAAGAGAGAAATCGTCTGGCATTGAACGACAGATCTAACCACGCCTTACACCACTATAGAAGAAAAGCGCCCACCACCTGCTTTAATCCCTGCCCATAGGCCCTAGATTGGCAAAGCTATTTAAGGTTTAGGGTTTCGGGTTTAGGGTTTGGGGTTTAGGGTTTAGGGTTTAGAGTTAGGGTTTAGGGTTTAGGGTTTAGAGTTAGGGTTTAGGGTTTAGTGTTTAGGGTTTAGGGTGTAGGGTTTAGGGTTTAGGGTTTAGGGCTTGGGCTTTAGGGTTTGGGGTTAAGGGTTTGCAGTTGGCGGTTTGGGGTAAGCCATGAACTTAAAAATATGCCAGGTAAAAAATTTCATATTTTAATTGAAATTTATAATTTCATATTTTTATATTAAACCCCTTCTTCCTATTTTTTCCACAAAATTTCCCGCCAAAATTTTTTCCGTCAAATATTTTCCCGCCAAAATTTTCCGACAAAAAGTTTCCAGCCCAAAAGGTTTTAACAAAAATTTTCACGCCAAAAAAATTGCGACAGAAATTTTCCCGAAAATTTTTATTTTTGACCGCAATAGTACAGGAAATTTAGTACAATAATCGACATATAATTTAAAAAATAGGAGAAATCACAAATATTATAGGAAAAAATAAGGAGACTGTTGGAAAAGAGATCTGAAAACAGGCAGTACACCGAAAACATAAACTACCTACTAAATCTAACGCTAGCAAGGACAGCTCGTTTGCGACTAAGACTTGACACCAATTCTTAGGCTGGAGCTCGCGAACCCCACCGCAAACCGTCACAGAGATCAAACCCAACCTAGAACTTTCTCTTGGAAAAGGTAGATCACCGTAACTAGACATCAAGGATCTTGTCACAGATCAACAGTTAATTTGTTCGCAAAGTGGTGAACCCACCGGTTTGAAGCTCAATTTCCGCAGCAAGACAAATCTATCGCTCACATGCCACTTAGCCAAGAGAAGTCCGATCCAGATCCGCCAAAGCCTTCAACCAACAGATTGAAGCAACATCATCTCAGGTCGCCGTGAAAAAGAGAAATCGTCTGGCATTGAACGACAGATCCAACCACGCCTTACACCACCATAGAAGAAAGGCGCCCACCACCTGCTTTAATCCCTGCCCATAGGCCCTAGATTGGCAAAGCTATTTAAGGTTTAGGGTTTGGAGTTTAGGGTTTAGGGTTTAGGG
>NW_006238905.1:58019-58338 GCF_000375325.1 Capsella rubella | reverse complement strand
GAAAAGGTAGATCACCGTAACTAGCCATCAAGGATCTGGTCACAGATCAACCGTTAATATGTTCGCAAAGTGGTGAACCCACCGGTTTGAAGCTCAATTTCTGAGCAAGACAAATCTATCGCTCACATGCCACTTAGCCAAGAGAAGTCTGATCCAGATCCGCCAAAGCCTTCAACTAACAAATCGAAGCAACATCATCTCAGGTCGCCGTGAAAGAGAGAAATCGTCTGGCATTGAACGACAAATCCAACCACGCCTATCACCACCATAGAAGAAAAGCGCCCACCACCTGCTTTAATCCCTGCCCATAGGACCTAGA
>NW_006238905.1:57573-57919 GCF_000375325.1 Capsella rubella | reverse complement strand
AGGGTTTAGGGTTTAGGGCTTGGGGTTTAGGGTTTGGGGTTTAGGGTTTAGGGTTTGCAGTTGGCGGTTTGGGGTAATCCATGAACTTAAAAATAAGCCAATCAACAAATTTCATATTTTAATTGGATTTTATAATTTCATATTTTCATATTAAACCCCTTCTTCCTATTCTTTCCACAAAATTTCCCGCTAAAATCTTTTCCGTGAAAAATTTTCCCGCCAAAATATTCCGACAAAAAGTTTCCCGCCCAAAAGTTTTTGTCAAAAATTTTCACGCCAAAATATTTTTCACCAATAAAATTTCGATATAAATTTTCCCGCCAAATTTTATTTTTGACCGAAATAG
>NW_006238905.1:57191-57473 GCF_000375325.1 Capsella rubella | reverse complement strand
ACGAGAGATCCAACCACGCCTTACACCACCATAGAAGAAAAGAGCCCACCACCTGCTTTAATCCCTGCCCATAGGCCCTAGATTGGCAAAGCTATTTAAGGTTTAGGCTTTGGGGTTTAGGGTTTGGGGTTTAGGGTTTGGGGTTTATGGTTTAGGGTTTAGGGTTAGGTTTTAGGGTTTAGGGTTTAGGGTTTAGGGCTTGGGGTTTAGGGTTTGGGGTTTAGGGTTTGCAGTTGGCAGTTTGGGGTAAGCCATGAACTTAAAAATATGCGAGTCAAACAA
>NW_006238905.1:56629-57091 GCF_000375325.1 Capsella rubella | reverse complement strand
ATATAATTTAAAAATAGGAGAAATCACAAATATTATAGGAAAAAAGAAGGAGACTGTTGGAAAAGAGATATGAAAACAGGCAGTACAACGAAAACATAAACTACCTACTAAATCCAACGCTAGCAAAGACAACTCGTTTGCGACTAAGACTTGACACCAATTCTTAGGCTCGAGCTCGCGAACCCCACCGCAACCGTCACAGAGATCAAACCCAACCTAGAACTTTTCTCTTGGAAAAGGTAGATCACCGTAACTAGCCATCAAGGATCTGGTCACAGATCAACCGTTAATATGTTCGCAAAGTGGTGAACCCACCGGTTTGAAGCTCAATTTCTGAGCAAGACAAATCTATCGCTCACATGCCACTTAGCCAAGAGAAGTCTGATCCAGATCCGCCAAAGCCTTCAACTAACAGATCGAAGCAACATCATCTCAGGTCGCCGTGAAAGAGAGAAATCGTCT
>NW_006238905.1:55782-56529 GCF_000375325.1 Capsella rubella | reverse complement strand
CCCTTCTTCCTATTCTTTCCACAAAATTTCCCGCTAAAATTTTTTCCGTCAAAAATTTTTCCGCCAAAATATTCGGAGAAAAAGTTTCCCGCCCAAAAGTTTTTGACAAAAATTTTCACGCCAAAATATTTTTCACCAAAAAAATTTCGATATAAATTTTCCCGCCAAATTTTATTTTTGACCGAAATAGTACAGGAAATTTGACACAAAAATCGACATATAATTTAAAATAAGAGAAATCACAAATATTAAAGGAAAAAAGAAGGAGACTGTCAAAAAATTTCATATTTTCATATTAAACCCCTTCTTCCTATTTTTTCCACGAAATTTCCCGCCAAAATTTTTTCTGTCAAAAATTTTCCCGCCAAAATTTTCTGACAAAACGTTTCCCGCCCAAAAGGTTTTGACAAAAATTTTCACGCCAAAATATTTTTCACCAAAAAAATTTCGTCAGAAATTTTCCCTCCAAATTTTATTTTTGACCGCAATAGTACAGGAAATTTAGTACAAAAATCGACATATAATTTAAAAAATAGGAGAAATCACAAATATTATAGGAAAAAGAAGGAGACTGTTGGAAAAGAGATCTGAAAACAGGCAGTACACCGAAAACATAAACTACCTACTAAATCCAACGCTAGCAAGGACAGCTCGTTTGTGACTAAGACTTGACACCAATTCTTAGGCTGGAGCTCGCGAACCCCACCGCAACCATCACAGAGATCAAACCCAACCTAGAACTTTTCT
>NW_006238905.1:54568-55267 GCF_000375325.1 Capsella rubella | reverse complement strand
AAGCCAATCAACAAATTTCATATTTTAATTGGAATTTATAATTTCATATTTTCATATTAAACCCCTTCTTCCTATTCTTTCCACAAAATTTCCCGCTAAAATCTTTTCCGTGAAAAATTTTCCCGCAAATATTCTGACAAGAAGTTTCCCGCCCAAAAGTTTTTGACAAAAATTTTCACGCCAAAATATTTTTCACCAAAAAAATTTCGATATAAATTTTCCCGCCAAATTTTATTTTTGACCGAAATAGTACAGGAAATTTGACACAAAAATCGACATATAATTTAAAATAAGAGAAATCACAAATATTATAGGAAAAAAGAAGGAGATTGTTGGAAAAGAGATCTGAAAACGGGCAGTACAGCGAAAACATAAACTACCTACTAAATCAACCGCTAGCAAGGACAGCTCGTTTGCGACTAAGACTTGACACCAATTCTTAGGCTGGAGCTCGCGAACCCCACCGCAAACCGTCACATAGATCAAACCCAACCTAGAACTTTCCTCTTGGAAAAGGTAGATCACCGTAACTAGCCATCAAGGATCTGGTCACAGATCAACCGTTAATTTGTTCGCAAAGTGGTGAACCCACCGGTTTGAAGCTCAATTTCCACAGCAAGACAAATCTATCGCTCACATGCCACTTAGCCAAGAGAAGTCTGATCCAGATCCGCCAAAGCCTTCAACCAGCAGATTGAA
>NW_006238905.1:54155-54468 GCF_000375325.1 Capsella rubella | reverse complement strand
CTGGAGCTCGCGAACCCCACCGCAAACCGTCACAGAGATCAAACCAAACCTAGAACTTTTCTCTTGGAAAAGGTAGATCACCATAACTAGCCATCAAGGATCTGGTCACAGATCAACCGTTAATTTGTTCGCAAAGTGCTGAACCCACCGGTTTGAAGCTCAATTTACACAGCAAGACATATCTATCGCTCACATGCCACTTAGCTAAGATAAGTCAGATCCAGATCCGCCAAAGCCTTCAACCAGCAGATCGAAGCAACATCATCTCAGGTTGCCATGAAAGAGAGAAATCGTCTGGCATTGAACGACAGAT
>NW_006238905.1:52592-53707 GCF_000375325.1 Capsella rubella | reverse complement strand
TTGCCCGCCAAATTTTATTTCTGACCGAAATAGTACAGGAAATTTGACACATAAATCGACATATAATTTGAAAATAGGAGAAATCACAAATATTATAGGATAAAAGAAGGAGACTGTTGGAAAAGAGATCTGAAAACGGGCAGTACACCGAAAACATAAACTACCTACTAAATCCAACGCTAGCAAGGACAGCTCGTTTGCGACTAAGACTTGACACCAATTCTTAGGCTGGAGCTCGCGAACCCCACCGCAAACCGTCACAGAGATCAAACCCAACCTAGAACTTTCCTCTTGGAAAAGGTAGATCACCGTAACTAGCCATCAAGGATCTGGTCACAGATCAACCGTTAATCTGTTCGCAAAGTGGTGAACCCACCGGTTTGAAGCTCAATTTCCGCAGCAAGACAAATCTATCGCTCACATGCCACTTAGCCAAGAGAAGTCAGATCCAGATCCGCCGAAGCCTTCAACCAGCAGATCGAAGCAACATCATCTCAGGTCGCCATGAAAGAGAGAAATCGTGTGACATTGAACGAGAGATCCAACCACGCCTTACACCATCATAGAAGATAAGCGCCCACCACCTGCTTTAATCCCTGCCCATAGGCCCTAGATTTGCAAAGCTATTTAAGGTTTAGGGTTTGGGGTTGAGGGTTTAGGGTTAGGGTTTAGGGTTTAGGGTTTAGGGTTTAGGGTTTGGGGTTTAAGGTTTAGGGTTTGCAGTTGGCGGTTTGGGGTAAGCCATGAACTTAAAAATAAGCCAATCAAAAATTTCATATTTTAATTGGAATTTATAATTTCATATTTTCATATTAAACCCCTTCTTCCTATTTTTTCCACGTAATTTCCCGCCAAAATTTTTTCCGTCAAAACTTTTTCCGCCAAAATTTTCCGACAAAAAGTTCCCGCCCAAAAGTATTTGACAAAAATTTTCACGCCAAATATTTTTCACCAAAAAAATTTCGACAGAAATTTTCCCGCCAAATTTTATTTTTGACCGAAATAGTACAGGAAATTTGACACAAAAATCGACATATAATTTAAAAAATAGGAGAAATCACAAATATTATAAGAAAAAAGAAGGAGACTGTTGGAAAAGAGATCTGAAAACGGGC
>NW_006238905.1:51267-52492 GCF_000375325.1 Capsella rubella | reverse complement strand
CTTGACACCAATTCTTAGGCTGGAGCTCGCGAACCCCACCGCAAACCGTCACAGAGATCAAACCCAACCTAGAACTTTCCTCTTGGAAAAGGTAGATCACCGTAACTAGCCATCAAGGATCTGGTCACAGATCAACCGTTAATCTGTTCGCAAAGTGCTGAACCCACCGGTTTGAAGCTCAATTTCCGCAGCAAGACAGATCTATCGCTCACATGCCACTTAGCCAAGAGAAGTCTGATCCAGATCCGCCAAAGCCTTCAACCAGCAGATCGAAGCAACATCATCTCAGGTCGGCGTGAAAGAGAGAAATCGTCTGGCATTGAACGACAGATCCAACCACGCCTTACACCACCATAGAAGAAAAGCGCCCACCACCTGCTTTAATCCCCGCCCATAGGCCCTAGATTGGCAAAGCTATTTAAGGTTTAGGCTTTGGGGTCTAGCCTTCAAGGCCTAGCGTTCGGCTTTAGGGTTTGGGGTTTAGGGTTTAGAGTTTAGGGTTTGGTGTTTGGGGTTTAGGGTTTAGGGTTTAGGGTTTTAGGTATAGGGTTTGGGGTTTAGGGTTTGCAGTTGGCGGTTTGGGGTAAGCCATGAACTTAAAAATAAGCCATTCAAAAAATTTTATATTTTAATTAGAATTTATAATTTCATATTTTCATATTAAACCCCTTTTTTCTATTCTTTCCACGAAATTTCCCGCCTAAATTTTTTCCGTCAAAAATTTTCCCGCCTAAATTTCCCGACAAAAAGTTTCCCGCCCAAAAGTTTTTGAGAAATATTTTCACGCAAAAATATTTTTCACCAAAAAAATTTCGATAGAAATTTTCCCGCCAAATTTTATTTTTGACCGAAATAGTACAGGAAATTTGACACAAAAATCGACATATAATTTAAAAAATAGGAGAAATCACAAATATTATAGGAAAAAAGAAGGAGACTGTTGGAACAAAGATCTGAAAACAGGTAGTACTTCGAAAACATAAACTACCTACTAAATCCAACGCTAGCTAGCAAAGATAGCTCGTTTGCGACTAAGACATGACACCAATTCTTAGGCTGGAGCTCGCGAACCCCACCGCAAACCGTCACAGAGTTCAAACCCAACCTAGAACTTTCCTCTTGGAAAAGGTAGATCACTGTAACTAGCCATCAAGGATCTGGTCACAGATCAACCGTTAATCTGTTCGCAAAGTGGTGAACCCACCGGTTTGGAGCTCAATTTCTG
>NW_006238905.1:50827-51167 GCF_000375325.1 Capsella rubella | reverse complement strand
AAAAATTTTCACGCCAAAATATTTTTCACCAAAAAAATTTCGACAGAAATTTTCCCGCCAAATTTTATTTTTGCCCGCAATAGTACAGGAAATTAAGTACAATAATCAACATATAATTTAAAAAATAGGAGAAATCACAAATATTATAGGAAAAAAGAAGGAGACTGTTGGAAAAGAGATCTGAAAACAGGCAGTACACCGAAAACATAAACTACCTACTGAATCCAACCCTAGCAAGGATAGCTCGTTTGCGACTAAGACTTGACACCAATTCTTAGACTGGAGCTCGCGAACCCCACCGCAAACCGTCACAGATATCAAACCCAACCTAGAACTTTTC
>NW_006238905.1:49816-50132 GCF_000375325.1 Capsella rubella | reverse complement strand
CAAATTTTATTTTTGACCGCAATAATACAGGAAATTTAGTACAAAAATCGACATATAATTTAAAAAGTAAGAGAAATCACAAATATTATAGGAAAAAAGAAGGAGACTGTTGGAAAAGAGATCTGAAAACGGGCAGTACACCGAAAACATAAACTACCTACTAAATCCAACACTAGCATGGACAGCTCGTTTGCGACTATGACTTGACACCAATTCTTATGCTGGAGCTTGCGAACCCCACCGCAAACCGTCACAGAGATCAAACCCAACCTAGAACTTTTCTCTTGGAAATGGTAGATCACCGTAACTAGCCATC
>NW_006238905.1:49273-49693 GCF_000375325.1 Capsella rubella | reverse complement strand
ATCCAGATCCGCCAAAGCCTTCAACCAGCAGATCGAAGCAACATCATCTCATGTCGCTGTGAAAGAGAGAAATCGTCTAGCATTGAACGACAGATCTAACCACGCCTTACACCACCATAGAAGAAAAGCGCCCACCACCTGCTTTAATCCCTGCCCATAGGCCCTAGATTGGCAAAGCTATTTAAGGTTTAGGGTTTGGGGTTTAGGGTTTGGGGTTTAGAGTTAGGGTTTAGGGTTTAGGGTTTAGGGTTTGGGTTTGGGGTTTAGGGCTTGGGCTTTAGGGTTTGGGGTTTAGGGTTTGCAGTTGGCGGTTTGGGGTACGCCATGAACTTAAAAATATGCCAGTCAAAAAATTTCATATTTTAATTGAAATTTATAATTTCATATTTTTATATTAAACCCCTTCTTCCTATTTTTTCC
>NW_006238905.1:48388-48735 GCF_000375325.1 Capsella rubella | reverse complement strand
AAGACAGATCTATCGCTCACATGCCACTTAGCCAAGAGAAGTTTCATCTAGATCCGCCAAAGCCTTCAACTAGCAGATCGAAGCCACATCATCTCAGGTCGCCGTGAAAGAGAGAAATTGTCTGGCATTGAACGAAAGATCCAACCACGCCTTACACCACCATAGAAGAAAAGCGCCCACCACCTGCTTTAATCCCTACCCATAGGCCCTAGATTGGCAAAGCTATTTAAGGTTTAGGGTTTGGGGTTTAGGGTTTAGGGTTTTGGGTTTGGGGTTTAGGGTTTAGGGTTTAGGGTTAGGGTTTAGGGTTTAGGGGTAAGGGTTTAGGGTTTAGGGTTTGCGGTTGG
>NW_006238905.1:47753-48187 GCF_000375325.1 Capsella rubella | reverse complement strand
AATTTGCCCGCCAAATTTTATTTTTGACCGAAATAGTGCAGGAAATTTGACACATAAATCGACATATAATTTGAAAAATAAGAGAAATAACAAATATTATAGGAAAAAAGATGGAGACTGTTGGAAAAGAGATCTGAAAAACGGGCAGTACACCGAAAACATAAACTACCTACTAAATCCAACGCTAGCAAGGATAGCTCGTTTGCGACTAAGACATGACACCAATTCTTAGGCTGGCGCTCGCGAACCCCACCGCAAACCGTCACTGAGATCAAACCCAACCTAGAACATTCGTCTTGGAAAAGGTAGATCACCGTAACTAACCATCAAGGGTCTGGTCACATATCAATCGTTAATATGTTCGCAAAGTGGTGAACCCACCGGTTTGGAGCTCAATTTCCGCAGCAAGACAGATCTATCGCTCACATGCCACT
>NW_006238905.1:46921-47653 GCF_000375325.1 Capsella rubella | reverse complement strand
CCGAAAACATAAACTACCTACTAAATCCAACGCTAGCAAGGACATCTCGTTTGCGACTAAGACTTGACACCAATTCTTAGGCTGGAGCTCGCGAACCCCACCGCAAACCGTCACAGAGATCAAACCCAACCTAGAACTTTCCTCTTGGAAAAGGTAGATCGCCGTAACTAGCCATCAAGGATCTGGTCACAGATAACCGTTAATTTGTTCGCATAGTGCTGAACCCACCGGTTTGAAGCTCAATTTCCGCAGCAAGACAGATCTATCGCTCACATGCCACTTAGCCAAGAGAAGTTTGATCCAGATCCGCCAAAGCTTTCAACCAGCAGATCCAAGCAACATCATCTCAGGTCGCCGTGAAAGAGAGAAATCGTCTGGCATTGAACGACAGATCCAACCACGCCTTACACCACCATAGAAGAAAAGCGCCCACCACCTGTTTTAATGCTTGCCCATAGGCCCTAGATTGGCAAAGCTATTTAAGGTTTAGGGTTTGGGGTTTAGGGTTTAGGGTTAGGGTTTACGGTTTAGGGTTTAAGGTTTAGGGTTTAGGGCTTGGGGTTTAGGGTTTGGGGTTTAGGGTTTAGGGTTTGCAGTTGGCGGTTTGGGGTAAGCCATGAACTCAAAAATAAGCCAATCAAAAAATTTCATATTTTAATTGGAATTTATAATTTCATATTTTCATACTAAACCCCTTCTTTCTATTCTTTCCACTAAATTTCCCGCCAAAAT
>NW_006238905.1:44980-45993 GCF_000375325.1 Capsella rubella | reverse complement strand
AATCAAAAAATTTCATATTTTAATTAGAATTTATAATTTCATATTTTCATATTAAACCCCTTCTTTCTATTCTTTCCAAGAAATTTCCCGCCAAAATTTTTTCCGTCAAAAATTTTCCCGCCAAAATTTTTTCCGTCAAAAATTTTCCCGCCGAATTTTTCCGACAAAAAGTTTCCCGCACAAAAGTTTTTGACAAAAATTTTCACGCCAAAATATTTTTCACAAAAAAAAATTCGACAGAAATTTTCCCGCCAAATTTTATTTTTGACCGAAATAGTACAGGAAATTTGAAACAAAAATCGACATATAATTTATAAAATAGGAGAAATCACAAATATTATAGGAAAAAAGAAGGAGACCGTTGGAAAAGAGGTCTGAAACGGGTAGTACACCGAAAACATAAACTACCTACTACATCCAACGCTAGCAAGAACATCTCGTTTGCGACTAAGACTTGACACCAATTCTTAGGCTGGAGCTCGCGAACCCCACCGCAAACCGTCACAGAAATCAAACCCAACCTAGAACTTTCCTCTTGGAAAAGGTAGATCACCGTAACTAGCCATCAAGGATCTGGTCACAGATAACCGTTAATCTGTTCGCAAAGTGCTGAACTCACCGGTTTGAAGCTCAATTTCCGCAGCAAGACAGATCTATCGCTCACATGCCACTTAGCCAAGAGAAGTTTGATCCAGATCCGCCAAAACCTTCAACCAGCAGATCGAAGCAACATCATCTCAGGTCGCCGTGAAAGAGAGAAATCGTCTGGCATTGAACGACATATCCAACCACGCCTTACACCACCATAGAAGAAAAGCGCCCACCACCTGTTTTAATCCCTGCCCATAGGCCCTAGATTGGCAAAGCTATTTAAGGTTTAGGGTTTGGGGTTTAGGGTTTAGGGTTAGGGTTTACGGTTTAGGGTTTAAGGTTTAGGGTTTAGGGCTTGGGGTTTAGGGTTTGGGGTTTAGGGTTTAGGGTTTGCAGTTGGCGGTTTGGGGTAAGCCATGATT
>NW_006238905.1:42774-44742 GCF_000375325.1 Capsella rubella | reverse complement strand
TAATCATGTTCACTAAAGTGAGACAGGAAATTTGAAACAAAAATCGACATATAATTTGTAAAATAGGAGAAATCACAAATATTATAGGAAAAAAGAAGGAGACCGTTGGAAAAGAGATCTGAAACGGGCAGTACACCGAAAACATAAACTACCTACTAAATCCAACGCTAGCAAGAACATCTCGTTTGCGACTAAGACTTGACACCAATTCTTAGGCTGGAGCTCGCGAACCCCACCGCAAACCATCACAAAGATCAAACCCAACCTAGAACTTTCCTCTTGGAAAAGGTAGATCACCGTAACTAGCCATCAAGGATCTGGTCACAGATAACCGTTAATCTGTTCGCAAAGTGCTGAACCCACCGGTTTGGAGCTTAATTTCCGCAGCAAGACAGATCTATCGCTCACATGCCACTTAGCGTAGAGACGTCTGATCCAGATCCGCCAAAGCCTTCAACCAGCATATCGAAGCAACATCATCTCAGGTCGCCGTGAAAGAGAGAAATCGTCTGGCATTGAACGACAGATCCAACCACGCCTTACACCACCATAGAAGAAAAGCGCCCACCACCTAATTTAATCCCTGCCCATAGGCCCTAGATTGGCAAAGCTATTTAAGGTTTAGGGTTTGGGGTTTAGGGTTTAGGGTTAGGGTTTACGGTTTAGGGTTTAAGGTTTAGGGTTTAGGGCTTGGGGTTTAGGGTTTGGGGTTTAGGGTTTAGGGTTTGCAGTTGGCGGTTTGGGGTAAGCCATGAACTTCAAAATAAGCCAATCAAAAAATTTCATATTTTAATTGGAATTTATAATTTCATATTTTCATATTAAACCCTTCTTCCTATTCTTTCCACGAAATTTCCCGCCAAAATTTTTTCCGTCAAAAGTTTTCCCGCCAAAATTTTCCGACAAAAAGTTTCCCGTCCAAAAGTTTTTGACTAAAATTTTCACGCAAAATTATTTTTCACAAAAAAAAATTCGACAGAAATTTTCCCGCCAAATTTTATTTTTGACCGAAATAGTATAGGAAATTTAACACAAAAATCGACATATAATTTAAAAAATAGGAGAAATCACAAATATTATAGGCAAAAAGAAGGAGACTGTTGGAAAAGAGATCCGAAACGGGCAGTACACCGAAAACATAAACTAACTACTAAATCCAACGCTAGCAAGGACATCTCGTTTGCGACTAAGACTAGACACCAATTCTTAGGCTGGAGCTCGCGAACCCCACCGCAAACCGTCACAGAGATCAAACCCAACCTAGAACTTTCCTCTTGGAAAAGGTAGATCACCGTAACTAGCCATCAAGGATCTGGTCACAGATAACCGTTAATTTGTTCGCATAGTGCTGAACCCACCGGTTTGAAGCTCAATTTCCGCAGCAAGACAGATCTATCGCTCACATGCCACTTAGCCAAGAGAAGTCTGATCCAGATCCACCAAAGCCTTCAACCAGCAGATCGAAGCAACATCATCTCAGGTCGCCGTGAAAGAGAGAAATCGTCTGGCATTGAACGACAGATCCAGCCACGCCTTACACCACCATAGAAGAAAAGCGCCCACCACCTGCTTTAATCCCTGTCCATAGGACCTAGATTGGCAAAGCTATTTAAGGTTTAGGGTTTGGGGTTTAGGGTTTAGGGTTTAGGGTTTGGGGTTTAGGGTTTAGGGTTTAGGGTTAGGGTTTAGGGTTTAGGGGTTAGGGTTTAGGGTTTAGGGTTTGCGGTTGGCGGTTTGGGGTAAGCCATGAACTTAAAAATAAGCCAATCAAAAAATTTCATATTTTCATTGGAATTTATAATTTCATATTTTCATATTAAACCCCTTCTTTCTATTCTTTCCACGAAATTTCCCGCCAAAATTTTTTCCGTCAAAAATTTTCCCGCCAAAATTTTCCGACAAAAAGTTTCCCGCCCAAAAGTTTTTGACAAAAATTTTCACGCCAAAATATTTTTCACCAAAATAATT
>NW_006238905.1:40218-41048 GCF_000375325.1 Capsella rubella | reverse complement strand
TTAGGGTTTGCGGTTGGCGGTTTGGGGTAAGCCATGAACTTAAAAATAAGCCAATCAAAAAATTTCAAATTTTAATTGGAATTTATAATTTCATATTTTCCATATGAAACCCCTTCTTTCTATTCTTTCCACGAAATTTCCCGCCAAAATTTTTCCGTCAAAAATTATCCCGCCAAAAAGTTTTTGACAAAATTTTCACGCCAAAATAATTTCTAAAGAAATTTGCCCGCCAAATTTTATTTTTGACCGAAATAGTACAGGAAATTTGACACATAAATCGACATATAATTTGAAAAATAGGAGAAATCACAAATATTATAGGAAAAAAGAAGGAGACTGTTGGAAAAGAGATCTGAAAACCGGCAGTACACCGAAAACATAAACTACCTACTAAATCCAACGCTAGCAAGGATAGCTCGTTTGCGACTAAGACATGACACCAATTCTTAGGCTGGTGCTCGCGAACCCCACCACAAACCGTCACAGAGATCAAACCCAACCTAGAACATTCCTCTTGGAAAAGGTAGATCACCGTAACTAACCATTAAGGGTCTGGTCACATATCAATCGTTAATATGTTCGCAAAGTGGTGAACCCACCGGTTTGGAGCTCAATTTCCGCAGCAAGACTGATCTATCGCTCACATGCCACTTAGCGTAGAGACGTCTGATCCAGATCCGCCAAAGCCTTCAACCAGCATATCGAAGCAACATCATCTCAGGTCGCCATGAAAGAGAGAAATTGTCTGGCATTGAACGACAGATCCAACCACGCCTTACACCACCATAGAAGAAAAGCGCCCACCACCTGTTTTAATCCCTGCCCATAGG
>NW_006238905.1:39014-40039 GCF_000375325.1 Capsella rubella | reverse complement strand
CAAAAAATTTCATATTTTAATTGGAATTTATAATTTCATATTTTCATACTAAACCCCTTCTTTCTATTCTTTCCACTAAATTTCCCGCCAAAATATTTTCCGTCAAATATTTTCCCGCCAAAATTTTTTCCGTCAAAAATTTTCCCGCCAAAATTTTCCGACAAAAAGTTTCCCGTCCAAAAGTTTTTGACAAAAATTTTCACGCAAAATTATTTTTCACAAAAAAATATTCGACAGAAATTTTCCCGCCAAATTTTATTTTTGACCGAAATAGTACAGGAAATTTAACACAAAAATCGACATATAATTTAAAAAATAGGAGAAATCACAAATATTATAGGAAAAAAGAAGGAGACTGTTGGAAAAGAGATCCGAAACGGGCAGTACACCGAAAACATAAACTACCTACTAAATCCAACGCTAGCAAGGACATCTCGTTTGCGACTAAGACTTGACACCAATTCTTAGGCTGGAGCTCGCGAACCCCACCGCAAACCGTCACAGAGATCAAACCCAACCTAGAACTTTCCTCTTGGAAAAGGTAGATCACCGTAACTAGCCATCAAGGATCTGGTCACAGATAACCGTTAATTTGTTCGCATAGTGCTGAACCCACCGGTTTGAAGCTCAATTTCCGCAGCAAGACAGATCTATCGCTCATATGCCACTTAGCCAAGAGAAGTTTGATCCAGATCCGCCAAAGCTTTCAACCAGCAGATCCAAGCAACATCATCTCAGGTCGCCGTGAAAGAGAGAAATCGTCTGGCATTGAACGACAGATCCAACCACGCCTTACACCACCATAGAAGAAAAGCGCCAACCACCTGATTTAATCCTTGCCCATAGGCCCTAGATTGGCAAGGCTATATAAGGTTTAGAGTTTGGGGTTTAGGGTTTAGGGTTTAGGGTTTTGGGTTTAGGGTTTACGGTTTAGGGTTTAAGGTTTAGGGTTTAGGGCTTGGGGTTTAGGGTTTGGGGTTTAGGGTTTAGGGTTTGCAGTTGGCGGTTTGGGGTAAGCCATGAAC
>NW_006238905.1:37746-38914 GCF_000375325.1 Capsella rubella | reverse complement strand
TTTGCGACTAAGACATGACACCAATTCTTAAGCTGGAGCTCGCGAACCCCACCGCAAACCGTCACAGAGATCAAACCCAACCTAGAACATTCCTCTTGGAAAAGGTAGATCACCGTAACTAGCCATCAAGGGTGTGGTCACAGATGAACCGTTAATATGTTCGCAAAGTGGTGAACTCACCGGTTTGGAGCACAATTTCCGCAGCAAGACAAATCTATCGCTCACATGCCACTTAGCCAAGAGAAGTCTGATCCAGATCCGCCAAAGCCTTGAACCAGCAGATTGAAGCAACATCATCTCAGGTCACCGTGAAAGAGAGAAATCGTCTCGCATTGAACGAAAGATCCAACCACGCCTTACACCACCATAGAAGAAAAGCGCCCACCACCTGCTTTAATCCCTTCCCATAAGCCCTAGATTGGCAAAGCTATTTAAGGTTTAGGGTTTGGGCTTAGGGTCTAGGGTTTGATGTTTAGAGTTTAGGGTGTGGGGTTTGGGGTTTATGGTTAGGGTTTTGGGTTTAGGGTTTAGGGTTTAGGTTTAGGGTTAGGGTTTAGGGTTTAGGGTATGGAGTTTAGAGTTTAGGGTTTGGGGTTGGGGTTTAGGGTTAGGGTTTAGGGTTTAGGGTTTAGGGCTTTAGGTATAGGGTTTGGGGTTTAGGGTTTAGGGCTTTAGGTATAGGGTTTGGGGTTTAGGGTTTAGGGTTTGCAGTTGGCAGTTTGGGGTAAGCCATGAACTTAAAAATAAGCCATTCAAACGCTAGCAAGGATAGCTCGTTTGCGACTAAGACTAGACACCAATTCTTAGGCTGGACCTCGCGAACCCCACCGCAAACCGTCACAGAGATCAAACCCAACCTAGAACATTCCTCTTGGAAAAGGTAGATCACCGTAACTAGCCATCAAGGGTGTGGTCACAGATCAACCGTTAATATGTTCGCAAAGTGCTGAACCCACCGGTTTGGAGCTTAATTTCCGCAGCAAGACAGATCTATCGCTCACATGCCACTTAGCGTAGAGACGTCTGATCCAGATCCGCCAAAGCCTTCAACCAGCATATCGAAGCAACATCATCTCAGGTCGCCGTGAAAGAGAGAAATCGTCTGGCATTGAACGACAGATCCAACCACGCCTTACACCACCATAGAAGAAAAGCGCCCACCACCTAA
>NW_006238905.1:36908-37646 GCF_000375325.1 Capsella rubella | reverse complement strand
GAACGACATATCCAACCACGCCTTACACCACCATAGAAGAAAAGCGCCCACCACCTGTTTTAATCCCTGCCCATAGGCCCTAGATTGGCAAAGCTATTTAAGGTTTAGGGTTTGGGGTTTAGGGTTTAGGGTTAGGGTTTACGGTTTAGGGTTTAAGGTTTAGGGTTTAGGGCTTGGGGTTTAGGGTTTGGGGTTTAGGGTTTAGGGTTTGCAGTTGGCGGTTTGGGGTAAGCCATGAACTTCAAAATAAGCCAATCAAAAAATTTCATATTTTAATTGGAATTTATAATTTCATATTTTAATATTAAACCCCTTCTTTCTATTCTTTCCACGAAATTTTCCGCCAAAATTTTTCCGTCAAAACTTTTACCGTCCCAAAAATTTTTGCCTTTGGCAGTCCCAGTTCGCGCCCTAAAAAGTTTTTTGAACAAAAAATATTTTCACGCAACAATATTTTGTCACAAAAAAAAAATCGACAGAAATTTTCCCGCCAAATTTTATTTTTGACCGAAATAGTACAGGAAATTTGAAACAAAAATCGACATATAATTTGTAAAATAGGAGAAATCACAAATATTATAGGAAAAAAGAAGGAGACCGTTGGAAAAGAGATCTGAAACGGGCAGTACACCGAAAACATAAACTACCTACTAAATCCAACGCTAGCAAGAACATCTCGTTTGCGACTAAGACTTGACACCAATTCTTAGGCTGGAGCTCGCGAACCCCACCGCAAAC
>NW_006238905.1:36355-36700 GCF_000375325.1 Capsella rubella | reverse complement strand
CTTCAACCAGCAGATCGAAGCAACATCATCTCAGGTCGCCGTGAAAGAGAGAAATCGTCTGGCATTGAACGACATATCCAACCACGCCTTAAACCACCATAGAAGAAAAGCGCCCACCACCTGTTTTAATCCCTGCCCATAGGCCCTAGATTGGCAAAGCTATTTAAGGTTTAGGGTTTAGGGCTTGGGGTTTAGGGTTTGGGGTTTAGGGTTTAGGGTTTGCAGTTAGCGGTTTGGGGTAAGCCATGAACTTCAAAATAAGCCAATCAAAAAATTTCATATTTTAATTGGAATTTATAATTTCATATTTTCATATTAAACCCCTTCTTTCTATTCTTTCCACGA
>NW_006238905.1:34955-35493 GCF_000375325.1 Capsella rubella | reverse complement strand
GGGTTTAGGGTTTGCAGTTGGCGGTTTGGGGTAAGCCATGAACTTAAAAATAAGCAAATCAAAAAATTTCATATTTTAATTGGAATTTATAATTTCATATTTTCATATTAAACCCCTTCTTTCTATTCTTTCCACGAAATTTCTCGCCAACATTTTTTCCGTCAAAATTTTTCCCGCCAAAATTTTCCGACAAAAAGTTTTCCGCCCAAAAGTTTTTGACAAAAATTTTCACGCAAAAATATTTTTCACCAAAAAAATTTCGACAGAAATTTTCCCGCCAAATTTTATTTTTGACCGAAATAGTACAGAAAATTTGACACATAAATCCACATATAATTTAAAAAATAGGAGAAATTACAAATATAATAGGAAAGAGAAGGAGACTGTTGGAAAAGAGATCTGAAAACGGGCAGTACACCGAAAACATAAACTACCTACTAAATCCAACGCTAGCAAGGACAGATCGTTTGCGACTAAGACTTGACACCAATTCTTAGGCTGGGGCTCGCGAACCCCACCGCAAACCGTCATAGAGATC
>NW_006238905.1:33860-34835 GCF_000375325.1 Capsella rubella | reverse complement strand
CAATATCCGCAGCAAGACAGATCTATCGCTCACATAACACTTAGCCAAGAGAAGTCTGATCCAGATCTGCCAAAGCCTTCAACCAGCAGATCGAAGCAACATCATCTCAAATCGCCGTGAAAGAGAGAAATCGCCTGGCATTGAACGACAGACACAACCACGCCTTACACCACCATAAAAGAAAAGTGCCCACCACCTGCTTTAATCCTGGCCCATAGGCCCTAGATTGGCAAAGTTATTTCAGGTTTAGGGTTTGGGGTTTAGGGTTTAAGGTTTAGGGTTAGGGTTTAGGGTTTAGGATTTAGGGTTTAGGGCTTGGGGTTTAGGGTTTGGGGTTTAGGGTTTGCAGTTGGCGGTTTGGGGTAAGCCATGAACTTAAAAATAAGCCAATCAAAAAATTTCATATTTTAATTGGAATTTATAATTTTCATATTTTCATATTAAACCCCTTCTTCCTATTCTTTCCACGAAATTTCCCGCCAAAATTTTCCGACAAAAAGTTTCACGCCCAAAAGTTTTTGACAAAGATTTTCACGCCAAAATATTTCTCACCAAAACAATTTCGACAGAAATTTTCCCGCCAAATTTTATTTTTGACCGAAATAGTACAGGAAATTTGACACATAAATCGACATATAATTTAAAAAATTGGAGAAATCACAAATATTATAGGAAAAATGAAGGAGACTGTTGGAAAAGAGATCTGAAAACGGGCAGTACACCGAAAACATAAACTACCTACTAAATCATACGCTAGAAAGGACAGCTCGTTTGCGACTAAGAATTGACACCAATTCTTAGGCTGGAGCTCGCAAACCCCACAGCAAACCGTCATAGAGATCAAACCCAACCTAGAACTTTCCTCTTGGAAAAGGTAGATCACCGTAACTAGCCACCAAGGATCTGGTCACAGATCAACCGTTAATCTGTTCGCAAAGTGCTGAACCCACCGGTTTGAAGCTCAATTTCCGCAGC
>NW_006238905.1:31595-32247 GCF_000375325.1 Capsella rubella | reverse complement strand
CAAAAATTCGACATATAATTTAAAAAATAGGAGAAATCACAAATATTATAGGCAAAAAGAAGGAGACTGTTGGAAAAGAGATCCGAAACGGGCAGTACACCGAAAACATAAACTACCTACTAAATCCAACGCTAGCAAGGACATCTCGTTTGCGACTAAGACTTGACACCAATTCTTAGGCTGGAGCTCGCGAACCCCACCGCAAACCGTCACAGAGATCAAACCCAACCTAGAACTTTCCTCTTGGAAAAGGTAGATCGCCGTAACTAGCCATCAAGGATCTGGTCACAGATAACCGTTAATCTGTTCGCAAAGTGCTGAACCCACCGGTTTGGAGCTTAATTTCCGCAGCAAGACAGATCTATCGCTCACATGCCACTTAGCGTAGAGACGTCTGATCCAGATCCACCAAAGCCTTCAACCAGCAGATCGAAGCAACATCATCTCAGGTCGCCGTGAAAGAGAGAAATCGTCTGGCATTGAACGACAGATCCAGCCACGCCTTACACCACCATAGAAGAAAAGCGCCCACCACCTGCTTTAATCCCTGTCCATAGGACCTAGATTGGCAAAGCTATTTAAGGTTTAGGGTTTGGGGTTTAGGGTTTAGGGTTTAGGGTTTGGGGTTTAGGGTTTAGGGTTTAGGGTTAGG
>NW_006238905.1:30948-31411 GCF_000375325.1 Capsella rubella | reverse complement strand
CCTTCCACGAAATTTCCCGCCAAAATTTTTTCCGTCAAATATTTTCCCGCCAAAATTTTCCGACAAAAAGTTTTCCGTCCAAAAGTTTTTGACAAAAATTTTCACGCAAAAATATTTTTCACAAAAAAAAATTCGACAGAAATTTTCCCGCCAAATTTTATTTTTGACCGACATAGTACAGGAAATTTAACACAAAAATCGACATATAATTTAAAAAATAGGAGAAATCACAAATATTATAGGAAAAAAGAAGGAGACTGTTGGAAAAGAGATCCGAAACGGGCAGTACACCGAAAACATAAACTACCTACTAAATCCAACGCTAGCAAGGACATCTCGTTTGCGACTAAGACTTGACAACAATTCTTAGGCTGGAGCTCGCGAACCCCACCGCAAACCGTCACAGAGATCAAACACAACCTAGAACATTCCTCTTGGAAAAGGTAGATCACCGTAACTAACC
>NW_006238905.1:30202-30602 GCF_000375325.1 Capsella rubella | reverse complement strand
GTTTACGGTTTAGGGTTTAAGGTTTAGGGTTTAGGGTTTGGTGTTTAGGGTTTAGGGTTTGCAGTTGGCGGTTTGGGGTAAGCCATGAACTTCAAAATAAGCCAATCAAAAATTTCATATTTTAATTGGAATTTATAATTTCATATTTTCATATTAAACCCCTTCTTCCTATTCTTTCCACGAAATTTCCCGCCAAAATCTTTTCCGTCAAAAGTTTTCCCGCCAAAATTTTCCGACAAAAAGTTTCCCGCACAAAAGTTTTTGACAAAAATTTTCACGCCAAAATATTTTTCCACAAAAAATTTGCGACATAAATTTTCCCGCCAAATTTTATTTTTGACCGAGATAGTACAGGAAATTTGTCACAAAAATCGACATATAATTTAAAAAATAGGAGAAA
>NW_006238905.1:29709-30102 GCF_000375325.1 Capsella rubella | reverse complement strand
CCTCTTGGAAAAGGTAGATCACCGTAACTAGCCATCAAGGATCTGGTCACATATCAACCGTTAATCTGTTCGCAAAGTGCTGAACCCACCGGTTTGAAGATCAATTTCCGTAGCAAGACAGATCTATCGCTCACATGCCACTTAGCCAAGAGAAGTCTGATCCAAATCTGCAAAAGCCTTCAACCAGCAGATCGAAGCAACATCATCTCAGGTTGCCGTGAAAGAGAGAAATTGTCTGGCATTGAACGACAGATCCAACCACGTCTTACACCACCATAGAAGAAAAGCGCCCACCACCAGCTTTAATCCCTGCCCATAGGCCCTAGATTGGCAAAGCTATTTAAGGTTTAGGGTTTGGGGTTTAGGGTTTAGGGTTTGGGGTTTAGGGTTTAG
>NW_006238905.1:28558-28911 GCF_000375325.1 Capsella rubella | reverse complement strand
CATCTCAGGTTGCCGTGAAAGAGAGAAATTGTCTGGCATTGAACGACAGATCCAACCACGTCTTACACCACCATAGAAGAAAAGCGCCCACCACCAGCTTTAATCCCTGCCCATAGGCCCTAGATTGGCAAAGCTATTTAAGGTTTAGGGTTTGGGGTTTAGGGTTTAGGGTTTAGGGTTTGGGGTTTAGGGTTTAGGGTTTAGGGTTAGGGTTTAGGGTTTAGGGTTTAGGGGTTAGGGTTTAGGGTTTAGGGTTTGCGGTTGGCGTTTTGGGGTAAGCCATGAACTTAAAAATAAGCTAATCAAACAATTTCAAATTTTAATTGGAATTTATAATTTCATATTTTCATATG
>NW_006238905.1:26601-27014 GCF_000375325.1 Capsella rubella | reverse complement strand
AGCGTAGAGACGTCTGATCCAGATCCGCCAAAGCCTTCAACCAGCATATCGAAGCAACATCATCTCAGGTCGCCGTGAAAGAGAGAAATCGTCTGGCATTGAACGACAAATCCAACCACGCCTTACACAACCATAGAAGAAAAGCGCCCACCACCTAATTTAATCCCTGCCCATAGGCCCTAGATTGGCAAAGCTATTTAAGGTTTAGGGTTTGGGGTTTAGGGTTTAGGGTTAGGGTTTACGGTTTAGGGTTTAAGGTTTAGGGTTTAGGGCTTGGGGTTTAGGGTTTGGGGTTTAGGGTTTAGGGTTTGCAGTTGGCGGTTTGGGGTAAGCCATGAACTTCAAAATAAGCCAATCAAAAAATTTCATATTTTAATTAGAATTTATAATTTCATATTTTCATATTAAACCCT
>NW_006238905.1:25887-26200 GCF_000375325.1 Capsella rubella | reverse complement strand
GCAAACCGTCACAGAGATCAAACCCAACCTAGAACATTCCTCTTGGAAAAGGTAGATCACCGTAACTAACCATCAAGGGTCTGGTCACATATCAATCGTTAATATGTTCACAAAGTGGTGAACCCACCGGTTTGGAGCTCAATTTCCGCAGCAAGACAGATCTATCGCTCACATGCCACTTAGCGTAGAGACGTCTGATCCAGATCCGCCAAAGCCTTCAACCAGCATATCGAAGCAACATCATCTCAGGTCGCCGTGAAAGAGAGAAATCGTCTGGCATTGAACGACAGATCCCACCACGCCTTACACCACC
>NW_006238905.1:25289-25787 GCF_000375325.1 Capsella rubella | reverse complement strand
TTTAAGGTTTAGGGTTTGGGGTTTAGGGTTTAGGGTTAAGGTTTACGGTTTAGGGTTTAAGGTTTAGGGTTTAGGGCTTGGGGTTTATGGTTTGGGGTTTAGGGTTTAGGGTTTGCAGTTGGCGCTTTGGGGTAAGCCATGAACTTCAAAATAAGCCAATCAAAAAATTTCATATTTTAATTGGAATTTATAATTTCATATTTTCATATTAAACCCCTTCTTCCTATTCTTTCCACGAAATTTCCCGCCAAAATCTTTTCCGTCAAAAGTTTTCCCGCCAAAATTTTCCGACAAAAAGTTTCCCGCACAAAAGTTTTTGACAAAAATTTTCACGCCAAAATATTTTTCACCAAAAAAATTTCGACATAAATTTTCCCGCCAAATTTTATTTTTGACCGAAATAGTACAGGAAATTTGTCACAAAAATCGACATATAATTTAAAAAATAGGAGAAATCACAAATATTATAGGAAAAAGAAGGAGACTGTTGGAAAAGAG
>NW_006238905.1:23821-24449 GCF_000375325.1 Capsella rubella | reverse complement strand
TTTTCACCAAAAAAAATTTCGACAGAAATTTTCCCGCCAAATTTTATTTTTGACCGAAATAGTACAGGAAATTTAACACAAAAATCGACATATAATTTAAAAAATAGGAGAAATCACAAATATTATAGGAAAAAAGGAGACTGTTGGAAAAGAGATCTGAAACGTGCAGTACACCGTAAACATAAACTACCTACTAAATCCAACGCTAGCAAGGACATCTCGTTTGCGACTAAGACTTGACACCAATTCTTAGGCTGGAGCTCGCGAACCCCACCGCAAACCGTCACAGAGATCAAACCCAACCTACAACTTTCCTCTTGGAAAAGGTAGATCACCGTAACTAGCCATCAAGGATCTGGTCACAGATCAACTGTTAATCTGTTCGCAAAGTGATGAAACCACCGGTTTAAAGCTCAATTTCCGCAGCAAGACAGATCTATCGCTCACATGCCACTTAGCCAAGAGAAGTTTGATCCAGATCCGCCAAAGCCTTCAACCAGCAGATCGAAGCAACATCATCTCAGGTCGCCGTGAAAGAGAGAAATCGTCTGGCATTGAACGACAGATCCAACCACGCCTTACACCACCATAGAAGAAAAGCGCCCACCACCTGCTTTAATCCCTGTCC
>NW_006238905.1:22756-23721 GCF_000375325.1 Capsella rubella | reverse complement strand
TTTAGGGTTTAGGGTTTGGGGTTTAGGGTTTAGGGTTTAGGGTTAGGGTTTAGGGTTTAGGGGTTAGGGTTTAGGGTTTAGGGTTTGCGGTTGGCGGTTTGGGGTAAGCCATGAACTTAAAAATAAGCCAATCAAAAAATTTCATATTTTAATTGGAATTTATAATTTCATATTTTCATATTAAACCCCTTCTTTCTATTCTTTCCACGAAATTTCCCGCCAAAATTTTTTCCGTCAAATATTTTCCCGCCAAAATTTTTTCCGTCAAAAATTTTCCCGCCAAAATTTTTTCCGTCAAAAATTTTCCCGCCAAAATTTTCCGACAAAAAGTTTCCCGTCCAAAAGTTTTTGACAAAAATTTTCACGCAAAATTATTTTTCACAAAAAAAAATTCGACAGAAATTTTTCCGACAAATTTTATTTTTGACCGAAATAGTACAGGAAATTTAACACAAAAATCGACATATAATTTAAAAAATAGGAGAAATCACAAATATTATAGGAAAAAAGAAGGAGACTGTTGGAAAAGAGATCTGAAACGGGCAGTACACCGTAAACATAAACTACCTACTAAATCCAACGCTAGCAAGGACATCTCGTTTGCGACTAAGACTTGACACCAATTCTTAGGCTGGAGCTCGCGAACCCCACCGCAAACCGTCACAGAGATCAAACCCAACCTAGAACTTTCCTCTTGGAAAAGGTAGATCACCGTAACTAGCCATCAAGGATCTGGTCATAGATAACCGTTAATTTGTTCGCAAAGTGCTGAACCCACCGGTTTGAAGCTCAATTTCCGCAGCAAGACAGATCTATCGTTCATATGCCACTTAGCCAAGAGAAGTTTGATCCAGATCCGCCAAAGCTTTCAACCAGCAGATCGAAGCAACATCATCTCAGGTCGCCGTGAAAAAGAGAAATCGTTTGGCATTGAACGACAGATCCAACCACGCCTTACACCACCA
>NW_006238905.1:22317-22517 GCF_000375325.1 Capsella rubella | reverse complement strand
TCATATTTTAATTGGAATTTATAATTTCATATTTTCATATTAAACCCCTTCTTTCTATTCTTTCTAAGAAATTTCCCGCCAAAATTTTTTCCGTCAAAAATTTTCCCGCCAAATTTTTCCGACAAAAGGTTTCCCGCACAAAAGTTTTTGACAAAAATTTTCACGCCAAAATATTTTTCACAAAAAAAAATTCGACAGAA
>NW_006238905.1:21891-22106 GCF_000375325.1 Capsella rubella | reverse complement strand
TTGACACCAATTCTTAGGCTGGAGCTCGCGAACCCCACCGCAAAACCGTCACAGAGATCAAACCCAACCTAGAACTTTCCTCTTGGAAAAGGTAGATCACCGTAACTAGCCATCAAGGATCTGGTCACAGACCAACCGTTAATCTGTTCGCAAAGTGCTGAAACCACCGGTTTGAAGCTCAATTTCCGCAGCAAGACAGATCTATCGCTCACATG
>NW_006238905.1:19797-20044 GCF_000375325.1 Capsella rubella | reverse complement strand
CCACCGCAAACCGTCACAGAGATCAAACCCAACCTAGAACATTCCTCTTGGAAAAGGTAGATCACCGTAACTAACCATCAAGGGTCTGGTCAGATATCAATCGTTAATATGTTCGCAAAGTGGTGAACCCACCGGTTTGGAGCTCAATTTCCGCAGCAAGACAGATCTATCGCTCACATGCCACTTAGCGTAGAGACGTCTGATCCAGATCCGCCAAAGCCTTCAACCAGCATATCGAAGCAACATC
>NW_006238905.1:19123-19459 GCF_000375325.1 Capsella rubella | reverse complement strand
TCATATTAAACCCCTTCTTCCTATTCTTTCCACGAAATTTCCCGCCAAAATCTTTTCCGTCAAAAGTTTTCCCGCCAAAATTTTCCGACAAAGAGTTTCCCGCACAAAAGTTTTTGACAAAAATTTTCACGCCAAAATATTTTTCACCAAAAAAATTTCGACATAAATTTTCCCGCCAAATTTTATTTTTGACCGAAATAGTACAGGAAATTTGTCACAAAAATCGACATATAATTTAAAAAATAGGAGAAATCACAAATATTATAGGAAAAAAGAAGGAGACCGTTGGAAAAGAGATCTGAAACGGGCAGTACACCGAAAACATAAACTACCTAC
>NW_006238905.1:17536-18338 GCF_000375325.1 Capsella rubella | reverse complement strand
TTTCACGCCAAAATATTTTTCACCAAAAAAATTTCGACATAAATTTTCCTGCCAAATTTTATTTTTGACCGAAATAGTACAGGAAATTTGTCACAAAAATCGACATATAATTTAAAAAATAGGAGAAATCACAAATATTATAGGAAAAAAGAAGGAGACTGTTGGAAAAGAGATCTGAAACGGGCAGTACACCGAAAACATAAACTACCTACTAAATCCAACGCTAGCAAGGACATCTCGTTTGCGACTAAGACTTGACACCAATTCTTAGGCTGGAGCTCGCGAACCCCACCGCAAACCGTCACAGAGATCAAACCCAACCTAGAACTTTCCTCTTGGAAAAGGTAGATCACCGTAACTAGCCATCAAGGATCTGGTCACAGATCAACCGTTAATCTGTTCGCAAAGTGCTGAAACCACCGGTTTGAAGCTCAATTTCCGCAGCAAGACAGATCTATCGCTCACATGCCACTTAGCCAAGAGAAGTTTGATCCAGATCCGCCAAAGCCTTCAACCAGCAGATCGAAGCAACATCATCTCAGGTCGCCGTGAAAGAGAGAAATCGTTTGGCATTGAACGACAGATCCAACCACGCCTTACACCACCATAGAAGAAAAGCGCCCACCACCTGCTTTAATCCTTGTCCATAGGACCTAGAGGGATGAGAGCTATTTAAGGTTTAGGGTTTGGGTTTTAGGGTTTAGGGTTTAGGGATTGGGGTTTAGGGTTTAGGGTTTAGGGTTAGGGATTAAGGTTTAGGGGTTAGGGTTTAGGGTTTAGGGTTTGCGGTTGGCGGTTTGGG
>NW_006238905.1:15179-16003 GCF_000375325.1 Capsella rubella | reverse complement strand
TCACAGAGATCAAACCCAACCTAGAACTTTCCTCTTGGAAAAGGTAGATCACCGTAACTAGCCATCAAGGATCTGGTCACAGATAACCGTTAATCTGTTCGCAAAGTGCTGAACCCACCGGTTTGAAGCTCAATTTCCACAGCAAGACAGATCTATCGCTCACATGCCACTTAGCCAAGAGAAGTTTGATCCAGATCCGCCAAAGCTTTCAACCAGCAGATCGAAGCAACATCATCTCAGGTCGCCGTGAAAGAGAGAAATCGTTTGGCATTGAACGACAGATCCAAGCACGCCTTACACCACCATAGAAGAAAAGCGCCAACCACCTGTTTTAATCCCTGCCCATAGGCCCTAGATTGGCAAAGCTATATAAGGTTTAGGGTTTGGGGTTTAGGGTTTAGGGTTTAGGGTTTGGGGTTTAGGGTTTAGGGTTTAGGGTTAGGGTTTAGGGTTAAGGGTTTGCGTTCGGCGGTTTGGGGTAAGCCATGAACTTAAAAATAAGCCAATCAAAAAATTTCATATTTTAATTGGAATTTATAATTTCATATTTTCATATTAAACCCCTTCTTTCTATTCTTTCCAAGAAATTTCCCGCCAAAATTTTTTCCGTCAAAAATTTTCCCGCCAAAATTTTTTCCGTCAAAAATTTTCCCGCCGAATTTTTCCGACAAAAAGTTTCCCGCACAAAAGTTTTTGACAAAAATTTTCACGCCAAAATATTTTTCACAAAAAAAAATTCGACAGAAATTTTCCCGCCAAATTTTATTTTTGACCGAAATAGTACAGGAAATTTGAAACAAAAATCGACATATAATTTATAAAAT
>NW_006238905.1:12677-12970 GCF_000375325.1 Capsella rubella | reverse complement strand
ACAGATAACCGTTAATCTGTTCGCAAAGTGCTGAACTCACCGGTTTGAATCTCAATTTCCGCAGCAAGACAGATCTATCGCTCACATGCCACTTAGCCAAGAGAAGTTTGATCCAGATCCGCCAAAGCCTCCAACCAGCAGATCGAAGCAACATCATCTCAGGTCGCCGTGAAAGAGAGAAATCGTCTGGCATTGAACGACAGATCCAACCACGCCTTACACCACCATAGAAGAAAAGCGCCCACCACCTGCTTTAATCCCTGCCCATAGGCCCTAGATTGGCAAAGCTATTT
>NW_006238905.1:11634-12119 GCF_000375325.1 Capsella rubella | reverse complement strand
ACATAAACTACCTACTAAATCCAACGCTAGCAAGAACATCTCGTTTGCGACTAAGACTTGACACCAATTCTTATGCTGGAGCTCGCGAAACCCACCGCAAACCATCACAGAGATCAAACCCAACCTAGAACTTTCCTCTTGGAAAAGGTAGATCACCGTAACTAGCCATCAAGGATCTGGTCACAGATAACCGTTAATCTGTTCGCAAAGTGCTGAACTCACCGGTTTGAAGCTCAATTTCCGCAGCAAGACAGATCTATCGCTCACATGCCACTTAGCCAAGAGAAGTTTGATCCAGATCCGCCAAAGCCTTCAACTAGCAGATCGAAGCAACATCATCTCAGGTCGCCGTGAAAGAGAGAAATCGTCTGGCATTGAACGACAGATCCAACCACGCCTTACACCACCATAGAAGAAAAGCGCCAACCACCTGCTTTAATCCCCTGCCCATAGGCCCTAGATTGGCAAAGCTATTTAAGGTTTAG
>NW_006238905.1:10274-10564 GCF_000375325.1 Capsella rubella | reverse complement strand
GTTTAGGGTTAGGGTTTACGGTTTAGGGTTTAAGGTTTAGGGTTTAGGGCTTGGGGTTTAGGGTTTGGGGTTTAGGGTTTAGGGTTTGCAGTTGGCGGTTTGGGGTAAGCCATGAACTTCAAAATAAGCCAATCAAAAAATTTCATATTTTAATTGGAATTTATAATTTCATATTTTCATATTAAACCCCTTCTTCCTATTCTTTCCACGAAATTTCCTGCCAAAATCTTTTCCGTCAAAAGTTTTCCCGCCAAAATTTTCCGACAAAAAGTTTCCCGCACAAAAGTTTT
>NW_006238905.1:9215-10174 GCF_000375325.1 Capsella rubella | reverse complement strand
AAAAAATTTCGACAGAAATTTTCCTGCCAAATTTTATTTTTTACCGAAATAGTACAGGAAATTTGACACAAAAATCGACATATAATTTAAAAACTAGGAGAAATCACAAATATTATAGGAAAAAAGAAGGAGACTGTTGGAAAAGAGATCCGAAACGGGCAGTACAGCGAAAACATAAACTACCTACTAAATCAAACGCTACCAAGGACATCTCGTTTGCGACTAAGACTTGACACCAATTCTTAGGCTGGAGCTCGCGAACCCCACCGCAAACTGTCACAGAAATCAAACCCAACCTAGAACTTTCCTCTTGGAAAAGGTAGATCACCGTAACTAGCCATCAAGGATCTGGTCACAGATCAACCGTTAATTTGTTCGCAAAGTGCTGAACCCACCGGTTTGAAGCTCAATTTCCGCAGCAAGACAGATCTATCGCTCATATGCCACTTAGCCAAGAGAAGTTTGATCCAGATCCGCCAAAGCTTTCAACCAGCAGATCGAAGCAACATCATCTCAGGTCGCCGTGAAAGAGAGAAATCGTTTGGCATTGAACGACTGATCCAACCACGCCTTACACCACCATAGAAGAAAAGCGCCAACCACCTGCTTTAATCCCTGCCCATAGGCCCTAGATTGGCAAAGCTATATAAGGTTTAGGGTTTGGGGTTTAGGGTTTAGGGTTTAGGGTTTGGGGTTTAGGGTTTAGGGTTTAGGGTTAGGGTTTAGGGTTAAGGGTTTGCGTTCGGCGGTTTGGGGTAAGCCATGAACTTAAAAATAAGCCAATCAAAAATTTCATATTTTAATTGGAATTTATAATTTCATATTTTCATATTAAACCCCTTCTTTCTATTCTTTCCAAGAAATTTCCCGCCAAAATTTTTTCCGTCAAAAATTTTCCCGCCAAAATTTTTTCCGTCAAAAATTTTCCCGCCAAATTTTTCCGACAAAAAGTTTCCCGC
>NW_006238905.1:7538-9115 GCF_000375325.1 Capsella rubella | reverse complement strand
TTCACAAAAAAAAATTCGACAGAAAATTTCCCGCCAAATTTTATTTTGACCGAAATAGTACAGGAAAGTTGACACAAAAATCGACATATAATTTATAAAATAGAAGAAATCACAAATATTATAGGAAAAAAGAAGGAGACCGTTGGAAAAGAGGTCTGAAACGGGTAGTACACCGAAAACATAAACTACCTACTACATCCAACGCTAGCAAGAACATCTCGTTTGCGACTAAGACTTGACACCAATTCTTAGGCTGGAGCTCGCGAACCCCACCGCAAACCGTCACAGAAATCAAACCCAACCTAGAACTTTCCTCTTGGAAAAGGTAGATCACCGTAACTAGCCATCAAGGATCTGGTCACAGATAACCGTTAATCTGTTCGCAAAGTGCTGAACTCACCGGTTTGAAGCTCAATTTCCGCAGCAAGACAGATCTATCGCTCAAATGCCACTTAGCCAAGAGAAGTTTGATCCAGATCCGCCAAAGCCTTCAACCAGCAGATCGAAGCAACATCATCTTAGGTCGCCGTGAAAGAGAGAAATCGTCTGGCATTGAACGACATATCCAACCACGCCTTACACCACCATAGAAGAAAAGCGCCCACCACCTGTTTTAATCCCTGCCCATAGGCCCTATATTGGCAAAGCTATATAAGGTTTAGGGTTTGGGGTTTGGGGTTTAGGGTTTGGGGTTTAGGGTTTAGGGTTTAGGGTTTAGGGTTAGGGTTTAGGGTTTAAGGTTTAGGGTTTAGGGATTAGGGTTTGCGTTCGGCGGTTTGGGTTAAGCCACGAACTTAAAAATAAGCCAATCAAAAAATTTCATATTTTAATTGGAATTTATAATTTCATATTTTAATATTAAACCCCTTCTTTCTATTCTTTCCACGAAATTTTCCGCCAAAATTTTTTCCGTCAAAAATTTTCCCGCCAAATTTTTCTGACAAAAATTTTCGCGCCCAAAAGTTTTTGACAAAAATTTTCACGCAACAATATTTTTCACAAAAAAAAATCGACAGAAATTTTCCCGCCAAATTTTATTTTTGACCGAAATAGTACAGGAAATTTGAAACAAAAATCGACATATAATTTATAAAATAGGAGAAATCACAAATATTATAGGAAAAAAGAAGGAGACCGTTGGAAAAGAGATCTGAAACGGGCAGTACACCGAAAACATAAACTACCTACTAAATCCAACGCTAGCAAGAACATCTCGTTTGCGACTAAGACTTGACACAATTCTTATGCTGGAGCTCGCGAAACCCACCGCAAACCATCACAGAGATCAAACCCAACCTAGAACTTTCCTCTTGGAAAAGGTAGATCACCGTAACTAGCCATCAAGGATCTGGTCACAGATAACCGTTAATCTGTTCGCAAAGTGCTGAACTCACCGGTTTGAAGCTCAATTTCCGCAGCAAGACAGATCTATCGCTCACATGCCACTTAGCCAAGAGAAGTTTGATCCAGATCCGCCAAAGCCTTCAACCAGCAGATCGAAGCAACATCGTCTCAGGTCGCCGTGAAAGAGAGAAATCGTCTGGCATTGAACGACAGATCCAACCACGCCTTACACC
>NW_006238905.1:5707-6432 GCF_000375325.1 Capsella rubella | reverse complement strand
GGCAAAGCTATTTAAGGTTTAGGGTTTGGGGTTTTGGGTTTAGGGTTTAGGGTTTGGGGTTTAGGGTTTAGGGTTGAGGGTTAGGGTTTAGGGTTTAGGGTTAGGGTTTAGGGTTTAGGGTTTAGGGTTTAGGGTTTGCGTTCGGCGGTTTGGGGTAAGCCATGAATTTAAAAATAAGCCAATCAAAAAATTTCATATTTTAATTGGAATTTATAATTTCATATTTTCATATTAAACCCCTTCTTTCTATTCTTTCCACAAAATTTCCCGCCAAAATTTTTTCCGTCAAAAATTATCCCGCCAAAATTTTTTCCGTCAAAAATTTTCCCGCCAAATTTTTCCGACAAAAAGTTTCGCGCCCAAAAGTTTTTGACAAAAATTTTCACGCAACAATATTTTTCACAAAAAAAAATTCGACAGAAATTTTCCCGCCAAATTTTATTTTTGACCGAAATAGTACAGGAAATTTGAAACAAAAATCGACATATAATTTATAAAATAGGAGAAATCACAAATATTATAGGAAAAAAGAAGGAGACTGTTGGAAAAGAGATCTGAAACGGGCAGTACACCGAAAACATAAACTACCTACTAAATCCAACGCTAGCAAGAACATCTCGTTTGCGACTAAGCTTTGACACCAATTCTTAGGCTGGAGCTCGCGAACCCCACCGCAAACCATCACAGAGATCAAACCCAACCTAGAACTTTCCTCTTGGAAAAGG
>NW_006238905.1:5374-5607 GCF_000375325.1 Capsella rubella | reverse complement strand
ATTGGCAAAGCTATATAAGGTTTAGGGTTTAGGTTGGGGTTTAGGGTTTAGGGTTTAGGGTTAGGGTTTAGGGTTTAGGGGTTAGGGTTTAGGGTTTAGGCTTTGCGGTTGGCGGTTTGGGGTAAGCCATGAACTTAAAAATAAGCCAATAAAAAAATTTCATATTTTAATTGGAATTTATAATTTCATATTTTCATATTAAACCCCTTCTTTCTATTCTTTCCACGAAATTT
>NW_006238905.1:4608-5274 GCF_000375325.1 Capsella rubella | reverse complement strand
AAAAAGTTTCCCGCCCAAAAGTTTTTTGACAAAAATTTTCACGCCAAAATATTTTTCACCAAAAAAATTTCGACAGAAATTTTCCTGCCAAATTTTATTTTTTACCGAAATAGTACAGGAAATTTGACACAAAAATCGACATATAATTTAAAAACTAGGAGAAATCACAAATATTATAGGAAAAAAGAAGGAGACTGTTGGAAAAGAGATCCGAAACGGGCAGTACAGCGAAAACATAAACTACCTACTAAATCCAACGCTACCAAGGACATCTCGTTTGCGACTAAGACTTGACACCAATTCTTAGGCTGGAGCTCGCGAACCCCACCGCAAACCGTCACAGAAATCAAACCCAACCTAGAACTTTCCTCTTGGAAAAGGTAGATCACCGTAACTAGCCACCAAGGATCTGGTCACAGATCAACCGTTAATCTGTTCGCAAAGTGCTGAACCCACCGGTTTGAAGCTCAATTTCCGCAGCAAGACAGATCTATCGCTCACATGCCACTTAGCCAAGAGAAGTCTGATCCAGATCCGCCAAAGCCTTCAACCAGTAGATCGAAGCAACATCATCTCAGGTCGCCGTGAAAGAGAGAAATCGTCTGGCATTGAACGACAGATCCAACCACGCCTAACACCACCATAGAAGAAAAGCGTCCACCACCT
>NW_006238905.1:3510-4029 GCF_000375325.1 Capsella rubella | reverse complement strand
GTAACTAGCCATCAAAGATCTGGTCACAGATCAACCGTTAATCTGTTCGCAAAGTGGTGAACCCACCGGTTTGAAGCTCAATTTCCGCAGGAAGACAAATCTATCTCTCACATGCCACTTAACCAAGAGACGTCTTATCCAGATCCGCCAAAGCCTTCAACGAGCAGATCGAAGCAACATCATCTCAGGTCGCCGTGAAAGAGAGAAATCGTCTGGCATTGAACGACAGATCCAACCACGCCTTACACCACCATAGAAGAAAAGCGCCCACCACCTGCTTTAATCCCTGCTCATAGGCCCTAGATTGGCAAAGCTATTTAAGGTTTAGGGTTTGGGGTTTAGGGTTTAGGGTTTAGGGTTTAGGGTTTAGGGTTTAGGGTTTAGGGTTTAGAATTTAGGGTTTAGGGTTTAGGGCTTGGGGTTGAGGGTTTGGGGTTTAGTGTTTAGGGTTTGCAGTTAGCGGTTTGGGGTAAGGTTTGCAGTTAGCGGTTTGGGGTAAGCCATGAACTTAAAAATAAG
>NW_006238905.1:2546-3031 GCF_000375325.1 Capsella rubella | reverse complement strand
CCTCTTGGAAAAGGTAGATCACCGTAACTAGCCATCAAGGATCTGGTCACAGATCAACCGTTAATCTGTTCGCAAAGTGCTGAACCCACCGGTTTGAAGCTCAATTTCCGCAACAAGACAGATCTATCGCTCACATACCACTTAGCCAAGAGAAGTCTGATCCAGATCCGCCAAAGCCTTCAACCAGCAGATCGAAGCAACATCATCTCAGGTCGCCGTGAAAGAGAGAAATCGTCTGGGATTGAACGACAGAGCTAACCACGCCTTACACCACCATAGAAGAAAAGCGCCCACCACCTGCTTTAATCCCTGCCCATAGGCCCTAGATTGGCAAAGCTATTTAAGGTTTAGGGTTTGGGGTTTAGGGTTTAGGGTTTAGGGTTTGGGGTTTAGGGTTTAGGGTTTAGGGTTTAGGGTTTAGGGTTTAGGGTTTAGGGTTTAGGGTTTAGGGTTTAGGGTTTAGGGGTAAGGGTTTAGGGTTTAGG
>NW_006238905.1:1624-2446 GCF_000375325.1 Capsella rubella | reverse complement strand
GAGAGAAATTGTCTAGCATTGAACGACAGATCCAACCACGCCTTACACCACCATAGAAGAAAAGCGCCCACCACCTGCTTTAATCCCTGCCCATAGGCCCTAGATTGGCAAAGCTATTTAAGGTTTAGGGTTTGGGGTTTAGGGTTTAAGGTTTAGGGTTAGGGTTTAGGGTTTAGGGTTTAGGGTTTATGGTTTAGGGTTTAGGGCTAAGGGTTTAGGGTTTTGGTTTTGGGTTTAGGGTTTGCAGTTGGCGGTTTGGGGTAAGCCATAAACTTAAAAATAAGCCAATCAAAAAATTTCATATTTTAATTGGAATTTATAATTTCATATTTTCATATTAAACCCCTTCTTCCTATTCTTTCCACGAAATTTCCCGCCAAAATTTTTTCCGTCAAAAATTTTCCCACCAAAATTTTCCGACAAAAAGTTTCCCGCCCAAAAGTTTTTGACAAAAATTTTCACGCCAAAATATTTTTCACCAAAAAAATTTCGACATAAATTTTGCCGCCAAATTTTATTTTTGACCGAAATAGTACACGAAATTTGACACAAAAATCGACATATAATTTAAAAAATAAAAGAAATCACAATAATTATAGGAAAAAAGAAGGAGACTGTTGGAAAAGAGATTTGAAAACGGGCAGTACAGCGAAAACATAAACTACCTACTAAATCCAACGCAAGCAAGGACAGCTCGTTTGCGACTAAGACTTGACACCAATTCTTAGGCTGGAGCTCGCGAAACCCACCGCAAACCGTCACAGAGATCAAAACCCAACCTAGAACATTCCTCTTGGAAAAAGTAGATCACCGTAACTAGCC
>NW_006238905.1:1272-1524 GCF_000375325.1 Capsella rubella | reverse complement strand
GCCCAAAAGTTTTTGACAAAAATTTTCACGCCAAAATATTTTTCACCAAAAAAATTTCGACAGAAATTTGGCCGCCAAATTTTATTTTTGACCGAAATAGTACAGGAAATTAGACACATAAATCGACATATAATTTGAAAAATAGGAGAAATCACAAATATTATAGGAAAAAAGAAGGAAACTGTTGGAAAAGAGATCTTAAAACGGGCAGTACACCGAAAACATAAACTACCTACTAATTCCAACGCTAGC
>NW_006238905.1:916-1172 GCF_000375325.1 Capsella rubella | reverse complement strand
ATGAAGGAGACTGTTGGAAAAGAGATCTGAAACGGGCAGTACACCGAAAACATAAACTACCTACTAAATCCAACGCTAGCAAGAACATCTCGTTTGCGACTAAGCTTTGACACCAATTCTTAGGCTGGAGCTCGCGAACCCCACCGCAAACCATCACAGAGATCAAACCCAACCTAGAACTTTCCTCTTGGAAAAGGTAGATCACCGTAACTAGCCATCAAGGATCTGCTCACAGATAACCGTTAATCTGTTCGCA
>NW_006238905.1:0-558 GCF_000375325.1 Capsella rubella | reverse complement strand
GCGGTTGGCGGTTTGGGGTAAGCCATGAACTTAAAAATAAGCCAATCAAAAAATTTCATATTTTAATTGGAATTTATAATTTCATATTTTCATATTAAACCCCTTCTTTCTATTCTTTCCACGAAATTTCCCGCCAAAATTTTTTCTGTCAAAAATTTTCCCCCCAAAATTTTCCGACAAAAAGTTTCCCGCCCAAAAGTTTTTGACAAAAATTTTCACGCCAAAATATTTTTCACCAAAAAAATTTCGACAGAAATTTTCCTGCCAAATTTTATTTTTTACCGAAATAGTACAGGAAATTTGACACAAAAATCGACATGTAATTTAAAAACTAGGAGAAATCACAAATATTATAGGAAAAAAGAAGGAGACTGTTGGAAAAGAGATCCGAAACGGGCAGTACAGCGAAAACATAAACTACCTACTAAATCCAACGCTACCAAGGACATCTCGTTTGCGACTAAGACTTGACACCAATTCTTAGGCTGGAGCTCGCGAACCCCACCGCAAACTGTCACAGAAATCAAACCCAACCTAGAACTTTCCTCTTGGAAAAGG
>NW_006238906.1:121351-124087 GCF_000375325.1 Capsella rubella | reverse complement strand
CCAGCGTGGCCGCCAGTTGAATTAGCGACCTGGTCTCTTAGAGCTAATATGCAAAGTCGGGAATCATAAAAACGGACCGAAAGAACTTAGTGCTAATACGCAAAGTCAGGGATCATAAAAACCGACCGAAAGAACTTAGAGCTAATACGCAAAGTCGGGGATCATAAAAACCGACTAAAAGAACTTAGAGGTAATACGGAAAGTCGGGGATCATAAAAACGGACCGAAAGAACTTAGAGCTAATACGCAAAGTCAGGGATCATAAAAATGGACCGAAAGAACTTAGAGCTAATACGCAAAGTCCGGGATCATAAAAACGGACCGAAACAACTTAGAGCGAATACGTAAAGTTGGGGATCATAAAAACGGACCGAAAGAATTTAGAGCTAATACGCAAAGTTGGGGATCATAAAAAGGGACCGAAAGAACTTAGAGCTAATACGCAAAGTCAGGGATCATAAAAACGGACCGAAAGAACTTAGAGCTAATACGCAAAGTCGGGGATCATAAAAACGGACCGAAAGAACTTAGAGCTAATACGCAAAGTCTGGGATCATAAAAACGGACCAAAAGAACTTAGAGCTAATACGTAAAGTCGGGGATCATAAAAACGGACCGAAAGAATTTAGAGCTAATACGCAAAGTCGGGGATCATAAAAAGGGACCGAAACAACTTAGAGCTAATACGCAAAGTCAGGGATCATAAAAACGGACCGAAAGAACTTAGAGCTAATACGCAAAGTCCGGGATCATAAAAACGGACCGAAACAACTTAGAGCTAATACGTAAAGTCGGGGATCATAAAAACGGACCGAAAGAATTTAGAGCTAATACGCAAAGTCGGGGATCATAAAAAGGGACCGAAACAACTTAGAGCTAATACGCAAAGTCAGGGATCATAAAAAGGGACCGAAAGAACTTAGAGCTAATACGCAAAGTCGGGGATCATAAAAAGGGACCGAAAGAACTTAGAGCTAATACGCAAAGTCAGGGATCATAAAAACCGACCGAAAGAACTTAGAGCTAATACGCAAAGTCGGGGATCATAAAAACGGACCGATAGAACTTAGAGCTAATACGCAAAGTCGAGGATCATAAAAACCGATCGAAAGAACTTAGAGCTAATACGCAAACTCGGGTATCAAAAAACGACCGAAAGAACTTAGAGCTAATACGCAAAGTCGGGGATCATAAAAACGGATCGAAAGAACTTAGAGCTAATACGTAAAGTCGGGGATCATTAAAACAACCGAAAGAACTTTGAGCTAATACGCAAAGTCGGGGATCATAAAAACGGACCGAAAGAACTTAGAGCTAATACGCAAAGTCAGGGATCATAAAAACCGACCAAAAGAACTTAGAGCTAATATGCAAAGTCGGGGATCTTAAAAAGGGACGAAAGAACTTAGAGCTAATACGCAAAGTCAGGGATCATAAAACCGACCGAAAGAACTTAGAGGTAATAGGCAAAGTCGGGGATCATCAAAACGGAGCGAAAGAACTTAGAGCTAATACGCAAAGTCAGGGATCATAAAACCGACCGAAAGAACTTAGAGGTAATACGCAAAGTCGGGGATCATCAAAACGGACCGAAAGAACTTAGAGCTAATACGCAAAGTCGGGGATCATAAAACCGAGCGAAAGAAGTTAGAGCTAATACGCAACGTCGGGGATCATAAAAACGACCAAAAGAACTTAGAGCTAATACGTCATAAAAATGACCGAAAGAACTTAGAGCTAATACGCAAAGACCATCAAAACGGACCGAAAGAACTTAGAGCTAATACGCAATGTCAGGGATCATAAAACCGACTGAAAGAACTTAGAGCTAATACGCAAAGTCGGGGATCATAAAAAGAGACCGAAAGAACTTAGAGCTAATACGGAAAGTCGGGGATCATAAAAACGGACCGAAAGAACTTAGAACTAAGACGCAAAGTCGGGGATCATAAAAACAGACCGAAAGAACTTAGAGCTGATACGTAAAGTCAGAGATCATAAAAACGGACCGGAAGAACTTAGAGCTGATACGCAAAGTCGGGGATCATAAAAACAGACCGAAAGAACTTAGAGCTTATACGCAAAGTCGGGGATCATAGAAACGGACCGAAAGAACTTAGAGCTAATACGCAAAGTCGGGGATCATAAAAACGTATCAAAAGAAATTTGAGCTTATACGCAAAGTCGAGGATCATAAAAGCGGACCGACAGAACTTAGAGCAAATACGCAAAGTCGAGGATCATAAAAACGGACCGAAAGAACTTAGAGCTAATACGCAAAGTAGGGGATCATAAAAATGGACCGAAAGAACTTAGAGCTAATACGCAAAGTCGGGGATCATAAAAACGGACCGAAAGAACTTAGAGCTAATCCGCAAAGTCGAGGATCATAAAAACAGACCGAGAGAACTTAGAGCTAGTACGCAAAGTCGGGGATCATAAAACGGACCGAAAGAACTTAGAGCTAATACGCAAAGTCGAGGATCATAAAAACGGACCGAAAGAACTTATAGCTAATACGCAAAGTCGGGGATCATAAAAACGGACCGAGAGAACTTAAAGCTAATACGCAAAGTCGGGGATCATAAAAAGGGACCGAAAGAACTTAGAGCTAATACGCAAAGTCAGGGATCATAAAAACCGACCGAAAGAACTTATAGCTAATACACAAAGTCGGGGATCATAAAAAGGGACCGAGAGAACTTTAAAGCTAATACGCAAGGTCGGGGATCATAA
>NW_006238906.1:120643-121251 GCF_000375325.1 Capsella rubella | reverse complement strand
CGCAAAGTCGGGGATCATAAAAATGGACCGATAGAACTTATAGCTAATATAACAAAGGTCGGGAATTAATAAAAACCGACCGATAGAACTTAGAGCTAATACGCAAAGTCGGGGATCATAAAAACAGACCAAAAGAATTTAGAGCTAATACGCAAAGTCGGGAGATCATAAAAACGGACCGAAAGAACTCAGAGCTGATACGCAAAGTCGGGGATCATAAAAACGGACCAAAAGAACTTAGAGCTAACACGCAAAGTCGGGGATCATAAAAACCGACCGAAAGAACATAGAGCTAATACGCAAAGTCGGGGATCATAAAAACGGACCGAAAGAACTTAGAGCTAATACGTAAATTCGAGGATCATAAAAAGGACCAATAGAACTTAGAGCTAATACGCAAAGTCGGGGATCATAAAAACGGACCGAAAGAACTTAGAGCTAATACGTAAAGTCGTAGATCATAAAAACGGACCGAAAGAACTCAGAGCTAATACGCAAAGTTGAGGATCATAAAAACGGACCGAAAGAACTTAGAGTTAACACGCAAAGTTGGGGATCATAAAAACGGACCGAAATAACTTAATTGTCGCTTCACGAGGCAGACGTAT
>NW_006238906.1:110971-111841 GCF_000375325.1 Capsella rubella | reverse complement strand
GATCATAAAACGGACCGAAAGAACTTAGAGCTAATACGCAAAGTCGAGGATCATAAAAACGGACCGAAAGAACTTAGAGCTAATACGCAAAGTCGGGGATCATAAAAATGGACCAAAAGAACTTAGAGCTAATACGCAAAGTCGGGGATCATAAAACCGACCGAAAGAACTTAGAGTTAATACGCAAAGTCGGGGATCATAAAAACAACCGAAAGAACTTAGAGCTAATACGCAAATTCGGGGATCATAAAAACGGACCAAAAGAACTTAGAGCTAATACGCAAAGTCGGGGATCATAAAAATGGACCAAAAGAACTTAGAGCTAATGCGCAAAGTCGGAGATCATAAAAACGATAGAAAGAACTTAGAGCTTATACGAAAAGTCGGGGATCATAAAAACGACCGAAAGAATTAGAGCTAATACGCAAAGTCGAGATTCATAAAAACGACCGAAAGAACTTAGAGCTAATACGCAAAGTCGGGGATCATAAAAAACGACCGAAAGAACTTGGAGCTAATACGTAAATTAGGGGATCATAAAAAACGACCAAAAGAACTTAGAGCTAATACGCAAAGTCAGGGATCATAAAAAACGACCGAAAGAACTTAGAGCTAATACGCAAATTCAGGTATCATAAATAACGAACGAAAGAAATTAGAGCTAATACGCAAAGTCGGGGATCAAAAAAACGACCGCAAGAACTTAAAGCTAATACGCAAAGTCAGGGATCATAAAAACGACCGAAAGAACTTAGAGCTAATACGCAAAGTCGGGGATCATAAAAACGGACCAAAAGAACTTAGAGCTAATACGGAAAGTCGGGGACCATAAAAAGGCCCGGAAGAACTTAGAGCTAATACAGAAAGTCG
>NW_006238906.1:109903-110384 GCF_000375325.1 Capsella rubella | reverse complement strand
GGATCATAAAAATGGACCAAAAGAACTTAGAGCTAATACGGTCAGTCGGGGATCATAAAAACGGACCGAAAGAACTTAGAACTAATACGCAAAGTCGGGGATCATAAAAACGGACCAAAAGAACATAGAGCTAATACGCAAAGTCGGGGATCATAAAAACGGACCAAAAGAACTTAGAGCTAATACGGAAACTCGGGGACCATAAAAAAGCCCGAAAGTACTTAGAGCTAATACGCAAAGTCGGGGATCATAAAAATGGACCGAAAGAACTTAGAGCTAATACGTAAATTCGAGGATCATAAAAAGGACCAATAGAACTTAGAGCTAATACGCAAAGTCGGGGATCATAAAAAGGACCGAAAGAACTTAGAGCTAATACGCAAAGTCGGGGATCATAAAAACGGACCAAAAGAACTTAGAGCTAATACGGTCAGTAGGGGATACAATAAAAACGGACCGAAAAGAACTTAAAACGAATACG
>NW_006238906.1:70072-109803 GCF_000375325.1 Capsella rubella | reverse complement strand
AGCTAATACGCAAAGTCGGGGATCATAAAAACGACCGAAAGAACTTAGAGCTAATTGGCAAAGTCGGGGATCATAAAAACGAACGAAAGAACTTAGAGCTAATACGCAAAGTCGGGGATCATAAAAACGGACCGAAAGAACTTAGAGCTAATACGCAAACTCAGGGATCATAAAAACGGATTGAAAGAACTTAGAGCTAATACACAAAGTCGGGGATCTTAAAAACGGACCGAAAGAACTTCGAGCTAATATGCAAAGTCGGGGATCATAAAACGACCGAAAGAATTTAGAGCTAATATGCAAAGTTGAGGATCATAAAAACGGACCAAAAGAACATAAAGCTAATACGCAAATTCAGGGATCATAAAATGACCGAAAGAACTTAGAGCTAATACGCAAACTCGTGGATCATCAAAACATACCGAAAGAACTTAGAGCTACTACGCAAAGTCGGGGATCATAAAAACGTATAGTCGGGGATCATAAAAACGACCAAAAGAATTTAGAGCTAATACGCAAAGTCGGGGATCATAAAAACGGACCGAAAGAACTTAGAACTGATACGCAAAGTCGGAGATCATAAAACCGACCGAAATAACTTAGAGCTAATACGCAAAGTCGGGGATCATTTACTCCTCCGAGTGCCTCTACTGATAACATGGTCATACCACTTGCACTTAAAAAGTGAAATTTTCAAATTGACCAACAATATAATAGTAGTCTAATATATAGTGTACATCGCATATTAATTACAGAATTCACTATGTTTTTTATTTTATCACCAGTGAAGATGTACTAGAAGACATGAAAACTTAAACACAACAAGATTTATCTAAGCTGATTTATATTATAAACAAAACGTGTTAACCTAAGTTTCATATAAAATATTAATGGTATAATAGGTTAAAATGAATCATCTCTATATATTATTTAGTCGGAAAGCATTCTCCAACTAGGAACCGACAATGTGGTGGCTCTTCGGAAAGAAGTTCATTTTAAAACATTTTGATGTGTTTCTACCGAAGCGGACCAGATTAGCCGATAGACTCTATCAAAAAATATTTATGATATATTAATGATTTATATAGATAATTTACTGTATATATTTTATTTTAATCGATTTTATATAACAAAATATGAAGGATATTCATGATGAACGAAGGACATTAATTATATGTTAACTTAAGTATATAGGATGGTCACTCATATCTTTTGGGTATAATATAGCTTGGCTTTTTGCTACGAAGACACTTAAGTCGTGGACTAAACTGTAATTACGTACGCCTATAACGAGTAATGTCTTAAATAAAAGTGAGCAATTTCTTCTAATGACAAATATTAAAGCGATTAAACCTACATTTTGATTAATTATTAATATGGTATGCAGATAAGAGTACGATATTATTTACAGCTATATACCATTGTATTTCTTTTTAAAAGTAAACAAATATCAAATTGAATTTTATTTTGATATATCACATGTATGTTTTGTCTACTTAAATTCTTATGTACTTGAAAATTTAATTATAGCGTGTATAATATTTTTATACAAAAATTAGTAACCAATTTTTTAAAATGGAACTTATAATTTCTTAGAATTATTCATCTTCATAATTGAAATATGAAAGTAGTGCTAATTATAATTTAAATTAATTTTGGTGGAGCTTTTTTTTTTTTTTTTTTGAACCAATACATTAATTAAGAAGCTCAAACTCCATTAAAGGAGGATAAGTTACAGGAGGAAGGTGAATCCTTTGCCAAAGAAACAACCTCAAAGTTTACTACAAACGAAACAACATGAAGAGAAACAAAGAGATGATTGGTACGAAGCTCTCTGCAAACTGCCAAGAGAACGAGCTCTATTGCATAGCCAACGACATTGAGAAGAAACAAAGGTTCTCCACAATCCGCAAAACAGGCTAGCCTTGATACACCCAGTGCTAAAGCCACGATGAACGTCGCCTTTCAAGCTAGTGCTTCGGCTAAAGAAACAGAAGAACCAAAGGGTCTTGAAGAAGATCTTTGATGGATCTTTACCTTAAGTGGGTCCTTAATGATCCACCCCAAATCGCAAACGGTAGCTTTAACTAACCAAGTTGCTTTGGAGAAACAATTAAATGCCCCTTGAAGTGCTTCTATCTTCTAAGTTGAAGGTTGGTTTGGTTGAGACCTTTCCATCTACAACACCAAAGAGAGCAAAGCTAATAATCGGGACTAAGTCCATAGCCACAAAAACAGTTAGAACACATCTAAACCAGTCCTCAATACAAGGAAAATTAGAATCTCCATTGGAGAGATCCGAGAGTAAACCAAAGACAAACAGATTCCCACCAAAGCCATAAAAAATTATCTCCAAAGACTGACTACACGCAATCCTTCCGATAAGAGACATTCCAACCATTCTAGACAAGCTTTGATCCAATCTGATAATAGTAACATCCTCATATTGAGGTAATTGAACCTGATGAAACCTCATAATGAGGGAATAGAGAACTAACAGAAGACAACTTCTAGCCCATTGTACATCCATCACAATGGTCCTAGAAATTATACCTTCTGATGTCATGAAAATGGAGAGAGAAGGCTGTCAAAACCTTGGCTGCCAACAAACGGGAGAGCAGATCTGTAACCTACCAAAGAAGACCAAGACAACTCGGGTACAAGAACTGCATACAACAGTAGAGGGACGCGGGAAGGCTAGATCAGTGTCACAGGGAGACACGAGAACCATAGCCAAACCCAACCAACCCAAAGAAATCATGACTGCTGTGCCTATGTTGAGAAGAGCTGAGTGGGACGACAAAATAGCGGCGAGTGAATTAGTTAAGCTAAGAACAGGGGGAGGATCCGGTGGGTCTGGAGGTTTTGGAGGATGCGGTGGTGAAGGAAGGTTAAGAGCCAGCTTTGGAGGAAGCTTCAGTCCGAGATAAACACGCAGATTCGTCGGGAGAGGAAGCAAAACCTTATGGAAAACACCATAAGATCACCGGCCATCACACCAGAAACACGAGAGAAGACGTAAGAGACCGGAAGGACACCGGAAAACGCCGGACACGCCGGTAGGAATCGCCAGAGATGAGATCAATCTCAGATCTAAAGGAAAGAGAATGCCCGAGGAGACTCACCGGTGAGGAAAGCCATCAGAAAAACTTCAAACGGCGCCTCGAGAAGCGGGCTTGGGAGAGAAAACATTTTGGTGGAGCTTATAATTTCATATTTTCGTATTAAATCCCTAATTTCAATGTATTTTCAATCTAGTAAATATCTTAATTGTGAAATGTGAAAATTTTAAAAAATTCATTCGGATCAGTAAATTGGAAGAAAACAAATCCAGCATGTGGAAATGGATTTAATTGATTTTCCTGTTTTTTTTTTCAAATTGGTTTCCATACCAGTTTAGATTACCAAATATTCATAGATAAATATTTTAATCGTAACTAAATAGGTATTAAAAGTAAACATTACAAGAAAACAATCAATTTGGGATAGATGGATAGTTAAGTAAAGGATTTGTGAGGAACAGACTTTTCTCACAAATCGCATATCTCGCAAATTGGACAACGTTGGAAATCTCTCACAATATCTTTGTAATTTTGTTTCAAATTTGGGTTGACAAGGTGCTACGTGTGGTTTGCTGGCGACATGTCATAGAAAGAATCTAAGATAGTCATATCCAAAAAGCTTTAGGGGGACTTTTTGGTTTATGGATTTGTAAATCCACCTAGAATTTGTGAATCCTTATTATTTATGAAATAAAAATACATGGATTTTGAAATAACATGTTTTATCCTTGGATTTGAATCCTTCGATTTTACACTATCAAATCCTTTCAAATCCATTTAAAACATACTTCTATTTTACACTATAAAATCCTTTCAAATCCATTTAAAACATAGTGTGGATTTTAAAATCCAAAAACAAATCACGAAACGAATAACACAGGATTTTAACTATTATTTATAAATCATACAACCAATAAGACATGATTTTGATAGTTATTTTAAAATCAATGATTGAATAACATAGGATTTTTGTTTGGATTTCCAAATCCATCAAAATCAATGATCCAATAACCCCCCATTAGTATCGCATCAATTTTTTTGTAGAATTCAAGTCACATCAAAATCCATCTTTACCAAATCTGCACTAGCAACTAATCCTCTATGATCCCCTTATCTTCTTACAAATACTAATGAGTGTGAAGATACTTCTAATCCATGTTTGGCTGTTTTGTGTTGATCCTTGAGAAACCCCTTGGAGACTCGATCATATCATGGGGGTGAATTGGAGAGGAGATCCAGTGAGAAAACGTAGCAGGAGCGACTGCAGAGTGTCGGTGTCGATCGACACTAGTGATGGGTGTTGCTCGACACCAATGTTTTTTCCGCGAGGATAGTTGCGACTCGCAAATGGTGTGTCGAGCGTAGTGTCGACCGCAAGTGTCGAGGGCGTATGTCGATCGACACCAGTGGTGGGTGTCGATCGACACCGATCGTAGTCAGTAATGCTAGTTTGTTATTTATTGGTTGTTTGTTTCATTTTCCTTGATGATGATTGATCTTGCTTGTGTGTATAGCCAATAGTGGGATGATTACCTCACTAAGTATTTATGAAATGCTTATGCATCTCTTTTCCATGATGCAGGTAAAGGAAAAGTGTGATCCGTGGAATCATGGCGAGGAAAGGAGGATGATCTAGGGGCTCGTTGGTGTTTTTGAATTATTGTTGGAATTGTTAGGTTGTTAGACTGGAATCTATAAGCATGTTAGGGTGATTACGTTTATGGAATAATTGTTGGTTGGATTTGCTGGTTTAATGCAATTGTTTTATGTGGATTTCTGGTTAAGACTTCTGCTGGTTAATGTTGATTGGTTTGGTTTAATGGAATTGTTTGGTTTAATTGATTTAAATTAATTAGGGCCGGTTTAGCTTGTTTAGTGGTTTAAATTTATTAGAACCGGTTTAGTTGGCTTAGCTTGTTTGAATTAATCTGGTTTGCATGTTAAAAGTCAAAAGAAATTGAACGGGCAATTATAAGAAATCCGGTGATTTTACTTCTAGATGAAGCAACAAGTGCACTAGATGGAGAATCTGAAACATTGATTCAAAATGCAATTGATCAAGTAGCCGTGGGACAAACTACACTGGTACCTAATTTTTTTCTCAAAAACTTCTTATAAGATGTCTATTTTTTTTTTTTTTGCTATAAAATGAGACTATTGTGAACATAGGTGGTGGCACATAAGCTTTCAACAGTTAGAGGAGCAAATACTATTGCTATGTTGGAAAAGGGCTCTTTTGAAAAAAATGGGTTCTCATGAAGATTTGATGAAGAATAACAACCATTATGCAAAACTTGTAAAACTTCAGACACAATTAATGTTGGTCTGCCAAGAACATTTTTAACAGGCTAAGCATACGGTCTACTCTTGATCTAATTGTGTCTCCTATCCCATTGGAGACCATTCACGCAGCGGAAATCAATGATAACCTCTGTCCTTCTTCTTTCTCTCGACTTATTCCTCTACCCTCTCCTGAGTGGAAGTCTGCAATATTCATCGGTCAGCTGCAACATTTGGTGCAATCCAACTTGTTTATGCCTTAACTACCGGTGGTATGATCTCTACATTCTTTTGCAAAAAGCTCACAAGAAATGCAGGATAAGATACACATTTATTCCTTAATCTTCACTTCCCTCACTTTTTTCTCCATTACCCTTAATCTTCTTCAACATTATAGTTTCGCCAAAATGGGTGAAGGGCTAATGCAAAGACTTTGATTAAAAATGCTTGAAAAGATTTTTACCTTTGAACCTGCCTGGTTTGATGTGGAAAAGAACTTTAGTGGTGAGCTATGTTCAAGGCTTAATAGTGAAGCGTCCATTGTGAAGTCCTTAGTAGCGGACAGAGCTTCCTTTCTTGTCCATACCATTTCTGGTGTCACAATTGCAATTATCATAGGCCTACTAGTTTCCTGGAAATTCGCATTGGTCATGATCGATGTCCAACCTCTCTCTATCCTTTGCTTCTACACTAAAATGGTTTTGCTCTCCAGCATTTCCCACAATTACGCCTATGCTTAAAATCGTAGCTCACAGATTGTATCAGAAGCTATTTACAAACACAAAATTGTTACATCTTAAGGGTCTACAAAGAAGATAATAGAAATATTTGACAAGGCTCAATATGAAGCAAAAAGAAAGGGGAGGAAGACAGCTTCGCTCGCTGGCTTAGGGATGGGGTTGGCTCAATGCCTAACTTTTTTTTTTTTTTTTTGAATAACCAAAGAGGTTCTGGGCCGAAGCCCATACATTCCCTTAGGTCCGAAACTAAAGCATGTTATATGGTTTTGTCCCAAGCGCTACTCGAACCGGCGACCTCTAAGCTTTTTGCCATGGGCATTAGACTTTTCGTATGGAGGAGTGTTGGTGCAAAAGGGGGGAATCTCGGTTGGGGATGTATTCAAGCATGACATCTGACCTTGCCAAGGGCTCGACCGCCATTTCTTCTGTTTTCAAGATCCTTGACCGTCCTTCATCTCAAGTAAATTACAATCATCCATTAACATTTTGTCAGCTTCTATATATTATAACATATTTTCTTGAAACAATTTGTTGTGTTTGATTACATAATTAATGCTATATGAAGGAAAATACAAATCATGGAGCAAAGATTGAGACAATACTAGGTGGAGTAGAACTGAAGAATATTGATTTCGCGTACCCTAACCGGCCTAGTATTCTTGTGCTTCCAATTTTCCTTGGACATCAAGCATGGGACAAGCATTGGATTAGTTGATACATCAGGATGCGGTAAATCAACGGTGACAGCTTTGATCCAACGCTTCTATGACGTTGAAAAAGGATGTATGAAAATAGATGGCATAGATTTGAGAGATATAAATATTAAAAGCTATAGAAATCATACAGCTCTAGGGAGCCAAGAGCCAGTTGTTGATTCTGGAAGTATCCGAGAGAATATTATGCTTGGACGGCCCGAAGCGACAGAGGATGAGGTGGTAGGGGCTGCTAAAGCTGCCAACGCTCATGATTTCATCTCGTAAGTATGATTTTTTTGTACAAGTATATATATATACAAGAAAACAGGTGATTTCCTACGGAAAATATTGTAGGAAAAATGTAGGAAACAGATGTTTCGTAGGTTTACCGTAAAAAAAATATCCTACCAAATTTTTCGTAAGAAATTTTGTAGGATTTCATCATGTTTTTTGGTAGTGAATTTAGGTTTTTAAAATTAGAGTTTAAAATTTATGATCATAATATTTTTGAAAAACTTAACAAAACCATTCTCTCGTATACTTTTAGATATATTTTCTTCCATTCTTTGTTTCAATTCTCATTATGCTTTATTTTTTCGTTTTTATAAAGGGCACTGGAAAATGGATATGAAACCGAATGTGGAGAAAGATCGAGGAGTGCAACATTCAGGTGGTCAAAAACAGAGAGTGGCTATCGCTAGAGTTTTTCTAAAGAGACCTATAATACTTCTACTTGATGAGGTTACAAGTTCCTTCGACTATACCTCAGAGAAAGAGGTTCAAGACGCACTAGCTCGGATCATGGCTAGCCAAAAGATGACTACTGTAGTAGTGGCTCACCGCCTCAACACACTAAAAAAATTGGATTTTATTGTGGTGATTGCAGATGGAACCGTAATTGAGACAGGAAGTTACGACCGCTTGAAAGACATTGGAGGCCAGTTCTCTAGACTTCTTTTTTTTTTTGTCAACAGTTCTCTAGACTTGTTCATGCTCATATTCTTAGATCTTGAAACCTTAATTATCAATAATGGAATTGAGTCATATTGTGGTTTTATATATGAAAATTAGATACCTTTAAATGTGTCATAGTATCCAAAAACTTATATATATATATATATATATATATAGTTTTATATATAGGTAATTTTCTAAAATATCAAGGTTTTTGTTTTTAGGACACCACAAAAGTAAAACTAAATTTTATTTAATAATTCCAAACTCTAAATCTTAATCACTAAACCCTATCCCCTAAATATTATACCCTAAATGTAAAATAATCATCCCAAACCAAGGATTGACAAATAATTATGTTTTTGTAGTATTTTTGGAAAGAAAACAAAAACCATGGTATTTGGAGGAATTTATCGTAATTTTAAAATTTAGTAACATATCAGATATTTTTGGAAAAATATATTTTTGAGGGCATTTTAAAAGTACAAAATGGTTTGGTTATTTCCAAAATAATCACAAAGTATTTACAAAGCCTTCTCACATTCCATATTATAGGATTTTAAATAAAAACTTAGTCAGGGTATATTCAACAGATGTTGATAGTATAAATCTATACTATATAAAAGTTGAGGCTATAAGCTCCTTAAGCCGTCCACATAGGATTTTAAACGATCAATAATAATTAGACATCTCATTACTTAACAATTTTGAAATTATATTTCTTTTCTATTTTAAGATTGTTTTGTAAAAAAGAAAAAAAATACGATAAATGGAAATAAAGGATGCATGTAAATATTTTAAATATTTATTTTTGAGAAAATTTCTAATTGTAAAAAGTAAAACTTCTGAAGATTAGCCTAACAATTTAACTATAAATATAGGTCTACACCACCACATTAGAATACAGTATATATGAATTGATATGCTTAAATTTGTAGCTCTAATTATTTATTTTCATTGTAATTCATATTGTTTATAATATTATATTTTTGTATTTGTTGTATTTTTTTAATTATGCTGTTATTGTACAGTTTTGATTGTTTTTTTAATTACGTTGTTACAATATTATACTGTTTTGATTATTTAGTCCAGTTGTAACCTTTTAATTATTTTTTTGTAATAGGAATACTTTATATATTGGTGTCCTTGCTTCTCAAAGGGAAGGAATTGGATATGAGGTTAGGCAAATGTATGCTAAGGTAAAAACCACAATCTGATTTTTTAAACAATATTTTTTATTATTATTTATGTTTTATTATTAATTAATATATTTGTTTCTTTCATTGTATAATTAGATTTCACTAAACGCTTAGATAAAGTTAAAAAATATAAAGAGAAGGATTTTTCTCTCTAGGAGAAAACGTCGGTTCACCGGGAATATCTTTGTATTTCGCCGGATTTGAGAAGATTTTCTTGTTTTTTCATATTTTTGAAAAGATTTTTGAAGATTCGTTTGAAGTTTTAACCTAGTTCATCAACATAGTTCATCGCCGTCGTTCAAGTTTCTTCACTTTGAACGTTTGGAGTGACTACTGGTGTTTGTTCTTACTGTGGTTAAGTATGGAATACGCACTTGACAAAGCTTTACAAGAAATGACGTTAGAGGAAGAGAGACCAATCATCCTGAAAAATCTTCCTCAATTCAGTTCTTGTGAAAGGAACGTTTGCAGCATTATTGGGCGTCTCTTATGCCCAGAAAATCAGAAAATGTCGAAGGTTATCCATGATATGCCAAGGCTGTGGCGTGTGTACAACAGGGTCCGAGGCATAGCTTTGCCTAATGATCGTTTTCAATTCATCTTTGATTCGGAAACTGATCTGTCTATGGTTTTGAATTCTGGTGCTTGGACGTATAATGACTGGAGCATGACTTTGGAGAGATGGGTTGAGAATCCGCCTTCAGACTACTTAAAGGTATTGCCGATTTGGTTACGCCTTCGTAACATTCCGGTGAATCATAACACAGCGGCGACTGTGAGAGAAATTGCTGAATACATTGGTCAGGTTACCGATGTGGCCTTTGATCCGTTGAAACCTCAGAGTAAGGGATATGTTCGTGTGAGAGTTTTGTTCGATGTCAATAGGCCATTGCGAAACACCTGGGCACTACAGATTCCATCAGGAGAGACTGTTACTATTGGGATTGAATACGAACGTATTCGCAGAAGATGTTATCAATGTCAGAGGTTAACTCATGACAAGGATCGTTGTCCATTTAACCCCTCAAACCGACAAGCAATTGCTACGGGAGGTGTTAAACCGGCAGCGATAAGTCCATCAAGACTGATTCCAAAAATCAGTAAAGACGATCCCCTCTTTGGTGTACTAACAGATGATGACGTGGGGATTGATGTTGTTTCTGGAAAACCAAAGATTGCTAAAGAGGTTTTAGATGAGATGAGACAATACTTATCTGTTTCTGATCCTCAAATGAAGAAAGTTAACATAGAAAGAGTTCGCAAGTCTGTATGGGACTTAGAAGGAGATTCAGAAGGTCAGAAAACATTGCTGAGGTTAGAGGCTCCAACAAAATTTACCACTGATGTTGACAAAGACAAAGGACTAGTTTTCGACTTTTCTGGTGTCAATGAAGCAACTAGTAATAACGAAGGTCCGGTTACGTCTACGGTACGTAAAGGAACAGCCATGACTCGTTTATCAGAACCTGTTCAATCGTCTTCTGCAACTTATGTCTCTGCTGCTCAATCTGAGTTTGGTTCTACGGATATTAGAGCTAGTTTTTCAGCTGGTTCTACCGGAACCAAAGTCAAAAATGGAAAGCGTAGAAGACGACCGCATCAATGGGTGAGAAAAGCACAAGCAGTGAAGAAGGTTTTAGAACCTATTCAAACCGATCAAGACCTGGATGCTGGGGAGGGTTTCAAGTCAAAAAGGAAAGCTGTTGATGAAGCTATTGTATCATCAAAAATTGCCAAGCGTGATGAATTTAAGGTGGTTCCGAATGAGGAACCGCCGAGCCAAGTATGAGTTTTATGAGCTGGAATTGTCAAGGATTGGGGGGCACTTTGACAATTCCTACCTTGAGGGAGATGCGTCGTGAACATTTCCCGGATTTTCTGTTCCTCATGGAGACTAAAAACTCCAGTTCTCACGTTTTGAATTTACAAAGGTCTTTAGGATATGACTATGCTCATATTGTTGATCCAATTGGTTTGAGTGGTGGTTTGGCTCTCTTTTGGAAAGCAGCTTATGAGGTAGAGGTTTTAAGTGCGGATCATCGTATCATTGATATCAAAGTGAAATTGGGATCTCTCTCTTTTTTCATCTCTTGTGTATATGGTGACCCCATTTTTAATCGAAGACAAGTAGTATGGGATAGATTAATTGACATTGGTGTCTCCAGAGATGCTCCATGGATGGTTTTGGGTGATCTTAATGAGATCACGGATAATTCAGAAAAGCTAGGTGGACCAGCACGGGCAGAATCTACTTTCTTTCCTTTCCGGTATATGATAAGTGATTGTCGCCTACGGGAGGTTCCTAGTCTTGGTAACAAATATTCATGGGCTGGAGAGCGCAACAAGATGTGGGTTCAATGCTGTTTAGATAGAGTGTTGGGTAATACAGCTTGGTTTCATCTTTTCCCAAGAGTGCAAGCTGAATTCCTGGAGCGAATAGGTTCAGATCACAGACCGGTTTTCACTAGATTCACCAATGAAAACATGTCTTGGAGAGGACGGTTCATGTTTGACAAACGTTGGTCTTCTAAACCGGCCTTTAAAGATGTTGTGAAGGCTGGCTGGTCTCAGGGCGAAGCAGCAGGCCAAGTTTCATTGATGAATAGGCTTGCGAATTGCAGAAGGCATATATCTCTTTGGAAGAGACGGACTAATCAAAATTCCAAAGCTCGCATTACTGTTTTACGACAGAAGCTGGATGATGAGGGTACTAAGTTACAACCGGATTTTACCTTCATGAAGTCTTGCCGATGGGAGTTGGAAGAAGCCTACAGAGAAGAAGAATTATTTTGGAAACAAAAAAGCAAGGAAAGATGGTTACAGGAAGGAGATCGCAACACTAAGTTCTTCCATGGCAGTGTTCAAAGAAGGAGAGCTCAAAATCGTATTTTTTCTCTCTTAGATAACCATGGCATAGAACAATTTTCTGAAGGTTCTAAAGGAGAGATTGCAGTGGAATATTTCAGAAAAATGTTTACAAGTACTAAGCCCTCTACTATTTCTGAAGCGTTAGAGGGGATGACGGTGCGAGTTACAGATTCTATGAACACGGTTTTGACTCGGCCTGTCTCTGGTGATGAAGTAAAGAAAGCGGTATTTAGTATCAAAGGAGAGAGTACTCCTGGGGCAGATGGTATGTCAAGTTTTTTCTATCAAACTTATTGGGACACTGTTGGACCTCAAGTCATTGCTGAAGTTCAAGAGTTTTTTCGATCTGGTGTTCTTCCTGCTGAATGGAATTTCACTCAGATTTGTCTCCTTCCCAAAAAGCTTAATCCGTCTTCAATGTCTGATCTTCGCCCCATCAGCCTCTGTTCTGTACTCTATAAGATAGTCTCAAAGATTTTATGTAGTCGTTTAAAGCGGTTTTTACCAGACATTGTTTCTGAAACACAAGGAGCTTTTGTATCCGGAAGACTTATATCAGACAACATTCTTATTGCTCATGAAATGATTCATGCTTTACAGTCCAGCAGTACTTGTCAAGAAGAATTCATTGCCATTAAAACAGGAGTGGGATTTCTTAGAAGAACTAATGATTCGGCTTGGTTTTGATATTAAATGGGTTCAGTGGATTATGAGCTGTGTAAGATCAGTTTCCTTCTCGGTGCTTATTAATGGTTCATCTCATGGTTTCATCAAACCAGAACGGGGTATTCGTCAAGGTGATCCGTTATCTCCCTTTCTCTTTATTTTATGTGCTGAGGCTCTTGTGCATATAATGAATAAAGCAGAGATGGAAGGGAGAATTTCTGGCCTGCACATTACTCCATCTGCTCCGTCAATACAACACCTTTTGTTTGCGGACGATAGCTTGTTTATTTGTCGAGCTACTTTTCAAGAATGTTCAGAGTTCCTGAAGTGTTTACAACTCTATGGATTAGCTTCAGGGCAAGAGATAAATTTTCAGAAATCTTCTATTACTTTTGGTAAGAAGCTTGATCCGATAATGAGGCATTTACTTGGTTCTTACACTGGAATTACTCAAGTAGGAGGTGCTGGGAAGTATTTGGGACTACCAGAATGTTTCAGCGGGTCAAAGAGAGAGTTACTGAAGTACATTACTGATCGCCTGAACTCTCGTCTTAGTGGCTGGTTTGAGAAAACTTTATCCTTAGGTGGTAAAGAGGTGCTTTTAAAATCGGTTGCAATGGCACTTCCAGTTTATGCTATGTCATGTTTCAAGTTGACAAAGCATCAATGTCAGAAGATTACTAGTGCCATGGCCATGTTTTGGTGGAATGCCTGTGAGGACAAGAACAAGATGCATTGGGTATCATGGGAAAAAATGTGTCAATCTAAACAGAGAGGAGGTTTAGGCTTTCGCGATATTGGCAGATTTAATCAAGCTCTTTTGGCGAAACAAGCTTGGCGGTTCTTAGATGATCCTAACTCATTACTGGCCCGAGTCTATAAAGCAAAATACTTTTCATCCTCTTCCTTTTTAGAGGCTAAAAGTGGGTATCGTCCTTCTTACGCTTGGAGAAGTATCTTATTCGGTAAGGAGCTTCTTGAAAGAGGTCTAATGAAGTCGATTTGAGATGGTTTGAATACCCGTGTGTGGATAGATAAGTGGGTTCTGGATAAGGAGCCACGGCGACCGCTAAATAAAGAGCTTTTCCTTAATGTTTCTCTTAAAGTGGAGTCGCTTATAAATGAGCATGGTGAGTGGAATGTGCCTCGTCTAGAGGAGCTATTTTTCCCATGTGATGTGGTTAGAATTAGATCATTTCCGCCTCAACCTCGGTTACCTGACAAGGTGATTTGGGCTTACACTAGAGATGGCCGGTATACAGTGAAAAGTGGACACTGGTTTTTGAATCATGAAGCAGAGAAGTGTAACATGCCTCCAGCCAATGTTCTGTTGTTGAATAAGACCAAAGAAAGGGTGTGGACAATCTTAACTGAGCCCAAAATACGTTTGTTTCTCTGGCGTGCTCTTTCTGGTGCTATTGCTGTTGCAGATTGTATGAGAAGTCATGGTTTGCAGGTTAGTCTGCTGTGTCCGATTTGCCATTGTGAGGAGGAAACAGTTTCACATGTTCTATTTGCGTGTACTTTGGCGAATCGTGTTTGGCAAGCCTCTCTTCTTCCACTTCCAAGGACTGGATTCTCTTCTTCGGTGATGGAGAACCTTGATCATATGTTTGATTTGTTAGGTAACATTTCAATTCCAGAACAGAGACGCAAGGCTATACCATGGCTACTGTGGGGAATTTGGAAAAGCCGGAACTCTACTATCTTCTCTGCTAGAAACAATGATCATAACATACTTATTGCCTCAGCTTTGGAAGATTCTGAGGTTTGGTTTCATCAACAGAGTGTAATGAAACAAGACATTCAAGGCGTTGAGTGTAAGAGCAATCGTTTGGATACACGGTGGTTCAAACCTGCTCTTGGTCGACTCAAATGTAATCTCAATGCTTCGTGGGCGACGGATTCTTTCTTTTGTGGAGGTGCTTGGATCATAAGGAATCATGAAGGAAATGCTTTATTTCACGCAAGGGATGCTTTCGTTCCGCATATCAATAGAATCTCGGCTGAGCTTTCCTGCATTTTGTGGTGCCTTCGGAGTTTAAAAGATCTTCATATAATGTCTTGTGAAGTTTGGACAGATTGCAACGCGGTTTTAGCGGCTTTGGAATCACCATTGGAATGGCGGAAGTATAGAGCTCAGCTTGACAAGATTATACAAGTAAAATGTGGTATGGGGGAGATTTCATTTCACCTGTCATCTACAAAAGCTAATTCTTTGGTTAGAGAGATCGCGAGCAGTGTAACCAGGGATGGACGCTTAACTTCATACTTAGCTTTAGGCGGGCCGGCGTGGTTGCAGGAACGACTCATCTTGGATAGCCATTGAAGCTGGAAGGGCCACCTTGGTTTAATCGGTTAACTTGGTTGATTTGTTTTATGTTGGTTTATTTTTTCTAAAATTTTCTTTTCCTCTGTATTTCAAACTTTGTTGGTCAATTTCATTCAATGGGAAAAAAAAAAAAACAAATTAGATTTCACTATTTCTTGTAGAAGCATGTTTGTTTTGATTCTTTTACAAGCTCCTAAAGCTATCCACGTGTTATTTAAAACGCCTAATAAGGATTTTCTATCTCAATATTTAACTATTTTTCTTAAATTACAATAGTTTTCTATATTACCATCTATACTATTAATTGGGAAGGAAAACTTGAAGCCAAACACCCCCCAATTTAAAAAAAAAAATTCATGAAATATATTTCAGTTGCCAAACAGAATAAAAGACAGCATTTTTTTTAAAAAAATAATAATAAAAAACAGAAACTATCTATATTTATGGATCATACTAATTTTGTTGCCAAAAAAGTGGACAATTAAATTCGAAAATATCTATATATAACATATTGAAATTTTTGGGATATTTTTTAAACAATAATTTAATATTTAATCAAATCTAATTTATAGTATTTGTATTTGGTTTAATGACTTTATTCAAGTGTTTATGTTATTTGTATTTTGTATAACTCTTATGATATGATATATATTTATTTTGCGTTACAAAATCATCATATATTTTTTGTTTTAAATTGATATTTTAGGAAAAATAAAAAGAAAAATAAATATGTTATATATTTTACAATAGCATAAAATTGGAGAAATATTAAACAAAATTGATATTATCTTAAAGTCTTAAATAAATAATTAAAATATTTTAGTAAACAAATCTTTAAAAAATCAATAATAATTTTGTTTTTTCAAAAATCAATCTAATAAATATTTTGCATCACATACAATCTCTTATTTTCACATTAAAAATCTTCACACTGAAAATGTTTTTCGAAAATATAGCAAAAAAGATATTTATATATTTCCTTGAAATAAAATAAAAAACCAAAATAACATGTGACCAAAAATAAAATCGTCAAATAAACATTCCTTATTATTAACATCAATTTAATAATATATTAACTAATATAGAATTAGCATTTAATAGGTTTAAGAAAGTTCAGGAAATCATATCACATGATTATTATATTTTCCATATAATATAACATTGCCAGTCCACAAAAAGAATTAAACAGTTAATGTATGTTACAAATAAATAAATAAAATCAAATAATTATGATTAAAAATTGAATAAAATAGTTATTTCAATTTCCAAAAAAGAAACGGGTAATACAAAAAAAAATTATATAACTATTTCTCATCAAAAACAAGACGATATAAAAAAATTTGGAAACTTCAATTCAATTTCAACTTTCAAATATCAAATGACATGTATGATACATGAGTATGAAATAAAATAGCAAAAGTAAGTTTCAAATTACTTAATAATTTCAAATATCAGGACAAGAAATAATGGATACAAAAAGAACGGGTAATTTAATTAGTTAATTACAAGCTATATAATATTGTTTTAAAAAAAATGTGATTTCATTTATATAAAAAATATACAATCATATCTTAGAGGGAAAATACGGATACAAAAAGGGAACGGGTAATTCTAAAAATAAATTATCTAAACTATTTTTCATAAAAAAAGGACGATATAAAAAATTTGGAAACTTAAATTCAAATTTAAAATATCAAGTGACGGGTATGATACAAAAATATGAAATTTAAATAGCAAAAAGTAAGTTTTAAATTACTTAAATATTTCAAATATCGGGACAAGAAATAACGGATACGGAAAGAGAACGAGTAATTTAATTAGTTAACGGGTTTGACTGATGGTGTAGTAATAGCAGTTCATTTTGGTGTAGGGCATGCATAGTGAACGGGTTTGACTCTCCTAATATATATATATATATGTATATTTATGTTATTTTATTCTAAAGTTTTAATGTTTTTCATTAGTTTATGTGATGTGATAGTTAATAAATTTAATTAATTTCTAACTTATCACTCATTCGGTTTACACTCGATCCGGGTCTCTTATCATGTCGATCCAAATATTTTGAAACTTTATGATAAACTTAACTTTTGCAACCAACCCCGCACGTACGTGCGGGTCCATCCCTAGTTTATTTTAATCAAAAGAAATACCATATATGGGAATAAGAAAAATCTGAAAATATGAAATATTCCAAGAATTGTTTTTTCGTTTTTTAAAATAAATAAATGGAATAAAACTAATCAGTTTTTTTAAATTTTAAATATCTTTTTATAATTAAGTTTATAAACGAAAATAATTTTTTTCTATAATTAAGATACTTTCAAAAAGGAAAATATCAAAATATATCAGAGAAATGAGAACTTTATAAAAATTATATGTTAAAACTTTTAAGACTTTTGTATAAAAGAAAAACTATATAGGGAAATAAAAGAAATATTTAAATATATGAAAACTATTAAATCTAGAGAATTTGTTAGAAATGCCCCACTTGGGTTACCTCTTTTTAAACATGTCACCTTTTCTATCCATTTTTATGTGTACCCCTCTTAAATTGTTAATTCTCACTTTACCCTAACTTATATTATCCCTCTCTTATCTCAAATCCCTAAAGCATCGTCATCTTCTTCACTTGCCGTCGTCGAGCTTCGCTGTTGTCGAACTTCTCTGTGAGATCTCGTTGTGAATTCGCTTGTGCTCGTCGCTGTGAATTCAGCCGATGTTCGTAGTCTCTGTTTCAGATGAGCTTTCTTTTTGCTGCCAAGAAACAGAGTTGTCGTCATATTTGTCCACTTCTCCGCTCAGCATATGAGACCTAAGCTTGGGGTTTATGAATTACTTTCTTGGTGAGCATTGATCGTTTCTTCTTCTTTGCTTTGTGATGTTTGCATTGACTTTGATAAGGATGCATTTGAAGTATAAATTTATGTTGATATCTAGGAAAGATGGAAGGATTTATTGAGCGCACATAAGTTGTTTGGTAAATTGCTAAAGAGAAAAGCTTATTGTTTTATGTAAATTATTGTTAGCTATTGGATGAGAAGCATATATTAAGTATGATTTTTAGTAGTTGTGGAAAGAGAATTCCGTATGATATGGATTTTAGTAGTTAGTTTAAGATATTTTCCTAAATATGGAAATATTTGTTTGGCCGTAAACACTCAATAACATTATATTAAGATATATTAACGTGTATATTAATATATCTATGTAACGTTATTTAAATAACGTGTGATATTTTCCTAAAATTATGATGAATTTTATGTTAAGATATATTTGAATAATATAAATGGAAATAAAAGATATATTTTAAAATATGAAAATATTTCTAAATTTAATATTTCTTTTTTATAATAAATAAATTATATAAAACATATCAAAATATAAAAATTAAATTTTTGTTAAATAAAAAACGAACATACTTATTTTTATTAGATTTTTAAATTAAAATACTTCAAAATCTAATTTGAATATTGTGTTTAAGTAAATTTCTATTTCTAAAAACTAAAATCGAGTTAGATGATTAAGACAATTATACCTAACAATTCAAATATAGATAGAGAGTCTAGACCTTTACATTAGTATCTTGTTCTATTAGTTTCGTAGTTCTGATGTTTAGTGCAATTCTAACTTTTTTATTTGTTAATATAATAGGAGTATTTTCTATATTGAGATTTTGGATTGAGAAAGTCTTTTAATGAAGTAATTGGAGTTGATGTTAGGTAGATTATGCTAAGATAAAAAACACATTCCGATATCTTTATTAGTTTGCTTTTTGTTTGTTTATTATTACTGATATTTGGTTAGTTAATTTATTTATTTGTGTATGAAATTTAGTATGTGTATTCTGGAAATAGAAAACTAAGTTACGATAGAAAGTAAAAAAGACATCTAATTTCGAGTTTAGGAGTTTAGATAAACGACATTGTTTCGTGTAGTTAATTCATTAATCGTCAAACATAGCAGGTACAAAAAGCTGGCCATAAGGTTGGACAAGACATACCACGAGAAATATGATATAATGAGAAAGATGAAAATCCTTCGCTATCGATTTTTATTTTTTCGAGATAAATAGAAACTTCCTATGTCTACCTTGTTTTCAACGTATTTTCATTTAACACCTAAATTTTTTTAAAATAAAAACATTTTTGTTAAACTTCACAACTTTACTTAAAAATATGAATTATAAGAAACCTTAAAACCTAAGTGTTAAATTTACAATACACGAAAACATGTTGAACTTATACACCACTAGCGGACCACAAAGGGACTGGATGCTCGGTCCGGTTTGTTTTCAACGTATTTAAGTTTAACACTTAGATTTAAACCAAAAAGAACATTTTGGCTTATTAAAAAATAAACTTAAATTGAATTTTGATTTAAAAAACTTGATTTTTAGTCTAAATCAGAAAAAACAGAAATGAAAAACAGAAAATCTTTTTTGTTAATGTATATTTGATTTTTATATCTAAATCAGTTTTTTGAATTATATAAAGTTAGATCAATTGTTCTTAATTTTAAAAAGTTAGATCAATTGTTCTTAATTTATTTTAGAGTTTAAAAAGTTAGAAAAATTAAAATAGTTAGCGTGAGCGTCCGTCAACCTCCCACTCCGACTGCAGGGGAGTGTTAGAATAGATAGGATATGAATATATCCAAATCTTTCTTGTTGTATAGATTCTATGTATTATTTAGAATAGTCCTGTACACACTATATATATTGACATATCAATGATACAAACTCCTCATCGGAGATTACATATAATATTACAATAAGCAGCCTCATATCACGACAGCAGCCTTGGAGAAGAAGACTTGAAGACTTCGAGAGATTCTTCGGACGTCTCTCTTAGCAACCTCTTGTTCGATTCTCTAGATCTCTTTCGTTTCTTGTTACTACTTTTTTTCTAAGGAAGAATATATATCTCTTTACTTGTATTGAGGAATACCTTCTAAACCCTAATTATTTTATAATATATTCTACTTTTATGGTCTTGATTCTCTTCTCTAACGTTGTGATGATTGACTTTAACATGTGTGAGTAGATTTCTTAGTTGGGTTTATGGGGTAATTCGAAGGGCATTCATGGTTCGATCATATTAGGTTGCTATATACAAACTCTTTTATTTCATGGTTCTTTCTCTTGGTTTATTTTAACATGTAATGCGGATTGATTACACCTTGATGCATATGGTATCTTAGATCATATTGTCTGACAAAAACATGATATCATCAGACCTAGCCTAGTAGAGCAACGGACCATCTCTCTCTTGTGTTCACTTACTGCTTGTTCATCTGCTTTAGTTCTTGGTAGTCTCTGCTATTGTAACCAAAATAACAGCAATAGCAGAGACTAACAAGAACTAAAGCAGATGAACAAGCAGTAAGTGATCAAATGACAATATAGAATTCCTGAGGATGAGTGTAATGGACTACTGATTCCTCCTTAATCTATCATGGGTGTCTAACAAAACTCACACAGAGCTAATCCCTAGACAATAGGTTCAACAAGAGATCAATCCACTGTCGTGACAGAGATCCTCAAGCAAAGCTACTTCCAGACCTAACTTTCATTAACCAAGCAAGCACTAAGATTCAACCTATTAAAACCAATAAACACTCTAAACATCCAACACTACACCAAAACGGGTTTTTAGCTACTGCAAAAGCAGTAGGCAAACAGTCGTAAACCTATGTTTTACGACTGATTACCGACCAATAAGTGTTGTAGGTAAAGGTCTAGTCGCAAATAATATCAGTCGCAAAATTGCTACTGATCTACGACTGATCTACGACAGTTCTTTTACAGTCGTTACCCAGTCGGCACTCAGTCGTAATCTTTGGCGACTACATAACGACTGAGTAGCGACTGTATTTTGCTACTAAAATATGTAGTCGTAACTCAGTCGTAATCTTTCGCGACTGTCTAGCGACCGAATAGCGACTGCATTTTGCTACTAAATACCTACTACTTATTTAGTCGTAATATTAGCTACTTATTTACGACGAAAATGTTGCTACTGAATACCTACTACTTGGTTTTTAATTAACCGAATTTCGTTTAGCATTCTAATTTGGTTCCTGATTTTAGTTTAAACAAAAGTACTAATAAAAACAAATTATAGAAATCTTAAAATCCGAAAAACACAACATAAGTTTAAAAGACATGAGTTCAAAATAAAAATTCAAGAGCATACAAACATGAGTTTAAACACAACATAAGTTTAATCTTACCAAAAAAAATACAACATAAGTTTAAAGTTTTATAAAAGCAAGAGAGTTATAAACCTAAACAGGTTCAGCAGGTGGATGATCAGAAGCAGTTTCTGTGGCAAGGAAAGCAAGGAACCTGTCGTCGGTTTTCAAGAACTTGTGGACAATCGCAAGCTCGGCGGTCTGGGCCTTTTGAGCAGCTGCAACTCGAGCATTCTCTGCTTCTTGCTGTGCGATAAGAGCAGCTTGGTCCTTCAGCTTCTGTTCAGCATTTTCAAGCTGTTGTTGCATCTGCCGGAATGAAGCTGAGGTTGCTGTGTTGTGTGCCTTTCCCTTGAGCATACTCTTGAGGCTTCCAATACCAAACAGTGCTCCTCTATCATTTGTGAATGTGGACTAAAAGAAAAATCAAAGCAATGAAAAATCAGGAACAAGCAAGAATATGAATGCCAAACTAAGAAGCATAATGTAAACTATAATGTATACTATAATGTAAACGAAGCTACCTGAATAAAGAGGTCATTATCTTCTTCTACTGTTAGCACAGGAATACGACCATCCGTAAGGTCTGTGATATCGGACTCAAGATCAGTCAACGTCTCTTGTTTTTTCTTCGTATAGGCCTCAGCAACTTGCTGCGCTTTCAGATCAACAAACGTCCCATCTTTCTTGGTATTAGCCTTGATGAACACCTCACCGAAACTCACTGGTCTCCCCAATTCAACAACCTGAAATAGGAAAATGATTAGTTGAATCAGTATTTCAACAAAGAAAGTTAGTGTAAATGTAAATCATTTATAACATGAAACCACAAATCACATATTGAACCAGTAATAAAGTTTAAAGAGACTTACCATTTCTTGTTCAATTTGTCGGTAAGACTTCTGTCCAGAGGCGTGTTTGTGCGGACCGAGACCCTTACGATCAGACATCCGAGCTGCTGAGGTCGTAGCACTCTTTGCTTTTTGTTCTTCAGTGCTCCAATGTTCTTTCATCTCATCCCAGAGCGTATCATAGATCCAGATTGGTCGTACGTCATTACTCCTCGCTGTGCTTACCATATCTTTCATGCGACTTTGGATTATGGACTCGAAGTGCTCTTGAACCAAACCTGTATTAGATGGATCCCATCTATGTTTTTTCTACAAAACAACAGAGAAGTATAAGTGTTAGTCATTTTAAAGAAAATATAAGAAGAAAATGAATTTTGGTGTTACAACAAAGAGATTCTTACCGCGAATTCAACGAAGTATCGTTCTTGTCTTCCTCTAGGCACACAGGACCAACTATAGTATGGGCCATCAAACTTGTTGGTGAAGCACTTAGTAATCTGGCGGGAGAGTGAAGATTTGTCAAAACCAAACCTACAAAGACAGATAAAGATAATGTTGAATGAGAATTACCAAAACAGCTGAAAAGGTAAACTAATAGAAAGAACATATATTACCAAGTTGAATCCGGCACAATGAGGTCGGGATCAAGGAAAGTGATTCCCAGAACATATATTACCAAGTTGAATCCGGCACAATGAGGTCGGGATCAAGGAAAGTGATTCCCTTCGGCCGTGGTGCATCCGAAATATCTTCTTCGGATTCTTCTTCTTCTATTGTAGTGTGTGAATTTTGTGCTTGGGAACTGTGAGGAGATTGACTTGGCTAGAAATGGAAATCTCTAGAATTAGTTGATTCATGCATTTCATCAAACACCTTTTGGGCGTGGAAATGTTGGGTTCTACATACCAAAAGGCGGTGTAAGATTTAGATTTATTATTTTTTACGTTAATAACTACAATAAAAAAGTAAATTTTTTATTTTTGAAGAGTATCGTTATCATATTGATTAACATTTGTAAAACAACCATTTTTCATTGTTAACCATCTTAATATATAAATATAATTTTTTTCCTTTAATAATGGAACAATAACATATGAAGAATTTCTCTATATACCATCATTTTGGTTTTGTTTCCAAAAATACCACAACTACCAAATTATTGTTCAATGGTGTGGAATTTTCAATCCTTAGTTTAGGTTGATTATTTTACATTTAGGGTATAGTATTTAGGGGGTATGGTTTAGTTTTTGGAATTTAGAGATTATTTTTTGAAAATTAAAATTAAATTTTAGTTTTGTGTTATTTTTGTCCAAAAAACAAAAATCATGGTATTTTGGAAAATTGCCCATAACATATCTGTTTTAGATTTTATAACTATATTTGATTTTATCTTTTTAAATATATTAAAATATTAAAGAAGATTTCCCTTTTTTTGACAAAAGAAGATTTCCCTTATGTTAAGTCAGATCAATTATATTGATTAAATTACTGTCACAAGAGTGGTTAGTAAAATGCGATAAGCAACATCAATATTTGGATACCAACCAATATTTTTTACAAACTCAAGAACCTCGATAGGTGTCATTGCTTTATCGGGTAAAGTCACCTGCAATATTCTTAACTCAGAGAAAAAGGCAATTATTTAAAGAGGCCTAATCCTGATGTATCATCTACCTTCAGAAACTCTAAGAAATACTTTTCTTTTCTTATCTTTTCACATGAGATATTCACACACCTTATGATTATACTCATTTGTTCTTGATGACTCACGTCGGGTGTACAATCAAGGATAATAGAAAAATATTTTGCCTCTTTAATAACACTAGTGATAGAAAGCATTACCTTGTAAGCGAGAAGAGAAATCAACTCATTCTGAATGTTATGACCAAGATAATGATGATATATCTCATGACTTTGAATGTGTCGAATATGTTCCTGCATAATCAAATCAAACTCAGCAATCCTCTCAATCATTCCTAAAAAATTACCATTACTATCTTGGTAAAGTTAGCATATGAGCCTCGAAATGCTAAATTTATTTTCGAAAGACATTTCACAACATAAATTATTCTGTATAAAACTTGTCTCCAACGTTCTTTTTCTTTAGCAATTTCTTTCTGGAATTCTTTATCACTAGTTAGATTACTTTGAAATCTAACTTTCAAGTCATTCCATATCCTCATATTAGCCATATGCTGCTCACTTTTCTCATGATTTTTTAGTCTATAATCAATATGTTTCCAGTCTCTTAAACCTTCGTTTGCGAATAAACTTAATTGACCATGAAACTGAAATAACTTACAGCAAATATAATACACCTTATCCTCATGCTTTGAGTAAACCAACCACTTTCTATCATCAGTGATGTAGTTCTTTTACCCGATCAATTAAATTATCGAACCTCAAGGAGCAATTAATTAACACACCAAGAATACACAAATTTGCTTAATCTAAGGTTAATAAGATATTTGATTTGATTTTCTAAACTTGACTAACAATACAATTCAAACTAAATAATGCAAAGCAAGATGAAAGAAAGCAATAATCAAAAGACTAACAAGATTCAAATCGAAACAAAGCGGGAAAAGATAATTACTAAACAATAATTAAAGACAAATTCTCGGGTTAAGGCAATTGACTAGAATGACAAAGAGATGGGTTATGGAGGCTCAAACAACTTCTAACAAAGAATGATCCTTAGGTCATAGAACACTAGGCAAGACTAACACATTTCCATGAGATTAATCTCTTTACTAATCAATCAATTATCAACTTCTTTCAAAGGCAATCAAATGATCAATAAGCATTATAAACAAGTCTATCTAACCAGTAATCACCCTAATCAACAATTTCCAAAGGCTTTTTGAGGTGGCTTTGTTTGTTTGTTTCTTTGGGTGACTAACTCTCAAATGAAAGGAATGCTAGACAATCATGAAATCCATCTAAGACCAAGAACAATTTATGCATACAAAGATTAGCTCTTGTTGTTCTACCCATCTTAGATATAAGATCCTAATCTCTACCCTTTGCAAACCTTTTTCTTTTTCTTTTCAAACCATACCCATTGGACACTTTTGGTCTCTTTTCTTATCAAAATACAACCCTCATGATCAAAACCTTATTATTCATTAGCCACCTAGGGAACCTTTTCTTTAAACACTAAGCTCTTATTTAATCCCACCTTCTTTCTCATCCTTTGCAAAACTTTTCTTTTGGGGACTATCTTACCCAACTCTTTCTTTCTTTTACTTAGATACTAGAGCTTCTTTTCTTATGACTTTAATTCCTAGGGACTCCTTTTAAACTCAATGATCAAGCCTTTCATCTTCAACCTTTTCTTTTTCTTCTTTCTCGCAAACCCAACCCAAATGTACAATCTAACCAACTAACTCTTTCATTCCCTTCCTAATAGCTAGCTCAAAAATTTCCAAATACTAGCTAAAACAAGAGCTAATACCTTCTCGTTCTCGATTCTCTCAAGATTTCACAATCTATAACATTATCAAGAAGAGGCCTCACTCGCAAATCAATTCATGGGATGAAAATAAAGGTTAAGGTTAAGGGTAAGGGGACTTTCGAATCATTCAAGAGAGTGGTGAAAAGTGATATGCTTCGATTAAGAATAATTTACCATGAGAATGCATTCAAAACACATAAGCGAGAGGATTCGATTCAAATTAAGTCCAAATACATAGAGATGCTTCAAAGATCATGTAAGTTTCACACAAGAAGAGATTGCTTTCAAAGAATGCAAAGGTCTAAGAATGAATTTTCATTTCTTTCCAAGATGATCAAGCAACAATGAACTATGATTGAGGGCTTGTATTTTAGTCATAAGATTGAATTTCTACAAGGCATATTAATTATCACTTCCAAAGCTTATGCAAATGCAAGCTATATGCTACTAGACTCAATCTTAGAGATAGAAATGACTATGCAAAACTAAGTGCATTTGTTTTGGATTTTTCAAATTTTGCAAATTTTTTTGATTTTTTTCTCAAAACTAGCTATTCACAATGCAAGACTCAAAGAAAAGAAAAATAAAATAAAACACAACGTTAGATACCTAGTCCCTCCTCCAAACTTAATTCACACCGTCTCGGTGTGATAAAAAAGATAAGGAAGAGACTAACAAAAAAAGAAACTAAAATGAGACTTAAAGCGGTATATACAATGGAAGGTGAGGCCATACCTTGGCCCTAGTTGTGAACCTTAGGGAGGAGAGTGAGAGGAGGAGTGGAACTCCATGGTAGGCTAGTTGGAGGGGTTGAAAGAGTGTGGAGGTGGGAATGGTTGGACCGTGTTCCACCATTGAGGTTGATGGTGATGACCCTTGAGAGGAACTCTTGAAGTCTATCTTGGTCTTTTTGAAGTTCGGGTTGGATTCTTGATTTGACACTTGCAAAAGGAGTAGAAGAACCCTTACACTTCACCTTATACTCAATTTTTCCATCTATTAGCTTCAAAGGATGCAAGCTCATGGTGTTAGAGGAAGGAACAAAGCTGGGAGGGTGGGTTTGTTTCTTCTTCCTCTTGCTGGCTTCAAGGCCTCTTTTAGCTTTACCTAAATACAACTCTTCACCATTGTCTTTAAACTCATCAACTAAAGAGGCTAGACACTCACAATCCAAGATGTTTTCATCAAGCTTTAGGGTCTCTTTATTCCTCACATTAACAACTTTGATATCTTCATGTTGATAAGTCAAGTCTCTAGTCACTTTCTTACTCTTCATATCTTCATGTTGAGAAGCCAAAATAGTGATCTTACCATTAAGAGCATTGTATATCTCATCAATCTTGTTGTGCATATCGACACATCTCTTACCAAAATCCATATAATCCTTAGTTTGGCCTTCTAAAACTTGTTTCAACATGGAATTAAATTCATTATCTTGAGGAGGTGGTTGAATATTAGATTTTCCTTGGTTTGTGAATTAAGGACTTGGTTGAAATCCTTGCTCTTGTTGAACTTGGCATAGTCCCTCTTGTTGTTGTTGCATCTTCAAGAACTTCTCCACATTCTCTAATTTATCTTGCAAATATCTCCACGTCTAACCGTCTTGTGATATCTCTGTAGACGATTTATCACATATCTCATTGCACCTTTGATCACTTTCAGCCAAATTCTCAACAAATAACTCTCCTTGTTCGAAAGCGAGATTTACAAAACATCCTTTGCTAGCCACGTCCAATCTCCATTTTAGCTCATTACTAACTCCCCTATATAAAATACTAAGGATAGCTTCCTTGTTGAATCCATGATGAGGAAAATCTTGAGTATATCCCTTAAGTCTTCCCCATGCTTCATAGAAACTTTCATTGATACCTTGCTCAAAGCCCATTATGTCCTTCCTCACTTTGGCCGTTCTTTGCTTAGAGTAGAACTTTACAAGGAATATCCTCTTACAATCATCCCAAGAGTTGACCAAATGTGATGGTATAGCTCTCTCCCATCGGCTTGCTTTTTCTCCAAGAGAAAAGGGAAACAAAATGAGCATGATACTATCATCGGGCACACCTCCAATACTAAATGTGTTACACAACCTCTCAAAGGAGTCCAAATGATCATATGGATTCTCCAAAGCTAGTCCCAAGAATATAGAGCCTTGGATCAATCGAATCAAACTTGGCTTGATTTCATAAGCATTGGCTTCTATTGGAGGAGGTCGGATTCCATATCTTGACTCATGACTATGAGGAACATCAAAGCTTCCTATTGTGGTTGTTTCCTCTCTAGCGTAAGATGGATTTACTCTCAAATCTTGAGGTTGTGGAGCTTGAATAGTGTTAGTATGAATGTCCACATCCAACACCTTAAATGACATTTTCTTCCCATTCTTCTTATTTTGATTTGAGTACCTTCGAAAGCACAAGAGAATCAAAGAAGACAAGTTAGTAACAACAAACAAAAGAGAGTTCATCATCTCAACTAGATGTGTGAATCTAATCATAAGCGCAAAACGTAAATGGCTCAGTCTCAAGCAAAAATGAAATCCTAATGGCTAATTGATATTGCTCCCCGGCAGCGGTGCCAAATTGATGTAGTTCTTTTACCCGATTAATTAAATTATCGAACCTCAAGGAGAAATTAATTAACACACCAAGAATACACAAATTTGCTTAATCTAAGCTTAATAAGATATTTGATTTTCTTTTCTAAACTTGACTAACAATACAATTCAAACTAAATAATGCAAAGCAAGATGAAAAAAGCAATAATCAAAAGACTAACAAGATTCAAATCGAAACAAAGCAGGAAAAGACAATTACTAAACAATAATTAAAAGACGAATTCTCGGGTTAAGGCAATTGACTAGAATGACAAAGAGATGGGTTATGCATGCTCAAACAACTTCTAACTAAGAATGATCCTTAGGCCATAAAACACTAAGCAAGACTAACACATTTCCATGAGATTAATCTCTTTACTAATCAATCAATTATCAACTTCTTTCAAAGGCAATCAAATGATCAATAAGCATTATAAACAAGTCTATCTAACCACTAATCACCCTAATCAACAATTTCCAAAGGCTAGGAATGAAAAGCACTTAAATTTTTTGGTTCGGGAATTTCATTGAACACCTTCCGGGCGTGAAATTCCTAAGCTCTAAATCAACAAAATCAAGATTGATTTAGCCTTATTAGCAACCAATAAGCAAGGATCTTAAACAATCTGCATAAATGTACTTAAGATTCATACAAAGATTCCAAAGATAGAAAAGAAATTGAAAACAAGCACAAAATATAGAATAGGATCCTTATTTTTAGGCCTTGAAACACTTATATAGTAAAAGAAAACGATCCGGGTCAACCCGAGATGAACCGGGTCAAACCCAAAGTCTTTATATCCAACCGATCGATTATGAGGTCGATTGAAAACTTGTTTTGGTTTCTGCTTTACTCCAACCGACCAGTCAATCGACCAACAGGTCGATTGGAATCCTCGGTGGCTTCTATCTTCGTTCTGGATCGATATACCCTCACTAAATCAGTCATAACTCGTGACCCGTAACTCTGATTGGCCTCAAACCACCACCGTTGGAAAGCTAATTAAATTTTCTATCGCTGTGGTTCAGAGCTTCAACGCTAAATCACAAGTTAAAGCCTTTGTCTGAGTCGATCTTTGAGGCACTTCGGACTGGTTCTGCATCATCGATTCTCCTCTTTGCATTCAAACATGTATCTTCTATTATCTTAATCTGAAATGACTTAAAAGACACCCAAAGCACACTAAAACACACTCAAAGAAACTATATGACTTCTAAAAGACAAGAAGACTCACTTAGACACTAAATGCAACATAACACAATGAAAATACAATTGAAACATGATAAAAAGGATAATAAAAACCTGAATAAAGCTGTAAATATGATGTGTATCAATCATTTTCCCCATTACACAATTTTCTAAAATAATACTTATATGCAAAGTGCCTTTTAGTTGCACTATCAACAGGAAAAACAATATTCATATCTCTTTTTGGTCCTTTTTCAATCAACAAATCCCTTGTTTTATTGTCAAGATTATTCCAATTTCTAGGATCATAGATATCGATAGGAGGAGATTCATCAACATTCAAACTTTCCGTATTAAATGGATTTGACACATTCTCACGAGACTCATTTACAACATCATCTAAGTTTTCACTTGAATGATCATGAGGATTCACAGCTGGTTCTACACTAGGATTTTCACTAGTTTCAGGATTTTTTCTAAGAAACCTATCCATAGATCCTCTTTGAGATTCTATAAATCGCTCTTGTTCTTCTTTTCTCTTTCTTTTGTCATTTCCACACAAAACCATGATTAAATATAAAAGGAACAATGTCACCTGAGAATTGTGTATTGTCAGCAACGTAAGAGAAAGGAAAAGCCAATGCATAGGGTCATGCATAAATCCAAAAAACAATAGATGTAAAAGTTAAGTAAGTCACTGTAGTGACCCTCACCCTGACCTAGTGGCCGAATGAAAAATCATCGATGAACGGGCGAGAAAAGAACTCCGAAACAATGGGAAGAAGTAAAAAAAATGATCTATCAAAGCTTTACCAGAAGAAACGAAGTTTGGTCGAGAGATATACGAAGGAATGTAACCGGAGAAGAGCGTTGTCCACCACATGAAGATTGGACCCGGAAGTGAAGCAAAGTATCTTGACCCAAAGTCTTAAAATGACTAAGTATGAAGTTTTGTCGAGAAGGATTACCGAAATATCGAAGGAAGGTTGAAGATGGTCGAAACACAATCGATCCTGTCGATCCGCGACGACAGCCGGTCGAGACCAAATCAAAGAAGTGACGATCGAAGCCGAGCCAAAGTAAAGTCTCAATGTTCAAACACTAATAAGAAGTTTTGAAGAAAGTTTTTCGATGGAATGCTAAGTTTGCCGAAGAAATCTCTTCAAGTACTGAGATGTCCGATCGTAATCGAGAAAATCTCAAGAAGATCAAGAAATCCGATTTTGTGTCTGTTCAGTGAACCCATTCACTCGACAGCCTTGCCACATGGCAATTTCCGACAAGAAAAGCCAGAGAAAATCCTAGAAAATATCTTGCGAAGATATGGGAGAAGATTCAATGGATGCTATCGGACAGAATCCTTTTTCTTCTCCATGGCTGCAACGTGTCCGGCAGCCAGAGACGGCTTGTTTCGCCAAACCCGAACCTACACCTGGCGAATGCATGCGATTTCCAAAGCTAGCTATTTTTCCGAAGCTAAACTCTATAAATAGAGGCAGTGAAGTGTCATTTGTGTTTGTTAGCCCAAACGACACAAGTTTCTCACTCTAAAGAATTTCTCTCTCGCTCTTGAAAGTTTCGTTCGAGAAACTTGCCCCTCCGATCGACTGTTGCTGCCGAAGGATCGAGAAACTCGTTGCCGAAGTCGAGAAGTCTGTTGCCAAAAGTAGATCCGAGAAGAAGAAGACCTCGCGTGCCTGCCTCGGTGAGAGCAGAAGGAAATCGTCGATAAAAACACTGTGAGTTGGATACAAATTGTGTGGGGTTCTGCATAAGTCTTCGGACTTGTGTACGTACCTATCGCGTGTTTTGCTTACTTTTCTTTTTGTAGAACCTGCATGATAGCCTTTAAATTCTGCAAAAATGAACCCGCATGCTTAAACAATCCGGCTGAATTACAAGATAGTGCTTGCTAAAATGACCAACTAAAATGAACCTACATGTTAATCCGGCTAGGCTAGTTTCTTAATAATCACCGAGAACTATCACCTAGATTAGGATCACACTTGCTTGCTTGTTTGCTTTGCTTTGCTTGCTTGTTGCTTGATGATTGCTTGATTTGCTTGCTTGCTTGCTGTTTGTTATCACTTCTAGTATTGATCTTCTTTGTCTAGAATTTCTTGCTTTTAGAGAGTCCTTAGTTTCAGATCTGTAGATTTGATTCTTAGGTTCGATAATCTGTTTCCTTGACGCTGGTGATGGGGTCTCGAAGAGGTAACCTTCGTGGTTTCTCAGGTCTTGACCAGGATGCTTGGTTCCTAGCTCGCGACTAGCCCAAGATATTGCATGACGATGCAACCAGATGTATCCTCCGTACTGAATGCCTTCGTGGTTTCATTCCTAGCGATTTTTAAAAAAAAATAAAAGGATGAAGGAACGGATCATATTATCGATAGGATAAGGATTGGAGTCTAGCGAGTCTTAGATTAAGCCGAGTCTAGTTTTAGGCTAGTCGAGTCTTAGTTGTCGTGCTTGTCTTGCTTGTTCGATTTCTATGCTTCCGCTATCGCTTTCTCTGATTCTTGTTTGTTTAGTTTTTGGGGTTTGGGGGGGGGGGAAATTGCATGATAGATTTGGGGGTATCCGGCTAACTTAGTATTACTAGAATACTCAAAGCTCATTTTTTTTTGCAGGTTTATTCTTATAAGGAGTTTAGACTGTAGCAAACATTAGGAGCCGAAGATACGATATTTTTCATGTTTTTGCAAAAATATTACTTTTCTAATATGTATAATTTTCTCGATGGATCCATGTTTAAAACGCTTTGGTAAACGTGTTTTGTAAACTTTAATATAAGTAATCAAAGGAAGCTTTTGGGGAAAAACCATGGCGTTTTCGAGCTGATATAACTCCACCTCCATCGGCCTTGTCCGGGTCGGTAGGTGTGCACAACTCCTCATTCATGTTGTCTGGGAAAGGGGTTGCAAAGCCTCGAACTCGACGACCGGACGAAAAGGGACGGCTGGATCCGAATGCGTTCTGACTCGGGGATCCTGCCTTGCCCGTATCCCACCGCGGGAACCTCGATCGCTCGTATCCGGCCATGCCCTCAGTAGCGTGTCCGGGTCGTCTCTTAGAGCATGGTTGTCGAGTTCGAGGCTTTACAACAGTGGTATCAGAGCATGGTTGCGAGACCATTTCGAATCGTGCTTTTCAAAACTGTTTTATCGAGTAATTGAGTCGCAAAAACATTTTTAGCTCCGGTCATTTGTCTACTTGTTTTGCATATAGGATTTTCTGTTTTTAGACCAAGTATAGGAGCTTACTTGTTTGTCCGGTGCAGATGTCTACAGGTGCTTCTAGTTGTGGAAAAGGGTATGAGGGACGAAGGCCGATTCATGGAGAATCCGGTCATGTGTGTGGATGGTTGCCAGCTGATTCTGATAGTAGTAGCGCTTCATTTAGCGTTACTCAAGCCTCGAACCCGTTCGTGAAAGTAGAGTTTGAGTCATCGGTGGAAACAGATCCATCCGAAGATCTCGAAGCCCCGGTTGAAGTCTCAGTTAATCAAGACGATCAGTCAGTCGAAGTAAACCAAAGAGCACCAAGCGAGATTGAGATGACGTTACATGATCAAGGAAGGATTGTAGCAGGTCCGATCGGGGGATATGACCATTACGATGCTGAAGCTGCCGATCAGATTCAGCATATCTTACTCGAGTTCATGGACCTGCCAGCCATGGACATCGACCCTGAAGTAGCAGTCTTGTGGGCCGAATTGATGGGAGAACCAGCCGGAACATGAAACCAAGTTTTGATGGGGATGATCCAAGTACCGAACTTAGCAGGAAATGATCGACTAGCTGCCCAGGATGTAGACCGTATCGACGAAGAAGTTGTTCCCGAGCCGTTTGTCGACCAGTTGCCAACAAAAGCGATGGAGGATCGAGTGAAGGTCGATCCAACGAAGAAGAAGAAGAGACGTCTGAGTCATTCGAGTTTCTAACCCCCGAAGAAGAAGAAGAAGTGAAAAGAATCCTAGAAGTTGTCGCAGCCAGTTCGAGCGACCCGACCATGATGACTATCGAAGTAAGAACCCGACCATCCGACCGAAGTAAGCCAGCCGCCGCCAAGACCCAAGATGCATTGCCCGATCTTAATGACAATGCGCCCGAGCAACCAGAAGAAGAACCAATCCCAATGTTCGACCCGATGATGTTGGAAACCGAACTAAGTAACGAATCCTCGTTATATTGCCTAAATAGAGTTGAAGAAGATCAGCCCCGAGACCGTTTGATGGAGTTGGTCGCCCAGATGGTGACCGAAGGAGATCTTGTCGAGACAAGAGTCTGACTCGAAGGAGAGCCCTGCCGAAAGCGGCCAAGATTGACCGACGATAGTGGAGTCACCGGGAAGAGAAGGACCGAGAACGAGGGCATCCGCCCAAAAATCTGTGAGGAAACTCTACATGGAATCATCAGACAGGTGTCATTCCTTGCGGTTCGTGTGGGTCGATCGGCCACCAAACCGTAAACTGTCCCAGACTTGATGCTTCGACCCCAATGACGCAGTCATACATCATGTGCTTTAACTGGCACGGTTATGGGCAGTACTCGTTTACTTGCCCACTTCCGACCGCTAGAGCACCGACTGACGAAGCTGGACCATCGACGGCCGCATCCACCACATCAGTCCCACCCATTATCCCACAACCGGAGCAGCCTCTGCCACCAAGGAACTTCTGCTCTTGTGAAGAGTGCAAAAGTCTCCGCGACTAGTAAGGGAAGGGTAGTAATTATTTTGTTAGGATTGGGCTAAGGGTAGCTTTCTTATCTATGTCTTATCGACTAGATTCTGTAAATTAGGAGCCTTGTTAGCTTGAACTTGTACAGCGGATGTACTTGTAAAGCGTTGGATATTCTTATGATTATTCAAGCTTTTCTTTCAAGCCTTCTTAGCCAAACCTTTTCTTTTACAAAATCCGAGTAAGATACCCGAAACCTTCTCTTTTGTAAATGCATGCTAGGAGCCTTGAACCTTAGAACTTTTCTCAGAGAAGTTTCCTTACCCTTGTTAGGCTAAGTGTTGGAGTCCTAGAAGTTTTGCTTGCTAGGTTGTTTGCCTAGATTGCTTGCTAGGTTGTTTGCTTAGATTGCTTGCTAGGTTGTGTGCTTAGATTTCTTGCTAGGATTTTCTTTGTCTAGTCCTCGTAGAGTCTTTGCTTTGTCTTAGAGTTGTCCTCTAGGATTTGTCGTGTAGCTTGCTAGGTTTGCTTGCTAGTAGTGTTGGTTGTGCTAGTTGCTGTGTTGTTGTTTAACAACAGGTTGTAAAGACTCAGCGAGGCAAAAAGGGCATAAGGCAGCGAGGCAAAGGGACGAAAGATGGCCGAAAGGAAAACAAAGTAACCAGACCTTGACGACCGAAAGAGATCTTAGAATCAATCGAGGAAGTCGATAGCCGAGACGAACCAAAAGAAGACGATAAGCGATCAAGAGAAATTTCAAAACCGGGCAAATCAATCCATTATGGCCGAGAGCCAACAAGATTCAGTCGGAGAATCGAATTGGAAAATACTAAGGAAAAATCAGTTGGAAAATCTTTAGTGAGTAAAGAAAGCATTGAAGCTGAGTATGAATGAAAAGTAAAATCTCAAGGAAGTCGAAGCCGAAAAGAAGACCAAGGGAGAAAACCAAGCTTTCACGATGAAGACCGAAGGAAAGATCCAAATCTAAGTAGTAGGGGATCGAATCGAGTAAAGACCGAAGAAGATGATGGAAATCCATTCCAACCCAAGGCAATAAGGAAGATGGAGTAATCGAAGAAGGCCGAGAAGAAAATTGTCGAAAACCAAAGGAGATGACCGAAGGAGGATCAATGGAGATGACCGTGAAGACCCGAAGACCCAAGAAGAAGGAGCGTATAAGAAGTTAAAGACGTCAAGCGAAGGAGTGAAGACCAGCGAATGAATTCGAGGACGAATTCTGATAAGGAGGGGAGAATGAAGTGACCCTCACCCTGACCTAGTGGCCGAATGAAAAATCATCGATGAACGGGCGAGAAAAAAACTCCGAAACAATTGGAAGAAGTAAAAACAATGATCTATCGAAGCTTTACCAGAAGAAACAAAGTTTGAACGAGAGATATACGAAGGAATGTAGCCAGAGAAGAGCGTTGTCGACCACATGAAGATTAGACCCGAAACTGAAGCAAAGTATCTAGACCCAAAATCTTAAAATGACTAAGTATGAAGTTTTGTCGAGAAGGATTACCGAAATATCGAAGGAAGGTTGAAGATGGTCGAAACACAATCGATCCTGTCGATCCGCGACGACAGCCGGTCGAGACCAAATCAAAGAAGTGACGATCGAAGCCGAGCCAAAGTAAAGTCTCAATGTTCAAACACTGATAAGAAGTTTTGAAGAAAGTTTGTCGATGGAATGCTAAGTTTGCCAAAGAAATTTCTTTAAGTACTAGGATGTCCGATCGTGATCGAGAAAATCTCAAGAAGATCAAGTTATCCAATTTTGTGTCTGTTCAGTGAACCCATTCACTAGACAGCCTTGCCACATGGCAATTTCCGACAAGAAAAGCCAGAGAAAATCCGAGAAAACATCTTGCGAAGTTATGCGAGAAGATTCAATGGATGCAATCGGACATAATCTTTTTTCTTCTCCATGGCTGCCACGTGTCCGGCAGCCAGAGATGGCTTGTTTCACCAAACTCGAACCTACACCTGGCGAATTTATACGATTTCTGAAGCTAGCTATTTTTCCGAAGCTAAATTCTATAAATAGAGGCAGTGAAGTGTAATTTGTGTTTGTTAGCCCAAACGACACAAGTTTCTAACTCTAAAGAATTTCTCTCTCGCTCTTGAAAGTTTTGTTCGAGAAACTTGCCCCTCCGATCGACTGTTGCTGCCGAAGGATCGAGAAACTTGTTTCCGAAGGATCGAGAAACTCGTTGCCCAAGTCGAGAAGTCTGTTGCCGAAAGTAGATCCGAGAAGAAGAAGACCTCGCGTGCCTGCCTCGGTGAGAGAAGAAGGAAATCGTCGATAAAAACACTGTGAGTTGGATACAAATTGTGTGGGGTGCTGTATAAGTCTTCGGACTTGTGTACGTACCTATTGCGTGTTTTGCTTGCTTTTCTTTTTGTAGAACCTGCATGATTGCCTTTAAATTCTGCAAAAATGAACCCGCATGCTCAAACAATCCGGCTTAATTACAAGATAGTGCTTGCTAAAATGACCAACTAAAATGAACCCGCATGTTAATCCGGCTTGGCTAGTTTCTTAATAATCACCGAGAACTATCACCTAGATTAGGATCACACTTGCTTGCTTGTTTGCTTTGCTTTGCTTGCTTGTTGCTTGATGATTGCTTGATTTGCTTGCTTGCTTGCTGTTTGTTATCTCTTCTAGTACTGATCTTCTTTGTGTAGAATTTCTTGCTTTTAGAGAGTCCTTAGTTTCAGATCTGTAGATTTGATTCTTAGGTTCGATAATCTGCTTCCTTGACGCTGGTGATGGGGTCTCGAAGAAGTAACCTTCGTGGTTTCTCAGGTCTTGACCAGGATGCTTGGTTCCTAGCTCGCGACTAGCCCAAGATGTTGCATGACGATGCAACCAGATGTATCCTCCGGATTGAATGCCTTCGTGGTTTTAGCCCGAGCGATTTTTAAAGAAAAGAAAAGGATGAAGGAACGGATCAGATTATCGATAGGATAGGGAGTGGAGTATAGCGAGTCTTAGATTAATTCGAGTCTAGTTTTAGGCTAGTCGAGTCTTAGTTGTCTTGCTTGTCTTGCTTGTTCGATTTCTATGCTTCCGCTATCGCTTTCTCTGATTCTTGCTTGTTTAGTTTTTGGGGTTTTGGGGGTGGGGGAAATGACATGATAGATTTGGGGGTATCTGGCTCACTGAGTATTACTAGAATACTCAAAGCTCATTTTGTTTTGCAGGTTTATTCTTATAAGGAGTCTAGACCGTAGGATATTTTTCATGTTTTTGCAAAAATATTACTTTTCTATAATGTATAATTTTCTCGATGGATCCATGTTTAAAACGCTTTGGTAAACTTGTTTTGTAAACTTTAATATAAGTAATCAAAGGAAGCTTTTGGGGAAAAACCATGGCGTTTTCGAGCTTATATAACTCCACCACCATCGGCCTTGTCCGGGTCGGTGGGTGTGAACAACTCCTCGTTCGTGTCGTCCGGGAAAGGGGTTGCAAAGCCTCGGACTCGACGACCGGACGAAGAGGGACGGCTGGATTCGGATGCGTTTCGACTCGGGGATCCTGCCTTGCCCGTATCCCACTGCGGGAACCTCGGTCGCTCGTATCCGGCCATGCCCTCAGTAGCGTGTCCGGGTCGTCTCTCGGCTTGTCCGGCCTTAGGGACGGTTCAGGGGCGTTACAGTCACAGTGGATTTACTTGTATTTTAGCTAAAGATGGTTAAGGGGAATTTACCTTAGAAAAGAAACTACAACCTTCTTGTAATCTTGTAAGAGATTAGAGATAAACTGATGAATGATGATTGATGAAAGGTGATTAGATTGCTGGATTTGTGAAAGTGAAAACGTATGAAAGGGTTTTTTGATTCTGAGACTTTTGGAAGACAACGTCGCTCTAACTTCTTGTTCTTTAGTTACTAATTAAGTAGGTTTAATTTTTTTGGGCCTTTTATCTCTTATATGTAACTTTAATAATGAGCCTTTTTGTTATACAATTTTTTTTTCCCAATTTGTCGACATAATTTATTTTAAATGGACCCTTATTTTGGGCCTCTTGTTTTGTAGACCTTAGGCATTTGCCTAATCTACCATGGCATAAGACGGGGCTGGGTCGCAGACGAAGAGATTGATGGTTCTGGCTCCCAACTAGGATGTCAACTCATGTCTATTAGTAATTTCCTTAAAATCACCGAATATTTATCGAATCCATGCTAAACCCAATTAGAAATTTATTTTCTATTGATTAAAAAGTGCAAGGACAATAACAGGGAATAAAGATGACTACATGAGTATATCCAAAGAAATGATCAACATTACTTTCTTGATGAGGAAAAAGAACATTATTTTCTTGATTACCATATTATCGCCTCTTTAAAATAGCTTGATTATGTTGACAAAAAAAATAGCTTGATTATAGTTTATCAATCCTGTAAAATAAAAAAATTTACATTTAAAAATTAAAATATTCTTAGGATAATTAGACATATCACATTTAAAAATAAGAGTAATATTTTTTTTTATAATCGATCATTGATACACTTTCTGATTATGGATTTCTCTCCAAATTGTAATAACAAATTGAAATTTCTCAGACCGAAGCTAAACCAAAACTGGCCAAAAGGGAAAGAGAAGAAAACTTAAGGTCTTGGTCTGCTTCTTCAACCATCTCTTAAAAATCTCAGCATCAGTGAAATTCTCACCTAAGTCTTTTGCCATGCGTTCAATATCATCTGGAGATATCTTCCATGGGAGGAAAAAAGGTTTATTAATTGCAAAAATGGAATGAAATTAGATTCGGTTATGCTTTAAAACCTGATCGGTTTGTATGTGATTTAAATTTCTGTTTCGATTTAGGTTCGGGTCTAACCCAATCCGAAGTTAAGTTGGATAACCGAATTAAACCGAACTATATATACTTGTTTTCCCCAACTAGACTATCCCTAGTTCCTCTTATTTTTTTCTTCGACTAAGTTGCGTTTCCGGCAAAACTCCGATCAAGCTGGTCTCGTCCAAACTCAGTCTGAGTGTCTCTCTTGCAGCTTCGATGCAGTCCAAAATTTCGCAGGTAATTTATAATGTTTTAAGTTTTAGTTTCATTAGGTCTGAAATCTGTCTATAACTCTGTCTGGGTTTATGATTATTTGGTCTGAAGTCCGAACTCTTTCTATAACTTTATATGGGTTTATGATTGTTTGGACTTAGAGTTATTTATATGAATATTTGAGTTGTTTATGATAACAGAGTGGTTTTGGGGTCTACGGTAGATTATAGCTGGGCAAAGATTCAAAATTTGAATATATGGAAAATTATGTGAAGGTTGATAGAGATACGTATGGATTTGTATATGTATAAAATCATAAAATCATAAGTATAAAATCATAAAATCATGAGACACTAATATATTTATGGATAATCCAAAGTATGGTACTTAGTACTTACACCTGTTTCTTGTTTCATCAGATATATAGTTTGAGTTGAGGAGCTGAGATTGTTTATGTTATGTTTGGACTTTGTAAGATTAATGGAAGTCTCGGATTTTACATTTTCAGTTTAGGTTTTTTTTTTTTTTTTCTTTATTGTGTTTCTCGGGATATTTCTTATTAATTCTGGTTATTAACGAAACTGGATCTGATCACTAACAGTTTCGGCTAGATTGTTTGTGTAGATAGAACATCTGTTTGTTTATCTATGGATCTTTATAGCTTCAGTTCGAAATAAAAAATTTGGTTTGGCTATTTTGAATCGAATCCATGACATGCAAGAATATGATGCTATACTTGAAAGATTTTATTTCATCTATTGATTTCCGTTCTCTACTTCAAAGTGATTTTGATTTTACTTATTTTTTTTACCAATTTACAAATGAATATGCGATCTACTTTCAAATCTGAATATATATCTATCCTTGTCTTTATTTGGTCATTTTTTCTTCTTGCATCCATTTGTTTAGATTCTCTTTGATTCGCTGGATACAAAAAAA